>NC_034590.1:134903984-134937890 GCF_900095145.1 Mus pahari | reverse complement strand
AAAAAAAAAAAAAAAATGACAACATAACATTCATTTTCACAATTAAAGTCTTTCCCTCTTAACCATCATAGAAAGGTCTTATTGGTGTGTAAAACATTCGTGGAAACTAGTAAGTAATTTGTGTTTGACAAACAGGAAGCCAGGGTGATAATTGAGAAAGACAAAGGCAAGTAGGGTGTTTTTTTTTTTGGGGGGGGGGGGTATTTTGATTTAGAAGTCTGTCTTTAGGGGTTTTCAGGTGCTGAATCTTCAGAGATGATACCTTCTTTATGCTGGTATGTCAGAGTCCAACTAAGCAATGCTTGTTCTTCTCTGTTCACACTCTGCCATTTATTCTGTCCCTTGTGTTCCTAGGCTTTATCTGACATTGAAACCTTTTCTGCAGACCTACTCAAAGGAATATCAATTTAGCTACAAATGCATTTTTAAATAGTAGTATTGTTTACTTTTAAAAATTTTAAATGTATCAACTTTCATAGATGATGAAATGTCCACTAAGCATAGAAAAGGGATAGATTGTAGTTGTCATATCATGGAAGGTTTTATTTTACACTTCCAGGCACAGAAAATTGCAGGGCATGAGTTTGTTTGGGTACAGAGTAAGAATTTAACAGAAAATCATAAAACTAATTGAGAGTTTGTTTCTAAAGATAATTGTAGAATGCATCTAAAATATGTTTTGTCTTAATAAGATATTGGTGTGGTATATATACTATAAGTTATAGTTTTTGTGTGTGTGCTGGGCATAGTGGCAGTTGTCTATAATACCAGCACTTGGGAGGTGGAGGCAGGATGATCCCGAGTTCAGTGTCTACAGATAGAACTGACCCCTGTTTCAACCCTGCCTCCCCAGAAAATACACTGTTTTTGAAAGAATGAAATCAGGAAATAGTATATTTATTAAAATACATTGATTGGCTGCTATGACCAATTATTAAGTAGTACATATGTGCTTTCCTCACTGAAACTTGGACTCTGGTTTGGAGGACCGACCAAGCAACATGAAACAGGTAATCAGGTCAGGCAGCAAGAGAGAATAAAAGAAAAATAAAGGTGACGGCTAACGTTGCAAGGATGGGCAGCTACTTAGGGAATGTTTATTTGAAATGTTACTATTATAGTCAAGTCCTGGGTGAAGAGAAGAATTCAGTCAAGTAGGGATGTACCCCAAGCAGAGAGGTAGCTCATACAAAGTTGCTGAGGTGCATATGTATTTGCCATGTGTTAAAAGGAATCTTAGAGGGATTAAAATTACCTCCCAGCATGGTGGTAGCAACACATGCCTTTAGTCTCAGAACTCAGGAGGCAGAGGGAAATAGATTTCCAAGTTTGAGGCCAGTCTGGTCTACATAGTTTATTCTAGGACAGCCAAGGCCATTACAGAGAAGCACTGTTTTTTAAAATAATAATAATGAATTCCAAGCAAAGAAGAAGGCATAGTTTGGATTAATATGACCTTATAGAATATACAAAGAGTTTGGATCTCCACACCCGCTTTTAATATTCAGAGATTAGGCGAGTATTCCACCATTAATCTGTATCCCTTACCCTGGGCTCTCTTTTTAAAATAGAATCCATTGGAGGATTTTAAACACAAGACTACTGTTATTAAAATCACTTTGTAGATGAATACTCTTAGCTGCTCTATGAAGAATAACTTTAAGAAGCAAGGAAACCCCTATAGGGTTATTATTTTTGACCAGGGAAGAGATTAATGTAGTAGCACAAAGGGATGGGGGAGGAAGAAATTTATTTCAGTGATAGGCATGACAGGGGTAAGAGAGAACTCCTAAAATTTTGCCTGAACAAACTGTCAAGCTAATTATTAATGAGAAATTGGTTTGCTTAGAGTGGTGGGGAAGGTGGATGAAGTAGAAATTATGTTTCAATATTATAAACTTAGTATGCCTGTTTGAGTCTGGTGAAGATACCAAGTAAGTGTTGGAACATAAGCTCACACCTCAACATACAAGTCAAGGATGCAGCACACGTACATTTAAATACCTAGAGGCCTTTGCAGAGATTCAACTGAGTTCCAAAGGGTTAAAAAGGATACAAATCAAGGTTATCCAGTTGATACATATAACTCATCAGAACCTTTTTCAGGCTTCAAATTCATTGCATACCTTTTACTATAAGGGCTCTGCAGGTTATACTAGGCAAAAAAAAGTGTACTGCATGCCTCTCCTTGTAGGAAAGTGTCTACCCTAGTGAGTCTGTGGCATAGGTTCAGAAGATAGTCTTGATGGAATTCTGTCTCCGTGGTTGAGTTGTAAGGATGCTGTTGTAGGTCTTCAAAAGTACAGTATAAAGCTCTAACTTCTTGCTCTCTTTCAATGCCCCACATATTCTGGACCCATTCTACCAATTCAGCAAGTACCCACCATTCCAAATGGACACAGCTCCTCACCCCCCATGGTATGCAGTACTCATTCTTCTTTCCAAATTGTTATCTCCTTTTTGCGTTGCTTTTCCCTAGCCATTGCTTTCAGACCCAGAGATAAATTGTGGGCCTTTGAACTCTTTTAATTCTCATGTAGCATAAACTGACACTTCATTATTTTGTATTCCAAAGCGGATGTGATATGTACTGCTTATTTTAGATTCGACATCAATACATTGCCTTAAGGTACTATCCAACATGTATACATCTTTTCTTTTAAAGTGTAAGCTTTTTAAAGAGAAAATGCCCTCTTTAAGATTCTTTTGTATTGCTATATGCTAGCATGCTATTAATCAGAGAGTAGATATGTAGATATGTAGCAAATTACTTTCTTTTAACTCTTCTAATAAAACTTCACTATTCCATTTTTAATGATGTATTGTTTTTTCTTCTTTAGGCTTTTCAAGATCTCCCAAACACATTGGATGAAATCGATGCATTATTAACTGAAGAAAGATCAAGAGCTTCCTGCTTCACAGGACTGAACCCTTCGGTAGTACGCCTTTCTCAGTCTCCATCCTACAGTTCTTACACTGCTATCTTCCTCAGTGCATACATGCACACGCACATGCCTGTGTGTACCCCTGTGTGCCTGCGCACACACACACACACACACACACACACAAAGTTCTTTCCAGTACTTGCCTCCCACACTGTACTGGAGCTCTGGGTAATAATAAGCTAGACAGCAGGAACAATGCCTTAAATGCCAGATTCTGAATCTATTAGAATTTTAAATAGAGTCTTCCTAAGGAACACAGTGTTCTGTGCCTTTTCTTTATAAAAAGAATAGTTGAGTTAACTTGAAATACAGCAGTGTGTATTTTTTTCAAGGATTAAAAAGTAGCATTTTCAGTATTCAATAGTATAAATTAATTGTACAAATAATGCAACGTAGTGGCATTTTTAGCTAGTAGTTTAATTGATGTAAATTTTTATATACTTTTATCCTTTGATAAATTTTTCTTAAAGAATTTTTTTTGACCAGGTGGTGGAGGAATACTCAAAAAGAGAAATAGAAATACAGCAGTTAACCGAAGAACTAAAGGGGAAGAAAGTTGAACTAGATGAATACAGGGAAAACATTTCGCAGGTAATTTTTATCCTTATGTGTTGCCATGAATGGAATGAGAATACAAAATAAATGTTCTTCTCCTGAGACAAATAGTATTTTTATATCCGAATTGACTGTTCTAGAATTTGTTTTGTGTGAAGTCTTATATCAGAATGGATAGTACTGCTTTCAGCGTCGGTTTGTTTTGCCTCTTACTTGTAGGTGAAAGAAAGGTGGCTGAACCCCTTAAAGGAACTAGTAGAAAAAATTAATGAGAAGTTCAGCAACTTTTTTAGTTCCATGCAGTGTGCTGGTGAAGTTGATCTTCATACAGAAAACGAGGTAATTGTATTTGGGGTGTAGTTTATAACCAGTAATTTTAATCATGTACAAGGAGTACGTGTAAATTTGTTTCCTTTGGAATTATACATGAAATTTTTGTTTACTGGAAAATTATGAAAAGGAGGAAAGAGATCAACTATGGCTTTCTAACATTAGATTTGCTTGGTTTGGGTTTGGGGGTGGTGTTTATAGAAGTGGCTAATGCCTTGCTATTTTTCAGCCAGTGTGAGGGAATGGTTATTCAGTTGTGTTGAATGAATACAGTGCTTTAAAAATCAACCATTCTCAACTTAAGAGCCATAAACAAATTAGCAGACAGTTGAGTTTGTTTTTTGTGTTGGGTGGTATTTTCTAAGTTTTTGAACTTTCAGTGTAGGCAAAAATGACATTGAACTCCCCTGACGATCTTCCCTCTACCTACCTCACTTCCACTGCCACGCTCAGTTTTCTTTGTTCTTCTTTATCACAGATTTAGAAGAAAATAGGTAATATGCTAATTCTTTGAACTACAGCTTTATGCATTGCTATTTTGAATAAAACAATTTTTTCATTAAGAAAAATTATATAAAGGAGGGCTGGAAATGTAATGACATGGTCATGTATGCTTAGCTACATGGGCCCCTGGCTTCAGTTCCCAGCACTATAGGCGGGTGAGAGAATGAAGAAGAAATGACTGGATTTCTCTGAATATAATTGGGAAAGTGGAATCAGCAGGATTGTAAGTGACAAAAGGCTAGCCATCTTTTGACCTTAGTTAAAAGTTTTTTGCTGGTATACTGAGGTAATTTATTCTCATTTGAATGTGTCAAAATGTTTCCAAGGTGAAATTTCTTTTAAATAAAAGTCAAATTATGCTAGGACAGCCAGGGCTACACAGAGAGACCCTGTCTTGAAAAACCAAAAAAAAAAAAAAGTCAAATTATTAAGAATATTTTAATATCTTTAAATTTTTAGATTTTAGCAAATGTTCAAGTTTTCATCCTTTTACATGTGAAACAGAATAGTACCATTTTGTCCTTTTGAGGAGTTTTGCCTCACAAGCTCCCTCTGCTTCATGTGAAGTATACCTGTGAAATACCATTTTAAGTCCTAGGTTTGTGGTTTTAGACCCTTCCGTAGCAGTTTACCACACAGTCTATGCCTTGCCGTAACTAAGAGATGTATGGATAATACTTAAGTTCCAAGATGCTTCCTTTCTTAAAGTTATCTTGTTTAATCTCTTCAGATCATCTTTTTGGTTTGGGGTTTGGTTTTGGTTTTTTGAAACGGTTTCTCTGTGTAGCCCTGACCATCGTAGAACTCACTTTGTAGAACAAGCTGACTTCAAACTCATGAAAATCCACTTGCCTCTGCCTCCCAAGTGCTGGGATTAAAGGCGTTCCTTGCCACCACCTCACCCCACCCCACCTCCAGCTGTTTAATCTCTTATAACTATCCCGTGAAGCAGGAACTTAAATCTACCCTACTTAAAAAAAAAACTGAAATTTACGGTAATTTTACTGAATGTCACATTGCTGTCAAGAGGCAAAATATCAGACTCCTTATCTAATCCCAGACCAAGCCTAAACTCTTAGATAAGTTTGATTACTGGCAACATCGTCCTTCTCAGACAGTATATTTATCAGTAGCTTGACTGTGTGGGGCATAAATGTGGCCAAATAGACTAGGTGAGGCCTGTGTCACAGAAATCCCATCCATTATAATTATATCCTTTGCGTGGGGCTCTTCCTTCATCTTGTACTGTTCTTAACAGTCTGTTTTCAGTGCACTGCTATAGAAAAGCCTCTCTTCCCTTTCAATGTTTTCTTCCAGACCTTCCCTCTTTTCAACCTTTCCCTGTGTCCCCTCTGTTCTGGCTTCCCTGTGTCTCCTCAGTAGTGGGTCCAGAACTGGCTTCTCTAACCAGAGCTTCAGTGAGATGGGAAAAGCTAGATAGAGCAAGGCAGTAAGAAGGACTGTCAGTAACAATGAAGAAGTATGGTTTAAAAGGAACGTAGAAATTAAAACCATTATAAGTTATTATAGTAATGGAGTTTGTTTACTTGAGGGGTTTGAAATGGAAGGTGAACAGATTAAAAGTATTATTTCTAAAATTTTTAGGGCATTACCTGAGTCCTTTTGTATTTATGTGTGAAGCAATTTGTGGTTCAAAAAAGGAAGCTCTTGCTTTCTTACGTGTCCAGAACTGGAACGTGGGTGTCTCGTTATAATAGCAGAGCCAGAGCAGAGTCCAAACTTGGTGGGACAAGCTTTGGGAAAGTGTCCTGTGCTGTTTGACAAAGTATTGTTGAAAATAAGGCAGCCAAAACTGTAACCAAAGGTGGCGGCATACTTCCGGAAACGACTCAAGGAAGAGTATTGCTAGCACCAATAGTAGCTATGGGATATAAATCTGAAGGAAAGGGTAGAAAGATTCAGCCACTTAGTGTGAGAGTTAATACGCAGTTCTTCCTTCAGAATATGGAGACACCACATCAGTTATAAATGGCATCACTTAGGGGTGGTGCCATTCTTACAAAGAATGTAGACTGAAATAACTGTTGTAGTGGCATCCCATGAGCCACCCCCCGCCCATTCCACTGACATTCTGTTTTATCCATAAGTAATTGCCACACTTTCTTTATAACTACTTGATGATACTCAAATTAAAATAGTGAATAAATAAAACACTTTTTGCAGCTCTTAGGCCTCTGCTATGAATGTATGCTACATACATACAATTCCAAAGATTTAATGTGAAAAATGTAAAATATTCATTGCTACCGTTTTATATTGTGATGTTAAAATGACATTTTAAATAAATAAAATATACAATTGAAGCTAATTTTACCTATTTTCTTTTAGTGTTTTAGAACTCAACTGTTGAATTACCTGTTTCTTGTACTGTGTCTCTCTTGATTAGGCACCTTGGACCATTTAACTAGTTAACTTTAAACTAGTGTTAGATACTTCACTCTTAAGGTAAATCTGAATCTGAGTGACCTGGAATGGCTAAGAGAAGTAAATACACTTTAGAGTGGTCTCAGAGTTGACAAAAGTTATATAACACCAAATGCAATCTTTTTTATTAAAGTTTACATTTGTGTGTATGTGCACACCCATGTAGGCACTTGAGGACTATTAAATTTTTTAGGTAGTAATTGTTACATTTGCTTTTATGATTGATATATTTGATATGTTTTCAAATATTGAGTGGAATTACCAGAGACAGTACTCATTTTTCAACTTTTTATGTTTTACAGGAAGATTATGATAAATATGGAATCCGGATTAGAGTAAAATTTCGCAGTAGTACTCAGCTGCATGAATTAACTCCTCATCATCAGAGTGGAGGTGAAAGAAGTGTTTCTACTATGCTGTACTTGATGGCACTTCAGGAGCTTAACAGATGTCCGTTCAGGGTAGTCGATGAAATTAATCAGGTACAGTGATTCCACTGGAGGGGAACCACATCCTCTAATAGGTACAAATGTAACAATTGTTTTTATGGCTTTAGGGTATGGACCCAATTAATGAGCGGAGAGTATTTGAAATGGTTGTGAACACTGCCTGTAAAGAGAACACATCCCAGTACTTCTTCATCACACCAAAGGTGAGTAATGATACACACTTAATGATCACATGCTTAGATGGCCCCTGTGTCTTAGTTTTGGAGAAGATTGGGACTGAGATGTAAATATGAGTAGGAAAACTAAAAGTGAAGCTAAGGGATTATGGTAATGTTTACATTCATAGAAGGGACAAATTGAGTGATACACATAATTGGAAATGTCATCTGTCATCTTAGGATGTGATGGAGGAAGCACATCGTAATGTTCCAGAACTTAGACTTGGTTCTTGCTTCTGACACTCACTGCCCTTGTTTTGTTTTGTTTTTTTAAAGATTTATTTATTATTATACATAAGTACACTGTAGCTGTCTTCAAACACATGAGAAGAGGGAATCAGATCTCATTATGGGTGGTGGTGAGCCACCATGTGATTGCTGAGATTTGAACTCATAACCTTCGGAAGAGCAGTCAGTGCTCTTACCCGCTGAGCCATCTCACCAGCCCCACTCACTGCCCTTGTAAAAGAATTCTTGTTTGCTAAGAGACTACTGGGAATGCAAGCCCCAGACTGTCTATGCTTCTCTGTCGTGCCACATACTGCTCCTGTCCTGAATGCCCACTGCTACTACCCGGCCTAAGTACTGACAGATCAGCTTTTACAGCAGCATAGGCATCTTCGTAGAGAATTTTCCATAATCTAGAACTGTTGAAAAGGGAATTTTCCTTTTGTTAAATATAGTGCTGTGGGCTGGTGAGATGGCTCAGTGGGTAAGAGCACCCGACTGTTCTTCCAAAGGTCCGGAGTTCAAATCCCAGCAACCACATGGTGGCTCATAACCATCCGTAACAAGATCTGACTCCCTCTCTTGCAGTGTCTGAAGACAGCGACAGTGTACTTACATATAATAAATAAATAAATCTTTAAAAATATATATTTAAAAAAATATATATAGTGCTGTGGTACATTATCAAGTAAATATATTTAAATTTGCTTTTATTAGTAGTCACCTGTTTTTCCCTTTTTCAACTAAATATTCTTAACTAACTCATTGAAGAGTCTACCTAAATGAAATAATGTACATTTTTTTTTAACTTAATCATCTTTTATCAGATCTGTGGGCTAGTTAGATCTGCCCCTATTCTATTTCTTTCTTTTTGGGTTTTGTTTTGTTTGTTTGTTTGTTTTCTTTTCTTTTTTGTTTTTCGAGACAGGGTTTGTCTGTGTAACCCTGGCTGTCCTGGAACTCACTCTGTAGACCTAGCTGACCTTGAACTCAGAAGTCCACCTGCCTCTGCCTCCCAAGTGCTGGGATTACAGGCGTGCACCACCACGCCCGGCCCTACTCTATTTCTTAGCAAACTCCTTGGTTTAAAAACCAAACCTCCCTCACACGTCTCAGGCTAGCAGTCTGTCACAGCACAGTTCCCAGCCGTAGAAGTTTGAGAAGTGTTTTCAGTGCACACTCCTCCACAGTCTACCTAGGAAGTATATAGTCCTAGTTGACTTGTAAATAGAGAGGATTTCCAGGCAACTGGATGGTTCAGGTCAGTAATTAGGCCAGGCTTCAGATATGCTTATTGGAGAGCTGTCAGTCTGGCAAGTTGATGAATTTGAACATATGTAAGGCTGAAAACCTTTGTTTCTAGGTATATACTTTAATTATATGGCAATTTGTTTCGATCCTTACAGCTTCTACAAAATCTTCCTTATTCTGAAAAGATGACAGTATTGTTTGTCTACAATGGTCCTCATATGCTGGAGCCAAACCGATGGAATTTAAAGGCTTTTCAAAGGCGTCGACGAAGGATAACCTTTACTCAACCTCAGTGAGAGGAAAGAAAGGGAGGGGCCTTCAGAGGTTGTTTTCCTTTAACTGTTTATGTGTCGCTCAAGTGAATAAAAGTTAGCAGATTTATTGAAAGAGAAAGATTGGTTATTTTTGGAAACCTGCTTTTAAAAACAAATAGGTTGATGAAGTAGAGACCACAGTGACTCTGGAACATTTTCTAGTGAAAACTAAGTCTTCAGTTTTGGTGGACCTTGTCTCATTAGTCCTCTGTGAGCACGGGACTGTTGTGTGAAGCTTTGTGCTGCCCTTCAAGTGTGGTGGCACACATCTAGCCCAGCATTTAGGAGTAGGAGGCAGGAAGGTTATGAGTTTGAGTGGTTTCATGTGTCATAACAGAAAAGGCTATTTCCCGTTGCAAATCGAAGGTATGGTAGAGTAGGATTTCATTCACAGAGCATTTACTAACTATAGCAGTGCTGGGTGCAGAACATTCTGACTTTGAGAGAGAATAAAGGCAACTCAGGATTAGAAATCCCACTTTTTTTCCAGTATTATATTTAGTTCTTAAAAACAAGTATGGGAATGTCTGCTTAATAGATAGTGCTTGACAGCAGATCTGTTAATTTCTTCGTGTTAAAAAAAAAAAGGTTCCCTTATTTTCATAGAGAATATGTTATAGGTAATATGTTATAGGTTATTTCAAAGAATTGGGAAAACATATGCATGAAGCTTCAAAATGACAGGAGGACTTTGAGAGATCACAAGGTAAAGATGATATGGAATGTGGCTCAAACATTGGCAGGGTGAAATCAGGTGACAGTAGTTAAAGTGTTGTGGTAGGGTTTTTATGTTTGTTTGTTTATTTGTTTGTTTGTTTAAAGTCGAATGTATTTTACATCTTAAATTTCTAAAACATTTTTATAATTACTTTTTGTAAAATTTTTCTTAAGATTTCATATACGAGTTTTTATGATTTGTATTTGAAATTTCTCTGTGCTATATAAAGAGTGAAGGCAATGAATTGATTGAAAAAAGAATCAAATCATGTTTTTAGAATTTGTAGGTCCTTCATTATACCCAGTATTTTAGAAAAATCTCATATAAATTGTTTTCTTCCACCTTGAAATAATTAATTGAAAACCATTTATTTTTCTCTGAAGAATGCTAATTAACAACGCTAAACAAATTCTGTTCTTTTAAAAAACTAAATCTTGAAAGAAAATAGAAATATTGTTGAATAGTGGACTAAACCATGTCTTTGATGATACTGACAAAATTATTTTTTTGCTAGCCTGAACAAAGTTTGGGCTTTGTATATTATTGTAATAGCCAATGAAATTTACATTTGTATTACATTAAAAAATAATGGAACATGAGTTTATGTCCTCTAAGACATTTTCTCTTTTAGAAGTTGTATTTCTTTTGAAAACTTGTAAAAGAACCCTCCCCTCCTGAACTAAGTCTCTAAATACATGTAGTATAAAGATGTAGTATAATAAATACATGCAGTATAAAGATGTAGTATAAATACATGTATAAAGATATTTTAATACCATTTTTATCAGCATGAACAAGTCAAAAAATTAAAAACTTGGTAGCATATTAGTGAAGGGTATTACTAAACATTTGTGGTGTAATATCTTCACTGATACATGCTTGATGTAGTTTGGTTTTATCGTATCAATGTGAAACAAAGACAAAGCATACTTAAAACTCACATCATCAACCGGGCATGGTGGCGCACGCCTTTAATCCCAGCACTTGGGAGGCAGAGGCAGGCCTGGCCTACAGAGTGAGTTCCAGGACAGCCAGGGCTACACAGAGAAACCCTGTCTCGAAACAAAACAAAACAAAAAAACTCACATCATCAGCAATTCCATTTCAGTTTACATATGCCAAAAATAATTACATATCACGCTAACAAGCTTTCAGAGAGCAAAAATAATGTTCTGTTTTATATTGAACTTTGGTCTGGGAAGGATAAATTATGTATCATTTATCATATTAAAAATAGTCAAACATAATATAATGTCATTTTCTGCAACTGTTGATTTTTTTTAATTACAATCAAATTGTAAAAATTCCAGGTAAAAGCCTGATTTGCTAAATAAAATATTTAAAACCTGACAGTTAAAAATATTTTTAATGACTAAATTTTTACATTGATTTGCCTAAGATCAGTCTCTGTTAGAAAGTTTTTCATTTTCAAAAAAAAAAGGGAGGGTTGTTTTGGTTTTTTTTGTAAGATTTATTTATTTTATGTGAATAGTTGTTTTGCCTATATGTATGTCTGTATACCTGGTACTTGCTAAGGCTGGAAGAGAGCATCAGATCTCCTAGGAATGGAGTTAAAGATAGTTGTAAGCTGCTAAATGGGTGTTGGGTATAGAAATTGGGTCCTGTGGAAGAGCAGACAGTAGACTTAACCACTGAGCCATCTCTCCAGTCCCAAACAGATTTCTTGCTGCTTTCCAATAGCCTTGGACATAAGCCTGTATCACGTCAGGGGCATCACTTCATTTTGGTTTGTATAAATGTAATTTATTAAAACTATGTTGTAAATGCTACTTTATTGGTAATAAATATGTACTTTTCCATTGGTATAGGTTATTTAAGATGAGAGTATTTTGATACTTAAAATTTTCTTAAAATACATTTTTATTTTCAGGATAACAAAAAAATCAATATCTGTTCGAGTGTTTACTATTTATGATGCAGAGTTTAACAGCCTGTTTGTGTTCCAAAGATAAAAACTTAGTCTTTTGTTCATTTGCAGTGGCATTAGAATCTAATAGCAGTAAACATGGGGCAAGCTTGAAAGCAACCACAGAAGTTGTGCTAGAAGGCAAGTGCGACTGTTCTTGTTGACACTGACTTTTCTGAAGCCATACTCGGTCACCAAGTTATCTTACCATTTCTTACACTGACTTAGTACTCAAAGCAGCCTTTGAAAATACATCTTGAGTCAGAATGCCTTACTACTTGCAGACAGATGCTAGCAAGATGAGGACATAGCTAATTCACAGATTTTACATGAGAATCGGGCTTGTGAGGGAACCTAGCATCAGAGTTGTTACTTTATTAATCTTTACTTTTTCTCTTAGTTTACGTCTTTTGAGCTGCGAAGTGCTATGTCTGAATTCAAAGCAAAATTAGCATAAAGGTTTTTCTGTTGCTAGTGTGTTCATTGTTCACAGGATGCAGATAGTTTACATTATAGATACAAGTATTTCATATACTATATAAGTTTCATGAAATCTGAAGATGAGTCGGAGGAACCTAACTTGTTTATACTAGTTTGCCTCTTTACTTCATGGTCAACCGTATATTTTAGGAAGGCACATTAGTGTGCTTGTGTATACTTAGGAAGTTTGACTGTTGACAATTTGAGCTTCTTTTTATTCCCAGTGGAACAGTTGAAGGTATGAATTCTTTTCATTTCTCCCCTCCTTCCTTGATTGTGGCAAATGACCATAATGTAAATTTTATCACTTTAAAGTACACAGTTCAGTGGCATGAAATGTATTTACAATATTGTACAACCATCATTGTATGAACCATTTACTGTAATCCTAACATAACATATTTTATCTATTCAGACTGACTTTCCATTTCCCTCTTTACCACAGCCAGTGGTATCCTCTTGCCTTTTATTTAATTTTCAGTGTAGCATGCAGAGTGACTGGTTTCATTTTGGTATTTTCATACCTGTATATATGTCACTGTATTCTGTTCCTGTCCATTCTCTATTCGATGTTCTTCTTCCCCCACTGCCCTTCCTTCTTTCCCAGTGCCATTTTCTGCTTTCAAGTCATGTATTCTTCATTCCTATTTTCCCCTGCCTTCTTTAAGGACTCATACACCCCTTCCTAATTTCATGACACACACACACACACACACATACACACACACACACACACACACATCTGCACATAAACATTTAAATCTGTGTTCAGCATGTGAGAGGAATCATGAAGTATTTGACTTTATTTTGTTTCATGGGTGGGCTTTAGGTTTCAAAAGCCCAGGCCAGGCCCGGTGTCTCAGTTCTGTTCTGTCTTGTCTGTCTGTCTCTTTCCTCCTCCCACACCAACCCCCTGCCTTGCTGCCTGTGGACCAGAATGTAAAGATCTCAGCCACTATTCCAGCAGCATGTCTGTCTGCTTCCTCCCTTGTGAAAACTGCTTTGATTGACTAAGCATTCTCTCCATAGCACCTGTTGTATCTTTTTTATAGCTCCAACTGGCCTGCAACTTACTATGTAGATCAGGTTGGCCTTCAACTCACAAATAAGCTTGCCTCTCCTAAGTGCAGGAACTGAAGGTGTTGTAAATCCAGTGACCTTGGTCTCTTCTAATTTGGGTTTTGTCAGACTGACTATGCAAATTTGTATTGTGCTTCCATTCTGCTTGATAGGTTGATTTGGATCATTTGATTCTCTGTCTTTGGGTGTCTTTTCTGTGAGTTGTAAACAGTAGATAATTTTGTCTTGATAGCTTTGTTTTATTTTGTCTTTAATGTTTATTTCTATTTATGATCATGTACTTATGTCAGCATGCACAAGCCACAGAGGCCAGAAGGTATTGTATCCCCTGGACTGGGACTGGTGAGCTACCATGTGTGGGTCTGGCAACCAAACCTGAATCCTCCACCAGAACACTATGTGCTCGTAACCTCTAAGTCAGCTTTTTTACCCCCTAGGGCTTTTAATTCATTATGCTAATCTGTCTTTTTAATGATGCGTTGAGGCCATTTGCACTAATGGTTACTTCTGAAAGGGATTTGGTAATTTTTGTGGTCTTATTGACTTTTTTTCTGTTCTTTTCTTCCTATTTCTGAAAGGAGTCTGTTAAAACATGATGGATATCTTCTCATTCTTTTTTGGTTGTCTTTTCCCTCTCATGAAATGTATACATGCACACCTCCTCCAGAAAGACCACACCTCCCAACCCTTCCCAAACAGTTCTCAACTAGGGACCAAGTATCCAAATACATGAGCCTATAGGATCCCGTTTCATTGGCCATTTCCTGTTCCCCCGTAGGCTTGTGGCCATATCATGGTAAAACGCATCTAGCCCAACCTCAGAATTCCTCCTAATTTTTTTTTACAGATTCTACAGTGCTTAAAAATCAAAGATCTCGCACGCCTTTAATCCCAGCACTTGGGAGTTGGGAGGCAGAGGCAGGTGGATTTCTGAGTTCGAGGCCAGCCTGATCTACAGAGTGAGTGAGTTCCAGGACAGCCAGGGCTACACAGAGAAACCCTGTCTCAAAAAAAAAAAAAAAAAAAAAATCTCTTAAAACTTAAGGCAGTCTCTCTTATCTTTAACCCCCCTTGTCTTAGTCAGGGTTTCTATTCCTGCACAAACGTCATGACCAAGAAGCAAGTTGGGGAGGAAAGGGTTTATTTGGCTTACATTTCCATACTGCTGTTGATCACCAAAGGATGCAGGACTGGAACTCAAGCGGGTCAGGGAGCAGGAGCTGATGCAGAAGCCATGGAGGGATGTTCTTTACTGGCTTGCTTCCCCTGGCTTGCTCAGTCCACTCTCTTATAGAACCCAAGACTACCAGCCCAGAGATGGCACCACCCACAAGGGAACCTCCCCCCTTGATCACTAATTGAGAAAATGCCTTACAGCTGGATCTCATGGAGGCATTTCCTCAACTGAAACTCCTTTCTCTGTGATAACTCCAGCTGTGTCAAGTTGACACAAAGCTATCCAGTACACCCCCCCCTGTAAAAAATCAAAAAGCAAACTATATGCTTCCAACATACAGTGACACAGAATATATATTACCATTACCATTCCAAAAGGGAAGAATCGAGACTTGGTGAGGAGACAAGATGGGAAGTACATCAGGGCAAACTCCATATCTTAAACTTCCATGTCTGATGTCAGGGGTTCCATGCCTTCACCCGTCCAGCTTTGCTGCTGCTGCACACTCTTCCCTCCTGGGCTGCTTCCACTCCCTGTGTGTCTCTCCTTGGTAGATATCCCACACCTCTGACACATCTAGTATCCTGGAGTCTCCAAAGCCATCTAAGCTCCTCTCTGAGGGCTTATGTACAGATACCTCCACTGCCCTCCCCCAACCTACCCAGGCACACACATATTCCTGGCCTCAGCCATTCTGCTTAACCTCAGCGGAAGAGTCCACAGTCCTTTGTGTCTCTTCTATGACTCAGAAGTCAGAACCATGAGGACAGTGCTGCCACATTCAGCTGCTTGCTTGAGATGGAGTCTTCTCCCTTTGACTCACACTTGTAGATTTTTAGGAGCTGAAAACTTCTTAGATCTTTTCACATGTTTAAAGTTTAGCTGACTGTGGTCTTGCCTCCCTTTATTCCAATGCAGATCAAGCCTCTCCTCTCCTATAGCACAAGCTTTGATGCCAACATTAAATTTCCTGGTGCTCTTTTTCTCTTCAAACTATATTTTATGTAGAGGAATTTTAATCCAGCAACACAACTACTGTGCCAAGGGATCTGGCTGGATCCCCCAATATAAACCTTTAATCCCAAGCAATGATGTCTTAAAGGGCAGACAAAGTGATGAATCAGGGAGAGATTTGACAGAATAAGTCGGAGATAGGATATGCCCAACTCTCAGGAAAACAGAGAAGAAAGAGAGGCTACTTAAGAACAGTGCCAGCAGGGAGAGAGGTGGGATTGAGTTCATTTGAGTTTGGTGCAGTTCTGTTCAGTTTGTGAAGTTCAGAGACAGTTTTTTTCAGTAGAGCAGTTCTGTCAGAAGCTGAGAGAAGTCAATTTGAATCAATCAGCTTGGAGGGGAATTTGGGCCAAAACACCTCAGTTGAACTAGCTAGCCAGAGTTCAAAGAGAGCTAGAAAGAATGCATTTATTAGTAGTAATTCTTGCAAGCTGAAATGTTCAGACCTAAGTTAGCAGATGGAGGCTAGAGGCTGAAGCCTTCAAGGTCTGGGTTTACAGAAGATTAGATCATAGGGAGGCCGGAGGCTTCTAGGCCTAGGCATAGTTAACATAGAAACTAGGCCTAGTTAACATAGAAACACTCTGGGTTCAGCCCAAGCCTTGGATTTGTACAACTTAGGTATGACTCTGATCTCATCCCATCATCTGAGAAGATAAAAACAACATTTACGATTTTATTTCTCTTTTTGCTACATAAGCACTTTCTCACTGTAGATTCGCATAAGAATAATTACTAATAACCATGCCACAGAGTCAATATTAGACTGTCTTGAAATCTCTTCTCTCAAAGAAAGTAGGCCATTACTTTCCAATTTAGCCTCGGGCAAGTTATTAGTACAAGGGCAGAAGGCAGCCATATATGTGGCTAAAATATCACAATAAATCTAAGACCATCCTGAGCTACATAATGAGTTCTTAACCAGACATAGATATATCGCAGCCATAGTTATATTGCAAGAGTGTGTATCAAAAGAAAATGTTTTCTCAAGACTGTTGACTTTACCGTGGGTTACTTCCTATATGTACAGTGAGTGGCGCTTTGTATTCCAGTTTGAGGAATAAAATGTTTTGTATGCCCAAGATTCCTTTGTTACCATCTAGCAGGTGCTGTAAAGCCTATTATGTGATGTCTCTTAAATCAACACTATTGGAGCAGTGAGGAATAGCCCGAGGGCTACTGGGGATCTGCAAGCCTTCATAGTAAAGAATGAAGGTATTTACAGTGAACCTTTGGAAAAGAAGAAATAGAACAGGGAGGAAGGCAACTACATTGTGCTATAGGAAGTTGAAAGTGTAGATATGGTAGACATCAAACTGACCAAAGACTTATTGATTTGGAGGATAATACAATTCTCGTCATGACTTAATTACATTCTACATGACCAAGTGAAATAATTCAGAGGCACGATTCAGTCTGTCTGTGTCTGTCTTGTAATACTGTGAATTAAACCTTGGGCCTAGCATTGTTCTGCTATTGAGCTACTCATCACAGCTCTTCTATCTATCTATCTATCTATCTATTTTGATTAATTTCTCAGGTTTGTCCAGACTGGTCTTGAGCTCACTCTATAGCCAAAACAGTCCCTAAGTCTTCAGTCTTCCTGCCTTATCTTTATAAATAACTAGGATTATAGGCCTTCTGGTACCACCAAGTATTTTAAAATGGTATGTAAGAGGCTATGAGGCAAGAGAAATCCTTAGACCTCTGTGTCTCACCACGAAACTCTTGAGCTTCAAGCTTTGAGAGCCACCCCCAATAATAGAACATGGCCCTTGCAATCCTTAAACTTTTTTCATGAAGAATAGGAATAGACAGCCAATCTTTTAATACATATTTTGAATATCTCATTTCTTAGTGAACACCCATTGCTCAAATTCATCGTTTATTATGAGCCACTAGTTTAAACAAAACAAATCAAAACAAAACAGTTCAACAGTCTGACCTTTGTGCTAACAGTGAAGAAGTTAATCAATAGATGGTAGTACTTGTGACAGTGCTATTGTAGTCTTAGTTTTGGGTTTAGAGCAGGTAGGTCTGAACCATCAATAGAGCCAACTTTGACTATAATAATTTACCCCAGCATGTACTTTGCACTTCTTCTAGAGTACTTAAAGAGAACAGCAAATATAACAGGCTAAAGGCACTAGTAAAAATAATTTAGGGAGGCAAAGTAGGTTATTGGGGCTCAGTGGTGTAGTTTATAGTGATGGAGAGATTGCTCCATGGTTAAGAGTGTTTGTTCTTCTTGCAGACCTGGGTTCAGTTCTCAGAACATACACAGAGGCATATACCCTTCTGCAATTCCAGATCCAGGGGATCCTTTGCTTCTAACTTCTACAAGCTCTTGCATGCATGTGGTGAACGTATATCCATCCTCTCAGACACACATATGTGTGGGGAGTGGGTGTGCCAAGCCCCGTGGTCTCTGTTTGTCAAGAGCCTGAGCCTTAACTCTATGTGGGGAGCCGGTAAGCCCCATGTTCCCTGACTGCAAGAACCTGAGCCTGCTGAGCCTGTGCGGACAATCTTGTACTATACGGAGGATCCTGTACCATACTGCCTGCTGAGTTACTGGACAGTCACCGAGCGCCCTGGCTGAACTCTGACCAGATCCAGGAGATAGGGGAGGGATTAGGTCAGAGGACTGAAAACAAGATGCACCCCGGGCAGGGGGGAGAATGTTGTCTTGAAGGAGCTCAGAGGACTGAGAAAAACAGAACGCTGGATGGAGGGAGGAGAATGCTGTGGGAAAAGGCTGTAAACAGTTCAGTTGGGAGCAAGCAGTTGAGTCCAGTTGGGTTTAGTTGTAGCCGGGAGAGGGTTAGAGAAAGCTGTTTGTGAGAGGGAGAGAAAAAGCTGCTCGGAGAGAGAAAGAAGAAATCTGTTTGGAACCTGACTTGGTGTTTGTGTCCTTTCTCCCCATCTCTGCCGGTCAGGGGTCTGTCTGCGGCACATATGCACATAAGGTCAGGGGTCTGTCTGCGGCACATATGCACATAAGGTAAATAAATACTTTTTAAATGAAAGATAAGGTTCAGAATTGCATTTTGTTTTGGATGTGTGGATGTTTAGCTCATGCCGCCCAAGCTGACCTCAGACTTCAGTATGTAGCCAAGGTGGTCTTGAACTCCTAATTTTCCAAGTACAGGGAGATTTGTTGGGTGGTGGGCAGAGTATATGAGAAAGGCGGTGAAAACAGGAGAATAAATAGTAACACCAAGATGCTTACTATATCAAGAATAGAAGTTGGGGGAAAGTATAAGGGCTGTTTGTATATGAAGTAATCAATTTTGGTTTCTCATGTACCTAATGATTGGTCTTTTAACATCTCATTTAATTTTCATCGAGGCTTTAAAGTGGGTTTGCTTTTTTCCAACAAGGAAGTAGACTTAAAAAGATTATATTGACTTATATGAAGTTAAAACTGACACTGAAGACAAGTGGTGTCCTGGAAGGAGTACAGGGAATGAGGGCTCAGGAAGGTGGCATGCTCACAGTGAAAGATGCATAGGTATTGTTAATGAGTGTAATGTTGATACCTGTTTATTGTGAGCAGCATGTATATCCCTGTCAACTTAGCAAACCCTCTTATGGGAATTTATATTTACTGTGTATTCTCTCTCACATGTATTTCTAAATATGTGTGAAAATGCCAAATTTCATATTATTTCAAACAGTATAGATTGAGGACTAATTCATTGTGATGCATACATCCACTTAAGAGAACATAGTTACTAAGAAAAAAAAAGGATACTCTTTATAAGCTTATTTGATCAGGTGTTCACATGACTAACAAAAGAAGCAAAGTGTAGATCTGTGTGTATGTGTGTGTGTGTGTGTGTGTGTGTGTGTGTGTGTGTGTGTTTTATTTCTCACACACAAAGCAAGGTTTTCTGTCTCCATAGAAACTTAGCAGCGGTTGTCTCTGGGAGAAGTAATCAGGTATATTAAAAACTGGGAGGAAAATTCAGATTATTTTATTTTTAGTGTGTGTGAATATATTGCCTGCATGTGTGTATATGCACCATGTGCATGTGGTGCCTGCAGAGGTCAGAAGAGGGTATTTGATCCCTGGAACTGGTAATGCAGGCAGTTGTTCACTGCCATGTGGGTGCTGAGAAACAAACCAGGTCCTCCACAAAAGCCATACATTGCTCTTACCACTGAGTCACTTCCCCAGCCGTACTTTTTTTGTAGGCAAGGACATACTGTGTTGCCCAGTCTAGGCTCTCCAACCTCAAATATTTTTTTTAGAGAACGGCTTGAGTTTTAGTGTTGATTCTGTTGTTTAACTACGTATATGACCCTGGGCTCGGACCTTTGTTCATGTAACGAGACTTCTGTCACTAAGCTGCATATACCACTGCTGAGTTTGGATCTAGAAAATACCTCAGAGGCCCATGAATAAAAGGTGTTGGTAGAGAATGGAACTCCTAGGAAGTAAGGCTGGTGGGAGGAAGTTAGATCACTTGGGGCATACCATTTATGAGTGTATTAAGACTTTTTTTTTTAAGATTTTATTTATTTTATATATAGGATGAATACACTGTAGACACACCAGAAGAGGGCATCGAATCCCATTACAGTTGGTTGTGAGCCACCATGTGGGTGGCTGGGAATTGAACTCAGGACCTCTGGAAGAGCAGTCAGTACTCTTAACCGCTAAGCCATCTCTCCAGCCCGATTTCTATTTCTGACTCTTTCTTTATGCTTAACAACATCCTTAAAGTAAACACTCTCAGGCTGGAGAGGTGGGTGGAGGAGCTGGAAATCTCCAACCTGATTTTGATTTTCATTTCATGTGACTACATTACAAATAGAACACTGTAGGGTAGTGCGTGCTTGCAAACCCAACACTAGGAAGGCTGAGGTAAGAGGTTTCAATTTGGAAATCAGGCCAGACTGAATTACCAAGGAATACCTTGTCTCCAAAAAAGGTGGAGGAGAAAAACATCCTTATAAAACCAACACTTAAGGACACAATTTAATTCTGCCTGGTCTTTTAAAAAGGCTTTTTGGCTATAAAGCATTTTAAATTTATTATAAAACTAATAATCCATTATAAGGTACATGTAGTTTAGTGACTTATTCATGAAAGTGAAGAGGAAGTACCTATCTGGACATATTGTTCAGTAAGTATACTGTAATTTCCTGTTCAGTTATGGTTATCTCTATTACAAATACATTTTTCCTGGATAATGTATCCCACTCTGGGGGGGGGGGGACAACACTTACTAATTTAAATGCCACAGCACTGACTTTGTGCTAAAACAAAACCAATTATCTTGCATATACAGTTCCCTAGTACTGTTTATTTATTGCTAGTTACATCATCATGTGAGAGTATGTCATCCATTGATTTCCAGTTACTGTCAAAAATGCTTACCGGGCGTGGTGGCGCACGTCTTTAATCCCAGCACTGGGGAGGCAGAGGCAGGCGGATTTCTGAGTTCAAGGCCAGCCTGGTCTACAAAGTGAGTTCCAGGACAGCCAGGGCTACACAGAGAAACCCTATCTCGAAACACCCAAAAAAAAAAAAATGCTTAATATGGCTCATTGATTATGAGGACAAATACAAGTTTTACCCAGTATATAGAGAAAGATATGAGCTACAGTTCATTTTCTGTCCATGTTAAGTTTATAATTGAAAATTTTATGGAATAAATATAAAACAAAGTATTTTTTAACAGTGTCTTCTCATAAACTTTACGCCGTGATCACTTTTGTCCACAGCCCTGCCTTTTAACATCCTCCCAAGAAGAGAAAGCTGGGACAGAGTACCTCTATCTGTCTCTTCTTGATACAATGAAGACCAGCCTGAAAGGTCATGATGTAGCTACCTAGGTTGGAGGCAAAACTGAGCACTGAGAGAACCCATTGGCATAATGACATAAGCGTCTCAAAGGCAATGGAGGAAGAAAGAGGCCACCCTGAAGGACTCTTGGATGCAGAAATTGTGACAAGGGGCAGGAGCTGAATCATGCGTCCTAGAGCAAGGTCCCTAGGGGAAAAAGCTATCCAGATTGACCTAGAGCATTCATAGCTGTAGTGTTAAACAGGAGGGAAAGGGGAAAAATATTTGGAAAAAACTGAGTATACTGAATATATGCAGAATTTTTTCTTACCATTCCCTAAATACAGTATAACCACTAAAGACATTGTATTTGTATTCTATTTGCGAACATAGAGAATGTAAAGGAGACTTAAAGTGTATGGGTGGAAGTGCAGTGGTTCCAGGCAAATGATACACTATTCCACACAAGAGACTTTAGAGCCCCCTATTTTGGTGTCTATGGGAAGGCCTTTATAGAGATAATTGAGGGACAAAAGTACTTTAGGTTTGTTTTTTTTTTTAAATCTTCGATAGACATGATGGTTAACATGGCTTGTCAGCTTGACAGTATCTAGACTCATCTAGACTTCTCACAAGGCCCACCTGTGAGAGATTATCTGGATTGAGTTCATTGAGATGGGAAGAGTTGTATTTTGTTTTTGAGGCAGATGTCCTCTGTATGTTGTCCTGGAACTCACTCTGTAGACCAGACTGGCCTCAAACTCAGAGATCCTCCTGCCTCTGCCTCTTGAGTACTGGGATTAAGGGCATGCACTACCAAGCATTGCTCTTCCCAACTGAAAATGTAGTGTGGCCAGCTGCCTCCTGCCCCTGCTACCATTCCTTCTTCACTGTAATAGAGCATGTGCCTAAAAACTCTAAGCCATATAAACCCTTACGTTGCTCTTGTCAGGAAATATCACAGCCATGAGAAAAGGAATGAGTATGTGATGACAGGCTTATATTTGGCTCTTGGTTTAACAGGAACGTAGGCCCATCATGATGGGAAAGGCATGGTAAACCATCCATGGTAGGAGAATATTACATTACACTGCAACATGTTACAGATCATCACATCATGAAGCAGAGAAGGCCTGGGTTGTAATCAAGGCTGACTATAACTCAAGACTCAATAACATCAGGCAGTCATTTTGACAGCCTCCCAAAATAGCTCTACCAGCTGGCTACCAAAGTTTTCAAACATAAAGGAGCTTGTGTAGGACATATCACATCCAAACTGTAAAGCTCCACTCCTGCCCCCGAAGGCACACTCAGTCCAACTCTAAAACCTCCATTACTGCTCTAAAGCCCATAGTTTACCCTAAGACTCAAGATCTTTTAACTGTGTGCCCTTATAAAAGAAAAAAGCAAACTTACATACTACCAATAAATATATAATAGCACCATTTAATTCTTTGCCCTATGACCTGTATAATGCAGTCCACACCACTGAGAAGAATTTGTATTCCCTATCTGTTGGGTAGAAGGCTCTGTAGATAACCTGTTAAAAGCCCAGTTGGTCTATGGAATAATTTAGCTCTGAGGTTTCTTTGCTGGGTTTTAATATAGACTTATCTATTTAGATGGGAGAGCAGAGTGTTGGAAATCTCCTATTATTACCACATCTGGACCTATGTGGGCTTTAATGCCTTTTAGCGTTTGTTTTATGAAATGAGGCTCCAGGATTCAGCACATACATACTTAACACTGTTCCCTCTTGGGGAATTTTTACTGTTATCAGTGTGTGGTGGCTTTTTAAAAACTCTCTTCTGACTTATTTAATTTGAAACTTACTCCTGCTTGGTAGTTGGTGTTTTCACCTTTGCCTCTCAGCTTCCCTTTCCTAGGTGGAAACAGCAGATAGGTTGGGTTGCGTTACTCTGATCCAGTCAGTTGGGCTGCGTCTTTCAACTAGCGAGTTATAGCCATTTGCATTGAAGGTAAAAATTGAGAAAGTTATGCTTTTGCTGCTTGCTTCTCTTGGTGGGTGGGTGGGTGGGTAGATAGGTAGGTAGGTTGGTTGGTTGGCTGGTTGGTTGGTTGGTATAGGTATGTAGTTCCTTTCTCCCTCTCCTGGCAGTATTGGGTGTTTGCTGATTTGCTGCGTTAGATATGATTGATCCTTTTCCTGATCCCTGTTGACATCTGCTACTTAATGCACTACCTTCTGTCCTGCATTCTTGAGTGTGAAAATATCTTATATGTATCGTATTCCTCTAAGAATTGCTGTGGGGGGTGGCGTGATGACCTAGTGATAAAGAACCTTTACTGCTCTTGCAGAAGACCCCATATTGTGCAGTTCCCAGAAGCCACATAGCAGTTCATAACTCCAGTTCCAGGGGATCGAAGTCTTCTGACCTTCCCCAGTTGGTGTGTGCGCATGGTGCACATGTATACACCCAGGTGCACACATACACAGACAATAAAATTAACTAGAACAACATTTTCTGCAGCTCTTGCTTAGTTGTTAAAGGTTGGTTTAATTTGTGTTTAGCTTGGATTTTTTTTTCCCCATTTTAACAGATAATGTTACTGGGTGTGGCAGTCTTGCCGCACACTTCAAGGCTTGGGCTGTATCAGTTCTTATTTTTCTGGCTTTTAGACTTGGTGACAAAAGCTCTGATGTAATTCTGCTGTTTCTGTCTCTCTGTTAGTTGGTATTTCCTTTACAATGTTTATTATTGTTATTGTTATTATTGCTTTGTATTTTTGATATATTGACTATACCTCACAGAGAACTTCTTCCTGGTCATGTCTCTTTGAGGATGGAAATGTTCCCTTTGTTTGAATGTTTGTTCTTTTCTCTAGGTCAGTAAATTCCTAGTTATAACTTCACTGGAAAACATGTCTAAGCCATTGGCCTTTATCTCAGGGTTCCTTCTACCCCGAGTCTTAGGTTTGGCTTCTTCAGTGTATCCTAAACTTTCTGGAAATTTAGTCAATCTCATTGATGTGTATATTTCCTTGCAGATTTTTTTCCTCCAAAGAATACTGACTTAAGTTCTTTTTCCATGTCTAGAATTAAATCCCTTACCTGTATGCATCCTCTACATGACCTTTGAACCTTTTTAAAATAGGAGTCTACACTCTTTTCCAGTGATTCAGCTAGCTCATCATCTTTGTTTCCATGGTTGGGAGGCTGTTAGTATGTGGGTTTGTTGGGTTGATGGCTCCTGTTTCTTGTGGAGGTTCTGTTCACCTGTTGGGATGTGTTCTAATTTGCTTTCTATTGCTGTGAAAAACACCATAATCAAAAAACAATTTGGAGAGGAAAGGGTTTGTTCGGCTTACAAGCTCAGACCACAGTCAGTCATTGAGGGAAGTCAGAGAGGAACTCGTGAGCTGATGATCACTGACCAGGAGAATGCCACAGACTTGCCTACAGGCCAGGCTGATGGAGATGGCTTCTCAGCTGAGGTCTCCTCTCCCCAGATGACTAGCTTGTGTCAAGTTAACAAAAGAAAAACCAATTCGGAGTGTATGTGTCCTCTGGCTTGTAAGTTTGTATCTCCTTTTATACTGTTTTTGTTTATGTGACCATTCCTGGTGGGCTGTCTTCACTTGAATTTATATATATGTTCAGTGGTAGGATTGACTGTGGTAACAATTATGATGGTTTAATATAAGTCTCAGGTCAGACGCAAGGAAAGATCACTTTGCTCTTGTCTCCTGTAAGGTTTTGAAAGAGGAGTGGTCGGGTACTGGTTGGGGAAAATACATATTTTAAGTAACGGGGTAAAAGTGGGTCAGGTAGGAGTACGGGGAGCATATGGATCAAGGGTATGAAAAACAGGAGAGAGGAGGAAGTGACGGCAGCTTTTTCCAGCAAATTATAACTTATAACTTAGCTTTTTGTATCTTAAAATACAAAAATGTACATTCTAAGGAAAAAATTAAAAATAACAAAAAAATTAAATGCTGTGTGCATCTTTAAAGATAAACATCTAAATGAGCAGTAAGCCGAAATTAATATATTCCATGGGTGTGTTCTTAGTGAGAATTTCTTCCTGGTTGCAGGAGAGCCGACTCCCCAGGTTTACTCCAGCTCTGTCTCTGGGCATTGCAGCAAGCTCAGCCAGACTCCTGAGTTGGGTTTTTCCTGTCCTGCTGTGGCTACGCAGAACTTGTCCTCCTTCCACAGCCCCCACAGTCTGTCTCTTGGAACCTAGAGCTTGCGTATGTACAGATGGAATTCCCCAGTCTGCCCACAAAGCTCTCCCACTCCGTGTGCCTGCAAGCCTCTCAACTTCAGTGTCCCTTACCCACAACAGCAGGTTGTGAAACCTCTTCACTGAGGGCCACCGTGTTAGGTCAGCCTCTGCAGTGTTGCTGGGATAGTCAGACCTCACCTCAGGAGATCCTGTTTGTCTCCTTGCTTTTCAGAGGAAGTGGGTGCGCTGTTAAGGAGTACCGAATTAGTTGTAGAGTTGTGGTGATGTTTCTCTGCTCGGCTGGTAGTTGGAGTACCACTTAAACCCCAGTATGCTTTACCAACCTTGCCTGCGCACTGCTGTCCATGATCAAAGACTACAGGGGACCTGGGATGCTCTTCTGCCTTGGTTTTCATTTCCCCCACACCATACTCATTCTCATCAGAGAACCCTCGTTAGCGCCTGTGTTGATTCTGTTTTCTACACCTAATATTTTACTTTTAGTAGCTTTTAGTCTTTTTTCCCATCGTATGTAAGATTTCCCTTTTTAGTACATTTGATCTTTATTAATGATGCATTGCCGTTCATGCTCCACTTCCTGGTGTGTGATGAGCCCAATCACAAGAGATCACAACCATGGACCCTGAGAGGGGAAGCAAGGCAGGACTGTCAGTGAGACAGCTCGTTTTAATAGGACAACAAAGGCTGTTTTAAACCTTTGAGGGTTGAGCAGAGGCTGTAGGGGGTGAGTGTACCTCATTGGCCAGGGCCAGAATGCTGGGATGCCTCATTTGCATAAGGAGGAATTCCATGTACTGCTGGACATGACCTGAGAAGGGAGCTACACCTGGCTACTGGGCCAGGCGTCGTCTTCCAGTAGTCAAAGGTAGGGGTGTGGGGTTGTGCGCACCAGGACATGCGAGCAGTCCTACCCTGCAGATCTCAGGAGTACAGTTCCCTGGGATTTGGACATGACATAGCCCCATGGCATTGCTTTGGTTTTTTTCAAGTCCTGGTTTCTCTGTGTAGCCCTGGCCCTGAAATTCACTCTGTAGACCAAGCTGGCCTCAAACTCAGATCCACCTGCCTCTGCCTCCGGAGTTGCTAGGATTGGGGGGCAGGCACCGCCACCATCATCATCATGTTATTTCTAATATGGTCTTCATTTCTGTAACTTCTTTTCTCTGACTGAATCTTAGCTGCTGTTGGTTGGTCGGGCTCTTCCATTGCTACCACCTCCCTTGTTTCCATCCTACATTTTACTTCAGAGTTAAGTATTTTGTAACTGAAATGCTTCAGTAATCTTTCTTTCAAAATACCTCTTTCTGCTGCTCATACTTGATGGTTTCTTTCCTGATTAAGTTTTGGTTGGTTGATTGGTTGGCGGAGAGTTTGTTTTTGTTTGGGGTGGGATTTTTTTTAATACTCACTGGCTTAAATTTTTTCCATACTATATATTTTGATCATATTATTTCCTTTCCCCCAATTATACCCATATTCTTCCTACCCACCTAATTTTATGTTCTTTCTTTCAAAATACAAAAACAAAAAATTAAGTGAAAACAAAAAGCATGGACTCCATTTAGGGTTGGCCAGCTACAGAGTGTGGCGCCTGCCTTAGAGTATGAGTATAGCCAGTTCTACTGTTAGGGGAACCTGATTCGCCTGTATTAATTCTTGCTTAAGGGTGGGAGTTTATGCCTGTTTACTCTCCCTGCTTGGATTTTGTCTGGCTTGAATTTGTGCAGGTCTTGTGTATGACATCAGAGCCATCGTATATCTGTCTGGCTGTGTCAAGAAGGGACTGTTTCCTTGGAGTTTTCTACCATATCTGGCTCATACAGTGGTTCCAGTTCTTCCTTATAGGACCTTGAGGAGAAAGATTTGATAGAGACTCAGTACTCCAGGGCTGGTGAGATGGCTCAGCAGTTAAAAGAGCACTGACTACTCTTAGGAAGGTCCTGAGTTCAAATCCCAGCAACCACATGATGGCTCACAATCATCTGTATAGCTACAGTGTACTCATATACATAACATAAATATTTAAAAAAAAATAAAAAGACTCAGTATTCCAAAGGCTCTCACTCTCTACACATTCTCCAGACAGCGTAGATCTCTGTGTTAATTCCCGTCTGCTGAAAGACACTTCTCTGATGAGGGTTGAGATGCGCTCTGGTCTATGGGTATAGCAGTGTGTCAGCAGGAGTCATTCTGTTTTGTTTCTATAGCAGAGTAATAGTAGGAGTTTGTCCCTAGGCCCATGACCTCTCTAGTCTCATATTCTTGACTGCTTCAGCAGTGTTGGGCCTCAGATCCCAAAGTGGAGCAAGGAGTGGCCTGAAATACAATTAGACGGTGGTGGACTATTCCTGTAATACTCGTGCCACTGTTGTACCAGTGTGTTTTGCTAGCAAGTCGTTGTGTAGGTCACAGAGTTGTAGCTGGGGTTGATGACCTTTCCCCTCCAGTGGTGTGCAGGGCTCCTTCTGGCACCATGAGCTCTAGTCTGGAAGAGTGAGTCTTAGAGCTGGGAACCGGCTTGATTTCTCCATGTTTGATGACATCTGTGAGTGATGTCTTCAGCAGTAGCCCTTGCGGTCAAGCTGTGGAGAGCATCCTTGGGAGAATCTATACGTGCCGGGTGTGGTCTAGTCTCTCCCTTTATAACACTCCATGGTCTCTCATGCTGTTTTTTTACTTTGTGGTTGAGTAGTTAGGGATTTTGTATCTGAAATGCTTTGGAAGTTTTCTCTGAAAACACCCTTTTCGTCTGATACTTGATAGTTTTCTTTCTAGTTTGCTTTTTTGGAGCGATGGCTCTTTGTTTCTGTATGCGATTGTTTGCCGTGTGTTTTGTTTTCTCTTTTACCCATTGGTTTGCTCCCATATATTTCCCCCCTATTTGATTCTTGTTTGAGCAGAGTGCGATGGGGTCTGTCTAATACTTGCCCTACACACTGACTTCCTCTGCCCTGTTTACGCAGGAATGCTGTCAACAGTGCCTTGGCCTTGGGTGGATGCTGCTTGTGAAGAGGTTTGTCTGGGGAGGCAGGGTGGTCAGAAAGCAGGGCCAACTAGTAGTTTCAGTCTTATGAAGTAGGATGTCTTCTAACCCAAGTTGGCTTTATACTGCTATGTAGCTGGGGATGACCTTAAACGTCTGATCCTCTTATGTCTGCCTCCCACATTCTGGGACAACAGGTGTACACTACCCAGCCAGGTTTATTCAGTGTGAGGAGCTGAACCCAGAATTTCATGTGTGCTAGGCAAGCACTCTGCCAACTGAGCTGCATCCCCAGTGTCTGAGCTCTCTTTCTTAAAAGGTTTTATTTTAAAACCATGTCTCACTTATCTTGCCCAGAATGACCTTGAACTGCTTGATATCCCAGATAGACCTTGAGCTCTTATTCTTCCCTGCCTCGACCTCCTTCCTTAGTCGTAATTCCAGGTCTGTGCCACCTGTGCTGACTATATATTTTAAACATGTTTGTAATCACACAACACAGTTCATAACATTTCCTTTCAGTATTATATATATAAAACATAGTATGCTTTATGACCTTTGTCATTCAGATATGGATAATTTCATCTACCTTGCAGAACTGTTCAGGACTAAGTAAGATTGTACCTCTAACTACAACTGCCACATGGTGTTTCTTTGCTGATATCTCTTTACTTCTAACTCAGAACAGTACAGTGGCCTTCACTGGCCAACATCAGTGATCAAAGAGCAAGTTGGTCAAATCTGACCATTGGTACCACCTAAACATTTTTGCAGTGTCCAGTGCAATATAAGAACACAGAGTACCTATTTAAAATCAATAATTTCAGAGCTAGCAGGATGATTTAGATGGTGGAGGCACTTGCCCCCAAACCTGTGGCCTACGTTCAGTCCTAAGGACCCTGGTGGTGTCACCCTCTGACCTCCACACGATCTCTTGCTCATACCCACAAATAAATGTCATTTTTAAAGCATTTATACTTTCAAGATAGTAACATTAGAACAACAAACCCAGCTCGGGCCTGTTACTCATGGCTTCTCTGTGGTGCCATGCTTGCACACCCTAAGAACACTTAATCACCACCGCTTTGCAAGGGAAGAAAGAAATTTGGTGTAATTCAGAGGCAGAATTTCTGTCTGTGTGCCTGTTTGTTTGTTGTTTGTTTTTGAGACAGGGTTTCTCTGTGTAGCCCTGACTATCCTGAAACTCAATCTGTAGTCCAGGCTGGCCTTGAATTCACAGAGATCTGCCTTCCCCTGCCTCCCAAGTGTTGAGATTAAATACATGCACCACCATCACCCAGCCAGAATGTCTTTTTTGATGCTACTTCTGAGAATTGGCACAATTACTTCATTATAGAATAAGGGGAGAAAAAAGAGCCTCTTAAAAATGTCTTTGCAATTCTGAGTGGCTCACTTGTCGCCCCTATAGAGGGAGCAGGGTAATTTCAGTGCTGACAGCTCTTCCCTGTTAGGAGAGTGAAGGTTTGTCCCACAACTCATTACCCTGTGTCTAGAAGCTACATGGTGAAGAATCTCAAGAAAGAACAGGCTAGCAAATTGGAGACACAGAATGACGTTCTTACTTTTCACTGGGTTTGTATTGGCTGCTAGAAGCATCATAAGTGTGTGCATAGCCAATGAATAACACATGAAAATGACAGATGGTCAATCAAAAGTTGTAAAAGAGGAACTGAGTGATTCATAAGTGGTGCTATTTGTGTAGATACGCCCTGTCTCTTTATTGTGCGTTTCCCCTTTAAAAGTACCATAGCTAGAAACCTGCCTCTTAGAGCACTGTCCACATGCATGGACAGCTCCCGTTTCCAGGGCTGTCTTGTTGGGAAGTTATTTTGTCACATCTCTTCTTCACAGGTTTTAGTTTCGAGACCAATATTCATATTTATGTACACTTTCCCACAAACTGCGTAAGTTTCTAATACAGTATATATAGGGTCATTATTTCCCCCCCTCTGGTTTTGTTTACTTTATATCTTTACATTGGGTCATTGGTTCCATTCCATCTTCTACCTGTTTGTTTTTAGGTTTCTTTGTTTCTAAGATTCATTATTCTTCCTCTCATCTTCCATACTATATCCATCAGTGAGTAACAAAAGAAACTAGGGCACAGCGCAGCTGGATGCTCTGAGGCCACAAAGGCCTTTATTTACATGCTATCCTGGACCAGCGATACTGAATCTGTTTCTACTTCTGTAAAGTGCGTATATTAATGACATGTTATAGAAGAGTTGCAGAAATTAAGTAAATAATGTACATTCCAAAAAGAGAGCAGCTCTCTCCATACCCTTTTTACCAAGTAGCTTCCATTCGTCTGTTAATTCTAGCATGAGTCGATTCGCCGGGCCTCGTCCTCTGCTGGGCACATGTGTGTGTAATTGAACCATCACAACGCTGTTACTCTTGGCATTTGCACTGCTTTCCTGTATTTATTTATTTATTTATTTATTTATTTATTTATTTATTTATTTATTATATNTAAGTACACTGTAGCTGTCTTCAGACACTCCAGAAGAGGGAGTCAGATCTNGTTACGGATGGTTGTGAGCCACCATGTGGTTGCTGGGATTTGAACTCCGGACCTTCGGAAGAGCAGTTGGGTGCTCTTACCTACTGAGCCATCTCACCAGCCCTTGCACTGCTTTCTGATGCTAAAGAAGGCTTACAGAAGCGTTCTCCCTCAACATCACTGAGTGCAGCTGTAACCTCTGAAGCCAGCTGCTGTATGCTTGGAGCCTTAGCCTGGGGACGGACTGACTGCCTCCTTGGCTTTCTGTCTGGCCTCCATATCCTTCTCTTGTCCTTCTCTTGGTTGCATTACAACCCTCTCCTATTTTATTTTTAAAGATTTATTTATTTATTATATGTAAGTACACTGTAGCTGTCTTCAGACACTCCAGAAGAGGGAGTCAGATCTTGTTAAGGATGGTTGTGAGCCACCATGTGGTTGCTGGGATTTGAACTCTGCACCTTTGGAAGTGCAGTTAGGTGCTCTTACCCACTGAGCCATCTCACCAGCCCCCCCCCCTATTTTTTATAAGATATATATATTGATCTTAGCACACCAAATGCTTTTCTAAGCAAAATATGTATGAATAAAAGTTAGATAAAGATATTAAAAGCCTATTAGGAGCAAATCATTTCCTGTGGTTCATTCTCTCCCCCACTCCCACCCCCCTGCTGCTGCTGCTGCTGCTGCTGCTGTATTACTTTTGAGTCTATAAGCACATTGTAGCACTCTAGGGATCTTGCCTGTAATACACTGACTTCTTAGCATCTTTGAAGTTTCTGGCATTTTACTTATTTATTTATTTATTTATTTATTTATTTTATTTTGTCATATTCACTCCCATCAGTCTCTCTTTCTCCCCTGTCATCCCCTTACCTCCTCGGCTATTCTACTTTCATGTCTGTTTGTTTTGGATTTTGGTTTTGTTTTTTTTCCTTTTCATTGCCCATTGATTGGGGTTACTTTCTGTAAAGAGGGTAAAGGTTCATTTACAGAAGCATGGGCAGATTATCACCTAACAAATGGCTTTCCATCCCCCAGCAACCATAGCTGCCTGTAGATGCTCAGGGAAAGGTGGAGCCTTATGAGTTCCTCCACCCTCCAGAAACATTGATGCAGATAATCAAGGCTGCAGACACCTCCTAGTGCAGTGCCAAATCATACCTAGAACATGGTGCTCTATAAGCACCACACTGCTTCCCCCTGACTCCTCCCTTCTTTGAGCTCCTGCCTCTGGAACTTCCCTTGAGCTGTGGAGGAGTCATTTATTCTCAACACTTTGACTAGTTGACTCTGCCAGAGTTCTCGTCATTTCAAATCTATTCTTTCTTTGTGTGCCTTTTTCACACTTGTTGTGGCCTTGTTTGTGATTTGTCATCCAGCAGTACATGGGCTGGAAGCTTAATGCCCAGTATCAAAAAGTGATAGGCATAGGGGCTCAGCGGTTAAGAGCACTGACTGCTCTTCCAGAGGTCCTGAGTTCAATTCCCAGCAACTATGTGGTGACTCACAACCATCTGTAATGGGACCTGGTGTGTCTGAAGACATTATTTGAAGTCATATACATTAAGTAAATGACAATTTAAAAAGTGGTAGATACAATCATTGCAAGTATGAGCCTCAGAAGGGATGAATGCCCAGCTCTTGGGTGTTCTAGTTCTTGAACTAGGATAATGCTTATGAGAGCTGGTTATTGTAAGCAGACTGCTTTGTCTGCTTAGCTTTGTAGTAGTGAGCTTAATCACACACACACACACACACACACACACACACACACACACACACACACAAAATCTTGCTTTCCCTCCCCTGCCTTCTTTATTTCCTTTCTTTCTTTTGAATGTTGTAAAACACGTCTCACACTATAATCTAGGCTTGCCCCAACTTTGTAGCAATCCTCCTGCCTCTGCCACCCAAGTGTTCTATTCGTAGGTGTAAGCCACCAGCATTCGTTGTGAAGCCCTCAGTTCAGATGTTTTGTCACAGCACTGTAAGATGGTCTAAGACATTGCCTGTTTCTGTGAGGTGTCCCTTCTCTTTGGTGCTGTAATCTCTTACGGGTCCAAAAGTGAAAGGAGAAGACATTCAGATTTCCCTCCAGTCTGTGTTTTCCACTGAGGAGGCTGTGGTGGGGTGTCTGAGTTTTCCTCTTGCTGTGATAAAGCACCTTCAGAGAGAGAGTCATTCCGGCTCTCAGACCAGCAGTGATGGAGAAGGAAGGGCAACAGGAAGTTGAAGGAGCTGGTCACAGTGTGACCACAGTCAAGAAACGGCAGTGAATGCGTGCATGTTCAACTGATTTCTCTGCTTTACAATCGTGGATTACCCTGTCCACTGGATCGTCTTGTTCGCGATTGTTCGCGATTAAGATGGTCTCCCGCATCAACTAATGTACCAGACAGTCCTCTTCAAGCTGCACAGAAAGCCCATCCCCCCATAATTCCAGATCACATTGACAGTGAATGCCACACTAGGTGAGCTCCTTTGCATGGACCAGTGCTCACAGCCACACTGTTTTTGAAGAGGGGGCGGGTGTTTGGTTCCTGGTGATTTTTATCTTTTCTCCCTCCTCCCTTTTAGTTTGCTCCAGTAGAAGACTGAAACTTTGCAAGCACCTGACCACCTAAAGCAAGCCTCACCCTACTCCTCTTATGGACAGTAAAATCCCTGTGCTGGTCTTTTGAGCTGTTTGGAGAAATTTAGGAGGCCCAGCTCACTTCGTATCTGTTCATATCTTCTCTGTGTGGGGGGGGGGG
>NC_034590.1:134902210-134903973 GCF_900095145.1 Mus pahari | reverse complement strand
GGGGGGGAGGGAGGGAGAGAAAGACTTGCCTTACTGTCTAGTGCCACCTCTAAATTTCTCATAAGCTTTTGCATTGCCAAGTCTTGTTGCTTTAATATAGGCAGTAACAGTTCTCACTGTCCCGTCTTCTATTTGAACTTCTTTAATACTATTAGTATTTTAGATTTTTGTAAACATTATTTCTGTGCATGTGTGCACGTACATCCGGTACATACACAGGTCAGAGGCATTAGCTCGCCTGGAGCTGGAGTTAAGGCAGTTGTGAGCCAACCCCCTGGAAAGAAAACTTGGGTCCTCTGAAGACCGTTAATTACTCTTGGCTGTTGAGCCTTCTCTCCAGCCCCTTAATATTTTAATAGTCTCCTTTTTTATGATTTATGCTTTTCTGGTTTTACTTGCCTCTTGCTCCAGTTTGTCCAATACACTTTTTATTCATTTCAAAAAGCTTCTAGAACACTACAGAGAAGCAGACAGATTGAGTGATAAATAGGTAATTCTGGTCATGGGTTTGCAGCTTTGGTTCTTAGGCCTTAACAAATGATGCTAACCTACTTAGAAGGGATATTATAATTACTGCATGTAATTTTACATTTTAACAGTAATCTGTTTGCCTTATGCCAGGCATGGTAGGACATCTACCCTTAGAATCTCATCCCTCAGGGGGATTGCCATGAGCTTAAAGCCAGCCTGGCTACTGAGTACCAGGCCAGCTAGGGCTAAAAACCAAGAGCCTATCTCAAGAACAAGACTTGGACTATAACCCAGTTGGTAGTGTTTGCCTAGCATGCTCAAAGCCCCGGACCCATCCCTAGCACTTCGTAAACCATGTACAGTAACACACACTTGTAGTCCCCGTGCTGCAGAGGTAGAGATGGGTGACTAAGGAAATTGAATGTCATCCTCAGCATGGCAAGTTCTCGGGCAGAGTAGTGATGCAGCCCTTCTCTCCCAGGCATGGTGCTGTCATCTAGTCTCCCTCCTGGGCAGCTGAGGCAGCACTGTTGGGAAGGCCACTTTGAGCTACATAAAACCTATCTCAACCAAAGAGTAAAATAATAGTAAGTGTTGTCAAATGAAAACGTGGATGAAGTATCCCATCACTACACTGAAGCTAAATGGGAAGTTCCTCTCTGACCTCAAATCCCCCGTACACCCTTCCCAGAGAAAATCACATCAGCCCTTTATTAAGTAGCCTTCCAGGAGTTTGCAAAGCAAACGAATAGAGAAACAGAATAACGTAAGGCCCACAGACAGGGCTTTTTAGATGGTTTAGCAGATAGAAGCACTTGCTACCAACCTGAATTGAATCCAGAAGAAAGACCAATGCCCAAAAATGTCCTCTGACCACCTCACACACACACACACACACACACACACACACACACACACACTTGGGCATGCTGTGGACTTTCCTAGGCACATAAATGAATGCATTAATGGGTGAATGAATAAATGGGACAAAATAAAGCCTGTGGTCATCTTTTAAACTATGCTGTTATATATGTTATATATTTGTATGCTTACCTGTTTAAATGTAGACTTACATTTGTCTTGTGTGGTCTATACTTGTCGTCACTACTTAGGAGGCAGAAGGACCAAGAGATCAAGATACTGGTCATGGTGGCACATACCCTTTTTTTTTTTTTTTTAAGATTTTATTTATGGGGGCTGGTGAGATGGCTCAGCGGGTAAGAGCACTGACTGCTCTTCCGAAGGTCCTGAGTTCAAATCCCAGCAACCACATGGTGGCTCACAACCACCCA
>NC_034590.1:134893494-134902199 GCF_900095145.1 Mus pahari | reverse complement strand
GATGGCTCAGCGGGTAAGAGCACTGACTGCTCTTCCGAAGGTCCTGAGTTCAAATCCCAGCAACCACATGGTGGCTCACAACCACCCATAATGAGTTCTGATACCCTCTTCTGGTGTGTCTGAAGTCAGCTACAGTGTATAACAATAAATAAAATCTTTTTTTAAAAAAAAGATTTTATTTATTATTATATGTAAGTACACGATAGCTGTCTTCAGACACACCAGAAGAGGGCATCATATCTCATTACAGATGGTTGTGAGCCACCATGTGGTTTCTGGGATTTGAACTCAAGACCTTTGGAAGGGCAGTCAGTGCTCTTAACTGCTGAGCCATCTCTCCAGCCCTGGTGGCTCATACCTTTAATTCCAGCACTTGGGAGGCAGAGACAGGTGGATCTCTGAGTTCAGGCCAGCCTTGTCTACAGAGTGAGTTCAGGACAGCCAAAGATACATCAAGACCCAGCCTCAAAAAGAAAAGCCTTGAAGGTTATATTCTGCTGTATAGCAAGGACAAAGCCATTTGTATATTGCTTACAAAATGCACGTTGGCAGTTTGCTCCCTGTCATATGTAACTGTCTCATTCTTTTCAGCTGATAATTCTATTGCGTTTTCCAGATCTGTCATAAAAGCCACACAGGTGACCTCTCTGGATACATGAGACCCTGTTCTAAAAAAAGCAAAAATTATGTATATACTTTTATATATGTGACTTTTATATATGTGTGAGTGTCGGTGAATATGTATGTATAATGATATCTATAAACTATAAATAACAACCAAAATGATGTATATACTGTCATACGTACATGTTATTACCATAGTATGTACAGATTATATACAGTACCCAAAAACTGTCATATATAAGTATACTATATATAATAGTATATAACATGCTTTCTTGAAAGCTTCACAAATAGAAATATAATGTACTTATGAGCTCCAGAGACCTTACCTGCCCCGATTTCTGTTTCCTTGATGCTTTTGATAGTATCTGACCTTCAGAAGGTGCTTAATAGATAACTGTTGATTAAATCATCAGTTCACAAAATGCACCTTGGCATTTGTTCCCTGTCATACATACTGTCTCATTCTTTTCTGCTTTTTTTTTTTTGGGGGGGGGCATTTTCCAGATCTGTCATAACAACATCTCTGGTAAATAGTTAGGCTGTGTCTTCTCCACAGACAGTGAGTGAGAAGTCACTCTGACATGCCTTATATTCTAGTGCTCAATCAAAAGGTTTTGGACTTTTCAGGAATGTGACATAAAAATTGATCATCTTACTTGTAATTTGAGATTTTTCTTTTTGAATAAAACATATCAAGGCTATTTGAATGTTAAAAAATACTTAAGAGCAAACATACAGTTCTCTCTATTTAAAAAAAAAAAACTAACTTAGTAAGGGTTAAGGTGGCTACTTTTATGGGTCTTAATTGAGGCATGGTGGTGCCTGCTGAGTTCAGGGTTATCATCTACTATGTAGTGAGTTCAAAACCAGCCTGGGCAAGACCCTGTCTCAAAAACAATAACAAAATTTTTCTACTTTATAAATTTCTCTGGAATGAACAGATATCAATATGTGAAGTAGTTGTAGAAAATAATGACTTTTAAAGCAATTTGCTTTTAGGCGATTTACTTAAAGAGAACATTTTCAAATGATGAAACTATTGCTTAAACAGCAGAATAAGTCTAAATAATTTAAAACTCAGATATATCCAGAGGAACTTACAAGCCTAGCGGGGGTTGAAATCTGTGGTTCATTCAAATTACAACCTGTCTTTACCCCACCTTCACTACTGAAAAAATGGTTAAAAACTGACTGTTGGTCAATAAAACATCATGAAGCTGTTTGGTGTCTTAATAAATTAACTAGACACCAAACCACACGAGATTTGAAGTAATCATCTCAGTCCTTTGTTACTTTCACATTTTCTCACCAACTTGTAGAAACTTAGCAGAGTCGTGGGGGAATCTTTGGATGAGAGGTAAGAGAGACGCAAACAGGAGTATGGTCTGCCGCAGGAGAGTGAGGAGCTGAGTCTATCCCGCAGTGCCCACAGAAAAAGCCAGGCGTGGTGGTGCATGCCTTCCATCTCATTTCTGGAGAGTAAACACAGATGCATCGTGGGGCTCACTGTCCAGCTAGGTTAGACCAATCCAAGAGCCCCAAATCCCAGTGAGGAACCCTGCGTCGAAATAAAACCCAAAGAGGATGACTTGCGGGGTTGTTTGTCGTCCCACATGCACACTTCTCACCCGCCCACAAACCAGGAAGCAAGCCCAGGGCCTAAGCGGAGATTGAGGCACAGCTGGGCAGAGACTCCACACCACATGTCCAGGCACACCCCTGGCCCTCAGTAGGGTGCCCTTTGTTCCCGAGGGAGCTGCTGCTTTCAGCCAGGAAGGATAATGTTGCAGTTTTGGACTTTCTCATATCACTTTAGCAAATGTAGACGACAAAAGCAGCTCTCTTCCCCATTGAGGACCAGCCATCTGAGTGGCTGGAGGAAGACTGCTGGAGGAAGGGCTGGGGTGTGGGCATGCAACCCTAAGATCAGTCTAGAAACTAAGAACCTACTGGGGATGAAGAAGGAACAGACCAATAGAATAACCAAATACTTGTTGTAAATTCTTTATTCTTTTTTTCTTTTTCTTTTTCTTTTTTGTTTTTCGAGACAGGATTTCTCTGTATAGCCCTGGCTGTCCTGGAACTCACTTTGTAGACCAGGCTGGCCTCGAACTCAGAAATCCGCCTGCCTCTGCCTCCCGAGTGCTGGGATTAAAGGCGTGCGCCACCACGCCCGGCTTGTAAATTCTTTATTCTTATATTTTAAATTAATGTTCATGAGTGTTGCCTATTTATATGATCCACCATATCAGTGCTGAGAACCAAACCTGCGTCCTCTGCAAGAGCATTAAATTATATTTAACCCCACAGCCTTCTCTCCAGCACCCCCATATAAATTTTAAAATGGATTGCTTTAGGGGTGGAAAAATGACTCAGTGGTTAGGAGCACCACCCCATTCACCCACATGGCAGCTCACTGTGACTCCAGTTTCAGAGGCTCTGACAACTTGCCCAGACTTCCTTGGAGACAAAACATGCACATAAAATACAAATAAATAAATCATTTTTAAAAAACATGAATTGCTTTCATGTATAGTTAATAATAATGCTGTTTGATTTGGTAGCATGGACGTGTACATAATCACAGCATCTAGTAGGCAAAGGCAGAAAGGTTGTGAGTTTCAGGCCAGCCAAGACTACAAAGAGCACAGGCTCTCAACCTCTGGGCCCCAACTCCTGTGGATGGAACAGCCCTTTTACAGGGGTCACCTGAGACCATCCTGGGTATTAGATATTTACATTTTGATTCATAACAGTAGCAAAATTACAGTTGAGAAGTCGCAGTGAAAGTAAGTTTATGGTTGGGAGTCACCGCCACGTGAGAAACTGTTTTTATTAAAGATTACAGCATTAGGGAACTTGTAAACCAGTGACAGAGCTCCAGGCCAGACTGAGCTACATAGAGAGACCCTGACCTTAGTTTTACCCACTAAGCTTCTAGCCCAGTCTTATTATATTGAGTCTGTTGTTATTTTTGGATTTGGGGTCTCACTACTTATTTAGCCCTGGCTAACCTGGAATTTGGTAGACTGACCTCAAACAGAAATCTGCCTGCCTCTGTCCCCATACACTAGGATTAAAGATGGGCACCACACACTCAGTGGTGAGCTGTAGATGTTGTCATTGGGACTGCAGTAGAGTTAGGACGAAGGTTGCCGAACTCCAGGGAAATGGACATTTAAATTGCAGGCAGTCTCTTTGGGAGTGCATAAACAGTTGACATTTCCTCCACACAACACTTTAAAGTGTTTGAAGGTAGAGGCATTCCCTCAGAAGATTCTGAAGACAAACAAATGTCAATGATAAGTTTCCATAACAAAAATAAACATAGGTAAAATAATATGTAAAAGTTCATTAGGGAAGTTTCACAGAGATCTAATGGCATTTCAGAGGGTGGTAATAACAGAAAATGGTTTTTTGTTTTGTTTTGTTTTGGTTTTTTTTTTTTTTAGGATATCTAAACCTGATTACTTAGGGCTAACAGAGAAACAGAAAGGGTGTCTGTTTAGGCTTTACATTCTCTATTACATCTGTAGAGAAGGAGACATGCTGACCACAGAGGTCTGAAACCTGAGTTCAGGTCCTTCCACATGTACTGCCCTCGGCTTTCATGAAGATGGGGAGGGCAGCTGGAGTCCTGGGTGAGAAACATGACAGGATGAGCACTAAATGCATCCAGGGACACGAGAACTGCTGAACAAACTAAACAACCTAGCATCCCCTCTCTAGAGAGATCCTTGTCTGTTTTAGACCTGTTCTGGTTTGTCAAGTGTGCATTTAATCATGCAAAATATTAGAGAATATGCCTGGCCTAAGCAAAAATATAAGACCTGTGGACACACTGAAGAAAGAATTCTGCAAAAATGAGACTCCAAAACCAAAGAAAATGAAATGGGTTAGACTGAGTTGGGAGTGTGATTTAGTGGCAGGGTGCTTTCCTTGTATGTGTAAGGCCCTGAGCCTGATCTCCAGTGCTGTAAAGTAAATAAAACCCAATCAGCTCCCCTATTACCCCATTGCTTTGGATGTCTTCGTCTTAGCAAATAGAGCCTACAGGCAAAGTCTATTCAGAAAGAAAGGGTTGTGTGTGATCGAGATGCTCTGTGGTGAAACAAGCATACTGCTCTTGAAAAGGGACCTGGGGTGGGGGTGGGGGTGCAGAGGGCTGGAGAGATGGCTCAGCAGTGAAGAGCACTGACTGCTTGCTCTTCGGGGGGGNGGGGGGGGTCCTAAATTCAAATCTCAGTAACTACATGGTGGCTCACAACCATCTGTAATGGAATCCGATACCCTTTTCTGGTGTGTCTGAAGACAACTGTAGTGTACTTACATAAATTAAATAAATAAATCTTTAAGAAAAGAAAAGGAACCCAAGCTCAATCCCCAACACCCACATCTTCAGGCAGTTCACAATTTGCCTGTAACAACTCCAACTCCAGAGGACTAAGACCAGTGCCCTCTTGGTTTCCAAGGGCACCTGCACTCTCATTGTCCACACAATAAAATAAAATACTAAGACTGAGGAAGTGGAGAAGAAGGGAAGAAAAGAAAGGAAGTGGGGCTGGGAACTTGCCGCTTTGGGAAAACAAAAACTGAAGACTGGGTGGTTCTCTGCTGGTAAACATGCAACCAGAAGACCTAAGGCTTTCCCTAGAATTAACAGAAAGCAAGCTTGCTTGCTCCTATGCTAAGTAAATGGGGTTAAGAGGTAGCTTCAGAAGAAAGCCTGCATGCTAAAAGCTTACCCCTAAATGCAAACCTTGATCTGGCAGCTCCTAACCAGCAGACAAGCAGGGAGACTAGAAAGAAGACTGTAGCATTTGCATTGTCATACTTGGGAAGACAAACTTGTGGATCCAGTCGTGTTAGGTGGCAGAAATGGGGAATACGAAGGTAAGCCTTCAGAAAACACTGTTTGTTTACATTTTTAAAAATGCTATTCTGGCTGGGTGTGGTAGCGTGTGCTTTTTAATCCCTACACTCAGAAGACGGAGGCAGGTGGATCCCTGTGAGTTTGAGGCCAGCCTGGTTTACATATACAGTTTCAGGCCAATTAAGGCTATATAGTGAGTCCCTGTCTCAAATAAATAGATAAATAAATAAATAAAGGATTTCAGTGAACTGTGCCTTTCTCATTTTTTAAACTAGCTGTTAAAAACATAGATGGGACTGGAGACACAGATGCCTCAGCAGTGGCAGCACACGCCTTTAATCCCAGCACTTGGGAGGCAGATTTCTGAGTTCGAGACCAGCCTGGTCTAAAGAGTGAGTTCCAGGACAGCCAGGACCACACAGAGAAACCCTATCTCAAAAAAAAAAAAAAAGAAAAGAAAGAAATCCTGGGTTTGACTCTCTAACTCCTATTAAACTGGGTGTGGTGCAAGCCTGTAATTCCAGCACTGGGGAGGTAGAGACAGAAGGATCATAAACCTGAGGTCATCCTAGAATGTGTGTGCATGTGTGTGTGCGTGTGTGTGTGTGTGTGTGTGTGTGAATACAGCTCAATGATAGAGCACATGTCTAGTATGCATGAGGTTCTAGGTTTGATCCCCAATACTTTCTCTACAGAAAAAGGTATAATAGCCAAGAGCTGGCGTTGAGGTTGTAAACTTCCTGTACAGTCACTGTAGACTCTTTAGTCTCTGCCATAACCACTCGCCTGCCTTATAGTCACAGACAGTATATAAATGCATATGAATAGCTGCATTGCAATAACATTTTATTAGGAACGCTTCTATTTGAATTGCATCTATTCTTCGTGTGTTTGGAATAGAGCTCTCTTTTATGTTTTCAACCATTTAAAGAGATAAAGACCATCCTCAGCTTCCTGGCTGCACAAAAACTAACCAAGGGCCATAATTTTGCAAGCACCAAATGCCCTCTTTCAGGTCATTCTCGGGAACAAAACTAATGTGAGAAGAGTGGACTCAGGGATTACTTAATCAAGGGCCACGTGCACTCTGAGAGAAGAGAAGTGCAGAAGTTGAAACCATAGTGCCTGCTTTGTGCAACCCTAGACACACACAAAGCCTACTTTCTGCCATGAAGCTATAGGATATTACATTTGAAAGTGGCTTTTCTTAAGAGGACCCAGAGCCTAAGAGAAATTCATCCGACTCAGCTAAGAACAGGAGATGGCTAGTTTTCTTAGCAAACTTTCAATGTGACATCTTGACCTAGGAAGAACTGAATTTATGGTTGTAGGCAGGAACAGAAAAGACTGAACTCAGCGCCTGCACTTGAGAGGAAACATAAGAAGCAAAGTGCTTCACTGCCAAGGTCAACAGAGGCTACTTGAGCTGGAGAACTGATGAGAGAGAGCTTAAGAATTCACAGCTCGCCTACGACTGTCCTAGCAGCCAGACACCACCCTATGTCAACCCAAGACGGCTTCCAGGTGGGAGCCCACAGATGAACTGTCTCTTAGTGTGTGTGTGTGTAGGGGGGGGGGGTGGCAGGCAGTCCAAAAGTAAACCAGCCTCACTCAGGTAAGGACACAGCATGTTTCCTACGGAGCAAGGGGCGTGGGCTGCGGTCCTGGGCTGATGGCTTTAGATTGATTTCTGGGCATAGCTTTTCTTCCTCTTTTATAAACTAAAATCTACTTTCACTCTGGAAATTTGAGCACAGGGCTGGGAACATAACTCAGGAGTAGCCCTTACCTACCATGCTGGAGGCCCTGGGTTTTTCCTTGCACTGGGGGAAAATAATGTTGGTTACGGTGGTGCAGGCCTGTAATCCCAAGTACTTGTGAGGTGGAGGCAAGAGGGTCAGAAGTTCAAGGTCACCCTCAGCTACACACCAAGCTAAAGGCCAGCCAGGACTACACAGCAAGACCTTGTCTCTAAAGAAATGAATCCATACTCCTGCCCTGCCGAGCCTTCTAAGCCTTCTTTTTATTTCTTTTTTTTTTTTTTTATTTTTGTTTGTTTGTTTAGAGACAGGGTTTCTCTGTGTAGCCCTGGCTGTCCTGGAACTCACTCTGTAGACCAGGCTGACCTCGAACTCAGAGATCTGTCTATGTATGTCTGCCTCCTAAGTGCTGGGATTAAAGGAATTCACTGCCACCACCTGGCTAAGCCTTATTTTTCTAAACACATCCCTTACATATTTTTAATTGGGCCTGTTGCTATACATATTTTTACAGTAAATATATCATGAACATGTGCAATCGTTAATAATGTCAGCTTGAGTTACAATCACTTAAACAACTTCTAGGTGTGTCTATGAGGGCATTTCTGGAGAGGTTTAATGGAAATGTGAGTGTTTACCTTGAATATGGGTAGCACTATTCAGAGGGCTGGGCTCCCAGACTGAATAAAAAGAAGGGGGGCACAGCAGCATTCACCCTCTGCTTCCTGTGGACTGTGACCAGCCTCCTCATACTGCTACCCCCACAGCCAGAGCTGTGTTCCCCACTACACTTGCCCTGCCATGACTCACTGTGTCCCTAAACTATGAGCCAAAAGTAAACCTTTACTTTGTGTCTGTGTTGATTGCCCAAATTATGCTTCGTTATTGTACATTGCCTTGCTTTGAAAATATGAAGACTTGTTTATAAAGCCTCACTTTATGTCACTTGTCAGATTTTACTAAGTATGTATCCATCTGCTCATGTGCACTTGTGAATTATGCACTGAGCTTATTAATCCTAATGTCGTAACGGAGCCTGTAACATTACGCGCTAACTAGAAATAATTTATTTTAAAATGATGTTTCTGCTTACTATTAAAATTGAAACACAGACCAGTGAGTAGACACATGGTTTGTTGGGTAGAGACAATGTCATGTCTGGTGGCACATCCTTTTATATTTTGAGCGGAAAAACCAAGCAGCAGACCAGGCAAAGGTGTTCCATGTGGGAGAGGTTTATTATGCGGGAATGGGAGAGCGGCAAAGGGGGTAGAAGGGTAGAGAAGAGGAGAGGGGGGGGGAGAGAAGAAGGAGGAGGAGAAGAGAAGAGGGCAAAGAGAGAGAGGAGGGGGTGGCTTCCTATTTTATACAGAAAATGATGTCACACCAGTGAGGGTGGGAACTGAGCCAAGTGGATTGTGGGATTGAAGGTCGTTGTCCTGGCA
>NC_034590.1:134891114-134892185 GCF_900095145.1 Mus pahari | reverse complement strand
CTTGATGGAAATGAACAACAGGGAAAATATGAAAAGGCCACAATTAATCTGGTGTCTCATCCAGCGAGGTCAGGTTTGGCTGTCGGAGTGAAGCCTCATTCTCTAGGATGAGTGAGACAAGACTGGTGGTCTTGATGTCTTTTGGAGCTTAACGGAGCACGGTCCTGTTAGGGTTGATGTGTATGAAGAGGAATCATCTTTAAGTAGGGGAATGAAGGGTTTTAGGTGAGACAGGTGGACCCAATGAGAGAGTCCCTCAAGTTTAGCAGCTGTAGGAGTTACGAGGATTACCTTAAAAGGACCCTGCCACTTTGGAGAGAGAGGTGAAGGTTGATGACCTGGAGGAGATTAAAGGACTTGGTCTCCAATATTAACAGGTAATGGCAAGAAGCAGAGTGTGATCGAGGTTGGTGATGGTCAGCAAAGTTGCATGGGAGAGAGTGAAGATGAGAGAGTAATGGGGTAAGCAAATGATCTGGAAGGGGAGAGTGCTTGGGCGAGAAGCCAGGAGTTAGGACTGGACGTCCGTACATGAGCTCAAAAGGTGAGATGAGGAGAGGTCGCTTGGGGAGAGCTTGCAGTCTGAAAAGAGAGAACTCTAGAGGGAGGTAGAGTCTGTAATCCTTTATACGTTAGGAGCTGTGACAGGCTATGAGAAGAGAAGACAGTTATAGGTGATCCAAAGGTTAGTTTTTGACAGATATGCCACAGGTGCAAAAGAAGGTCCTATTTGGTGGCCCAAGGCTCCAAGGGCAAATCCCTCCTTTTCTGTTACATAGAGGGGAAAAAGGATGAGTCAGGTCAGGAAGATGTAAGGCCCTAAGGAGGGCCTTTGGAGCCTTTGAAAAGGCTTGGTAATCAGTTTTAAAAGAGGTTCATGGGCGGGGCCTGACGCTGCTTCGTATAGAGGGCAAGAAAGAAAGGGACCCACAAACGTAAAAAACTGGCTATTCCTAAGAATGACAAAATTTCTTCATTTGTCGATGGAACAGTTAGAGACTGAATCAGATTCTTTCTGTCTAATGTAATAGCCTTATGGGTTGGGGTGATTGTTAGTCCCAAATAGGTAAC
>NC_034590.1:134888213-134890035 GCF_900095145.1 Mus pahari | reverse complement strand
GGCCATAGCCAAGCCTAGGAGATCGGTTGGAGGGTTATCTGGGAGTGATGCCCCCCTGTCTTGCATAACATGGGGACAATCAACAACCCAATGTCCCTCTTGATGGCACCTAGGGCATGGCCCCCTCGGCTTGCAAGGATTAGGGCAGGCTTTGGCTCAGTGACCTTGTTGACTGAACCTGTAACAGGTGCCCGGTGGTCTCTGGGTAGAGNACCATGAGCTTGGGGTGGCAGCTGGGGCTGGTCAGACAGCCTTTGCCAGCATATTGTACTTCTGCTTGTGAACCCTCTCAGTTCTCCCATGGTACACTTTGAAGGCCAGCGCCAGGACTTCTGTCTGTGGAGTCAGGGATCCCCTCTCCAATTTTTTTTTTAAAGATTTATTTATTTATTTATTATATGTAAGAATATTGTAGCTGTCTTCAGACTCTCCAGAAGAGGGCATCAGATCTTGTTACGGATGGTTATGAGCCACCATGAGGTTGCTGGGATTTGAACTCCGGACCTTCGGAAAAGCAGTCGGGTGCTCTTACCCACTGAGCCATCTCACCAGCCCCCCTCTCCAATTTTTTAAGTTTAGCCTTTATGTCGGGGTAGCTCTGAGAAAAGAAGTGAGTCATTAAGAACTATTTACCGGGGGCTGGTGAGATGGCTTCCTATTTTATACAGAAAATGATGTCATACCAGTGGGGGGTGGAAACTGAGCCAAGTGGATTGTGGGATTGAAGGCTGTTGTCCTGGCAAAGCAGGTCAAGGGTCACTTGGTTAGGTGGGGCTTGAAGTATCCTGGTGCTATCACATTCCCCACCCCAGCCCCCACTAGCAGCATTTAAAGAACACATGCCTTTTAAAAATAAAAATATATTTTTAATTTTTAAAGATTTTAGGATATTTGTAAGTTTCACCTTCACTCACCAGAATTCTTTTCCTAGAAAAATCAATGGTTTTTTTTTTTTTTTTTATTAAAGTGTCCTAAAGTATTAGTGTATTATATCTATAGCTATGAAGTGTATTCCTCATTCACATTAGGTCCCTTTTTGTTCTTGTTCCTTGTTTGGCTTACTGCAGTATAACTTTGAAGGTCTCTTCAAAGCTCTATTTCTTGGATTTGTGTTTAAATCCCATTTTACCCATATCTTCCTTAGTTATTAATTTTATGGCTCACTGAATTCACTGCCTATTTATATTTTCACATTCATGAAGTATATATAGCAAAGAATGAGTGTGTGAGTGAGTGTCTCGGTCTCTTTTCTATTGTCGTGACAGAACATCATGACCAAGACAATTTATAAGAGGAAGTGTTTAATTTAGTTTCTAAGAGTTCATGGCCATCATGTCAGGGAGTCTAGCAGCAAGCAGACAGGCTGGAGCAGGAACTGAGAGTATAGCATCTTGATCCACAAGCATAAGGCAGAAAGGGAAATAGCTGGGAATGGTGTGGGATTCGAAACCTTGAAACCACTCAGTGACAAGGCCACGCCTCTTAATCCTTCTCAAGCAGTTCCACCAACTGGGGATCAAGTATTCAAATACAGAAGCCTATTGGTCTATTCTCATTCAAACCACCACAATAAGACTTTGAGGTGCCTGGTGTGGTGGTGCATGCCTGTAATCCCAGCACTCACTCGGAAGGCTGAGGCAGGTGGATTTCTGAGTTCAAGGCCAGCCTGATCTACAAAGTGAGTTCCAGGACAGCCTAGGCTATACAGAGAAACCCTGTTTTGAAAAAAATTGTTTATGATAGAGTCATGTTCTATTAGTTCCTGCCTGCTAACATTTATAGATTTTTGTTTTCCTGTGTGATTTTTTTTTTTTCTTGTTTT
>NC_034590.1:134869925-134888147 GCF_900095145.1 Mus pahari | reverse complement strand
ATTTTTTCGGGTTTTTTGTTGTTTGTTTTTTGTTTGTTTGTTTTTGTTTTGGGTTGGTTGGTTGGTTGGGCTTTTTTTGTATTGTTTTTGTTTGTGAGACAGGATTTCTCTATGTAGTTTCTGAATTTTCTGGAACTTACTCTGTAGACCAGGATGCCTCAAACTCACAGAGATCTGCTTGCCTCTACCTCTGAAGTGCTGGGATGAAAGGCACTTAATCCCACCACCACCAGGTGACCTAAACAATTTTAAAGGATCTTAATTATTTTAATTACGTATATATGTGCCTGGGTTGAGGCATAAGTACTTGCTCGCGGGTTCCCCTGGCAGCCACCCTGAGCTCTTGGGTCCTCTGGCTTCAACTGGAGTTTCAGATGGTCATGAGCTGCGACTTGTGGGTGCTGAGAACTGAATTTTAAATGCTCTTTACTAAGCATTCTCTCAAGCCCCTTATTATTTTTTAAATGGATCTCACTATGTATACCTGGCTGTCCTGGGATTAGTTAGTTGCATAGACCAGGCTGGCCCTGAACTCAGAGATCCTGCCTCTGCCTCCTGAGTAGGCCCCCACACCTGGCTTGACCTAAGAATTTTTAAGGAAGTCAATCATGTCTTCTGCACACCTCTCTCCCTCTCCCCCAGTCCCATCTTCCATCCCCCACACCCTCCACTGGCCTTGAGCTCCTGATCTTCCTGCATCTGCCTTCCAGGCACTTTTAGCTTTAAAATCTTTGTTAATTCTGTTAATTATTCCCTTGATTGCCTGGTGATTAGAGAATGTTGTCTGGTGGTTTAGTTTGAGGTTTCAAAAACCTCCACCCTAATCCCAATTAACAGTTCTCTGTGCTTTCTGCTTGTGTGTGAGTTGAGGCATGAGCCCTCAGTCCCTGCTCCAACACCACGCCTGCATGCCTGCTGCCATGCTTTTTGCCATGATGGCCTTGGATTCACCCTCTGAAACAAGTTTTCTTCCACAGATCTCCTTGGTCATGGTGTGTTATCACAGTAATAGAAAGTTTCTAACACTGGGTCTATGTGTTGTTTGTAGTCTTGTTATATAGTTCCATGGCTATTTAAAAACAATATGTAAATGTGGAATGATGTCTTTCCCCTCAGGAGGCTGCAGTGATGGACCTACTTGACTGAGGCTAACCTGAGCTACTGTGATGTCCTGGGCAGCACCAGCTATTTTGTGGAACCCACATTATTCATGTTACTTTTCTTTAGGGGTACATTTTCATCATTTCTTCCTGCTTTGCTTAGCATTTTATATTTTGATAGAAAGTCATTAGATACTCATGCCTTCACATACTGACATAAAATCACCTCTGTGACCCTGGTTATATCTACCTTAAATTCTGTTAGTTGTGTGTTTGGAGCTATATTGGAGACTGAACTATTTTCTTTGGCCGTTGTTCTTTGATTTTATCTTTATTTTTTTGTTTTTGTTTTTCGAGACAGGGTTTCTCTGTACAGCTCTGGCTGTCCTGGAACTCACTCTGTAGACCAGGCTGGCCTCGAACTCAGAAATCCACCTGCCACTCCCTCCCAAATCCTGGGATTAAAGGCATGCACCACCACTGCCCGGCTGTTGTTCTTTGTTTTAACAGCTTTGTTTTTTAGCCTTTGCATTTCATTTTTAGTGAGTTTCTAAGAAAATAAAACACATAAGCACACCCACTCTGAGAAGCTTGTGCATACAAATATTCACACATATATATGAACAGGTACCCACAAGCATGCACATAAGTATACAGACACTCATACACAAGCATGCACATGCACGAAGAATACGTATGCATGAAACACACGTGCACTTTTGATTTTACCCGTTGAGAACCTACTTTGTAATGAGATTTAAAAGACATGTGGGCTCTGTTCTCTCCCTTCGTCCCTTTTGTGCACCACCCTTTCTTTGTCTTTTGCTGTGTATTGATCATATCTGTATTGATCAAGTCCTTTTTTGGTTTTTGTTTTCTGCAAAATATGCAAGAGTCGGCTCCATTTCTTTGTCCAGCCCCCCCCCCCTCCGCCACACACATTTGCTCTTTTGCCCAACCAGATTCAGATTCCCGGCGTTTGAGTGAAATGGCTCTGCCAGGTTGTCACCAGTGAACTCAGTCAGGTCCCTCAGCATGGTGGGGGCTTTCAGCAGTGGCCTCACTTCAATCCCTCATACTCTCTCACACAGAGGATTCTCCCCCTTGCACCCCGACTGCCACTTTGAAGTTTTTTGGCTCTCATTTGCCTTTTCCTGGAGTCCTGTGTAGTTCATGTTGACTCTGCTGGCCTGAATTTACAGAGATCCATGCTGGGATCAAAGGTGTGCGCCAAGATGCCTGGCCTGCCAGCTCTAGGCTCTAAGAACTGTTTTGTTTCATCCCCTGGGACTCTCTTCTACTTCTTTGGTTTTAGTTATTGTCACCTATGACTATGACAACTGACTCTGTAGTCCAGACTTTTGTTTGAATTCTAAGTATCTATGATTGTGCTGTAGGTACCCCCAGATGAGACTGAAACACGTCTGAGGAGAGATCCACGGTCTTCCTCCTGACACCACCCACTGTGCCTCTTCCCTTTCTCTAGTGACATCCTGATGTCAAGTCCAAATGGTATCTGGACATATTTCCTGGAACTAGCCACGTCTGAGTTAAGGTTTTACTGCTGTGAGCAGGCACCATGACCAAGGCAACTCTTTAAGGACAACATTTAATTGAGGCTGGCTTACAGGTTCAGAGGTTCAGTCCATTATCAAGGCGCGTGGCAGCGTCCAGGCAGGGATAGTTCAGGAGGAGCTGAGAGTTCTACAACTTTGAAGGCCACTAGGAGAGGCTACTGGCTTCCAGGCAGCTAGGATGAGGGTCTTCAAACCCATGCCCACAGTGGTACACTTTCTCCAACAAGGTCACACTTCCAAATAGTGCCGCTCCCTGAGCCAAGCGTATTCAAGCCAATTCTACTGCAAATTACCTTGTGCTATGACCAACCTGACGCAGATGACAGCCTCCTTGCTGGTCACTCAACTTCCACTCTGGTATCCATTATCCTCTATTATCCATTACCTATATAGCACCCAGAAAGCTTGTTGAAATCCCTATCAGACTTGAACACATTCTGCCTCTGAACTTCCCTCAGGGCCTCACTTGCCTTCTCTTCTGTCCATATGCAGCCAGCCCTCCTCCAAGTCCTCCCTAATGCTGATCACAACCTAAGTTGCCTCTGCCACATCTGTGCATGCTGGCTCCTGTATGGCCCAGCTAAAATGCTTAGCGACCTTGGAGAGACCATCTTTGAGCCTTCTCTATAGTGGAGTCTTCCCCACCTCACACCACTGCACTCACGGAACTGTCACTATCCAGCTATCTGAGGTCATGGGATAATGGTTCCTTGTTTATGATTGGCTTCCTCTGATCTCATGCAAGTTTGACTGTAGGGACCTGCTCTGTTGTTTCACTTGGTAATTCATGGTGTTCAATCCAGTGAGCCTAGTGAATTACTACCCTCTCTGACAGAGGCACAGAAAGAGAAGTGACCCAGCAGTTCTCTACAACAGTTGAGCCTCCCAAACTAACTCCTAAGTGCTCCATGATCTGAAACCTTGAATGCCAGCAGGGTTCCTCGAGTTGAAAATTCCACATCTGACTTCATTATGGTTTGAAGTCAAAGCACACGTACATACACCTTCAGGGCAGTTTTTCAAGTTGTTTATAAAACAAAGGATATTTTGAGTTGAGTGTGGTAGCACAGCCTAATTCCAGCATTAGAGAAGCTAAGGCAGGGGGATTGAGAATTCAAGGCCAGGCTCGGCCATATCGCCCATTCCTAACCAGCCTCTGCTACACAGTGAGGCTTTGTCGAGTGAAAAGGAATGGGTGGGGTGATGCAGTAAAGGAAGGAATGGCTCCTTTTCAGGGACAGAAAGAAGAAAAGGAGAAAGCCAGCTATTAAGCAAGGCCGGGGAGCGCAGGTCTGTAATCATTGCAACACAAAAAACAGAGGCAGGAAGGCCAAGTTCAAGGCTAGCTGGGGCAAGTTAGTGACTTTTTGTCTCAAAACAATAAATAAAAAATTTTAAAAAGGGCTAAAAACACGGCTCTATCATGACAAGGCCCTGAGATGAGTTTCCAACAGGGCAAACTAGAAATAGACTTGAATTAGGTTTTGATGGGTGTGTCTCCACAAGACATGTATGCATATGCAAATAATCTAGAATCCAAAATAAACCTGAAATCCACAAACCCCTGGTCACAAGCATTTTAGATAGGGGAGACTCAGCTTGGACAGTCTATGCTTTTTGTATTTCTCTTGCCAAGCTCTTAGTTTTCCTCACCAAAAACACAGGAATAACCAATCCACACAAGAACTGCTGCAAGGATTAAAAGGGGAAACCTAACACTTAGCATCATGGTTACTACATAGTGAGTGCTTAACGGACAGCAGCTAGTACTGCCCAGATCACACGTGCGAACGCGCACACCCTTTCCTTTGCTTGTCATGCCTTCTCTCCTGCCTGGCTTTGGACGCCTGTGTCTGTGTTCTTAGCCAATCACAGGGGCTCAGCCCAAGCCTTTAACATTATCTGGTCCATCCCTAGCATGCTGAGCTAACTAAAAATGTAAATATTCCCCTCTAACCTAATACAGTGGGTTTAAGTGGCCTCTATTCTACGTACCCCATGGAGGTCTATAAAGAGTAAATACACATTTGTCCATACATGGCACATGCTGAAAGACAAGGGGCTAAATCACCTCTGCACTTGCCGTGAGATCTGTGAATACAGGTTAACAGACCAACTTCCCTCAGAGTGAAATGTGCCCCTGTGGAAGAATGTAATGGCTGGAACAATTTAATCTTTATCATTTATTATTTTTATTTGGACAACATATATACATATGTACAAAATACCTACGGTCAGAATCCTCTTTTATAATTTCATTTGATTTACAAAAAACGGGACAGCAAAATAACTTAGGTCACTAATACTGTACAAAAATAAAACTGATTAAACAGTTGTAAAGATCAGTATCTTACAGTGTTCCAGACCATTCATCCGCTGTGAAAGAACATCTTATCTACCCAGAGTGATGAGTACTGTGCTAAATCTATCTGCAAACTGACAAACTAATTAGTTTCTGTAATTGTAACTACCAAATATAATTCTCAAAAGAAGCGTGATGTGGAGCTTAAAGCCAGGGTGTCATTCCACAATGGCGAAGGGCTTTCTTCTTCCCTAACCAAGGAGAGGAGATATCTTAACTCTAAAACTAGTAGATTTTCCATGAATGACATCTACTTACAGTATTAGATAAAACGGCTTCTTTCTTTTTTAACACCTGCGATAGTCTTTCAAAAAATTCAGTTTGGTTAAAAAAGTAAACAAAAATTACTATCCTGCATTTGGATTTTTATAAGTTAAATCCATGGTCTTTTTAATATAAAAAGTAATTGTTTCATAGTTTTAGTGTTCAATGAACTCTAGTAGTCCTATTTGAACCATATCTCCATGTAGTAAATCTAATTAGAATGCTGGTTCCTGTCTTCTGTCGTAAAACAGGACTTATCACAAAGAATAAAAAGCCTTGAGTTTATAACGTTACGTTACTATAACATCTAAGAGAATATCAAATGTGTGTCTGTTGACAACTTGAAAAGGCAAGTAGCGACTCTTCCGGGAAGTTAATTGTGCATCTTTTCAAACAAGTTGCTGCGTTTATATCCATTTAAGTGTTTGACAAAAGCCACATACAGATTTACCCCTGGAACAATAAAGATTGTCTTTCACTGACTTGGTTTTCCTTCATTTCTTTCTGTGAGGGAAAGCTGAGTTTATACAAGTTAGCAAGTTGCTAGGCAACCAAAGTTGCTAGGCAACCCCAAACTCCTCGCTCACTAAAAGGCAGCGCTCAGAGTACCCTATGCACAGCCTTCCCATGAGCTCGGGAGACAGAGGCAGCCTAACCTATTTCATATGGAAGAACAGATGTCCTTAAAACTTATTTTGGACACAGAAATTAAAATTTGGTTTAAAATAAGCGTTTCAAAATCTGAAACAGAGGTAGAAAGTGTTCTTTATTTTTCCTGACATGTTTTCTCGTGAGAAAACACTTTCCTTTTTAGCTCGTGGACTGCTCCCAGTCCCTAATGTTAAAGCAGTTCTGAGAGAACTACTGATGCAACTCCATTGGTTAAACAGAAAACACTGCGCTAGTGATGGCTGTCGTATTGGAAGTCGGAGTCAGCTGTGCCCTGTGCCCACTGCAGGAGCAACCGCGCTGAGATGGGGGGTGAGCATGTGCTGGGTGAAATGTGGAGCTCGCTGCAGGTGGGAACCCTGAGTTTACACACCGTGTGCAAACTAGAGTGCACCATAGCTCCCTGTTTGAAATATCAGATAAAATCATCAGAAAGTGATATTTCTGAAGGAAAAAATGTAAACATTTCCCCATGATCACTGCTGACTCCCCTCAAATGAGGTTTTTGTTTTCATTTTTTTTTTGTTTTCTTTTTTTGTTTTTTTGTTTTTTTAACTATGAAAACTGAGTTTTGTTTTTCTGGCCATGTAAAAGGCAAAATTAAGTTTTTCAGTAAATGGCAAAGGATGGATATAGTGGTTTGGGCCATTATGTAGATACCTAGATACAAGCTAAGTAGTGGTAGGGATTTGATGCAGAGAATGACGTGATGCCATTCACGTGTGTTTCTTTGACCTATGTTCACCAGAAGGGACTGTTCTGCATTCGCCTCTGAAGTCATTGTGGCGTCTTCCTTCCCTAGACACTTACTACTTACAGGGGCAAACTTTTTTTTTTTTTTTTTTGTATTTCAGCTTCCTTTGATATAACTCTTGCACCTCATAGTGGGAATTTCATAGAACACAAGGAGACCAAGAAGCACCCCCCCCACCAGAAAGGGGGACATTTCCAGGCCCGGTGATGGCTATACACCCATTTATCAACCAACGCTACAGAGAGCCAGCCAACCGCTCTCGCTCTGTCCTAGTCCCGCGGGTGGAACGAGACGGCTATCAGAAAGCATGGGGGAAATTCAAACAAATTCATGAAGTTAAAATTGTTTGCTCATTTTTTTTGTATCGTTAAAGCACTCGCCTCCTCCCCCCCCCCCCATCAGCGTGTGTTTCATACATTCTGCCCTCCCATCTTTGCCATAGGTTCTCAGGGAAATGTGTATACTGTAAAATAAGCAGATTATAACGTGGTGCCAAACAGAACGTCGGCTTCTACCCTCAAAGCATGTATTTACCGTATTCCCCCTCGGTATTAGAAAATAAAAGTGCAGCTTATGTTCAGATAGTACGATTCATACGAAGCAAGGTTTGAAAGTTCCGGACTTATCATGACCCCCCTCGAAGGTCTGTCTTGATTAATGTAAATTCGGACTCTGCTTATCCATGGACTATAAGTAACTCTTTTTGTTTGTTTGTTTGTTTTGTTTTCAAGTCTTTAGATGACAAATCATGCTGGAGTGGGTGTGCTCCTGCTTGCAGAAAAGACAGCTGTGCTATGGAGGGTTTGTTTTTTTTTCTTTTTTTTTTTAAATCTCAAAAGTTAATGTGATTCAAGAGAGTGGTTCTGCTAAACAAACTGAAGCACACCGGTCGTTACATTAAATGAGAAGAAAAACAATTCCAAGAGTCAGCAAGCATCAAGGATCCAGAGTCACTGTGGGAGGCCAGGGGTCAACTCACCCAGTCAGACGTATGTACACCACCAGTCTGAAGCTTCAAAATCCTACCCCTTGTCTTGGCCTTGCCCCTCCCCCCACCCCCCCCAAAAACAAAGGAGAAAATACCAAAAGCATTTATTTGCCTGCCCTCCAACAGTCAGAGACGGTTCAGAGTTGCCTCTGCAAGGGGACCAAATGTTGACTTTGATCTTAGGCTACCATGTGCTTTTTGGAAACAGTGCAGGGAGAGTATCAGAATATTGACCAAAGAGCAGTGACCTCCTGTGGCCAGCGCACCTCTGCTGTGGCAGATTTCCAAATGTGTCCGTCTGTTTCCTGGGAGCTCTGTCCTTCCGGGGACCCATCTCTGCCTGGCTGCCATGAGGAGCACCTCACAAGGGGCTGGCAAGAGCCTTTTTTGATCTCTTGATCATGCTGGGGTGGAACTCGGTGTGACGCCGGGCATGCTTGGTGAGATGATCACTCCTCATGAATCTCTTCTCACACAGTGGGCAGCGGAACTGCTTTTCCCCAGTGTGGGTCCGGTAGTGGCGGGTCAGCTCATCCGAGCGTGAGAACTTTTTAAGGCAGTCTGGCCACGTGCAGGGAAAGGGCCGTTCACCTAGGAGAAGGAAATCAAGACATAACACTGTTGAAAGGGTATGTCAAAAACATTCTGAAGACCACCTATGGGTGACAGTCCCTAGGACACTAAGGATAACTCTGTCATGAGTTTTATGGACTCTGTTGTATTCCTCCACCCCACCCCAGATCCCCCACACTCTCAGTTGACATCCTAACCCCCAATACACACATCTCAAAATGTGGCTGTATAGTTGTCCCGCCTAACCATGGGGTCCATATCTGGATTCAATTAATCATGGATGGAAAAATGTCTGGAAAGGAAAAAGTGTCACATGTTCTGACGTTTTTACTTCATGTCAGAGTGCACAACATTTACACCATATTAGAAACTGTACGAAATGTAGACACATTCATTCAAGATTATTGAATTTCTAAAAATTAAGATTATATATGTGTGTGCACATGGGTATGTGCATCTTGACACTCACATGGAGGTCAAAGAACAAGTTTGTGGAGCCTGGTCTTGTTGGGTCCTGCCTCTAAACATTGTGTTGTAAATTTTACAGGCACGCTGGGGGTCACGCAGCCAGCCGGAGCGCACCAGACCAGCCGGAACACAGCGTCCTCGGACCGCCCACCGTCGCCTTGTCAGGGCCCCATGTTTCCTTTCGCAGCCCTGTTCTTTTTCAGGAGTTCCCGTCCTCCAGTTCGGATCCACAGTGTTTCTGCAGGCAGAACCACACATGGTCTCTTCTGTTTTTAGAGGGGCTCTGGGATTGAACTCTGATCAGTAGACTTGCAGGGCAAGTGTGACCTGCTCAGCCATCTCACCAGCCTACACATTCACATTTTTGTTTAGGACTTTGCACCTGAGAATCCTGGAGTAGAAAGGGGCTTGGCCCCTAAATTGAGTCCTTAAAGAGGTAATGGGAATTAAACGAGGTCCCTGGGGGGTGGACCTTCATCCCATGGCTGGTGTCCTTGTAAGAGGGGAACAAGGCAGGGACGTGAGCGCACAGTGAGAAGCAGCTGTCCTGAGAGAGACTTTAATGAGGTTCCAGACTCCCAGAAACCACTGTCAACTCAGCCATTGGATGTCTGTGCTTCCTTCTGGCAGCCCTGGCAAGCTAAGCCATCAATGGGAAATTGCTGAGGGTCCTCTAAACAAAGAAGCTTGGTACTTTGTACCCAGTGATCACTCAGAAGCCTTTTCCTCCTCCTCCTCCTCCTCCTCCTCCTCCTCCTCCTCCTCCTCCTTTTCCTCCTCCTCCCTCTGCCCCTCCTCCTTCTAATTTTATCCTATACAATTGTTGGTTTCATGAGATCTTAAGATCAGGCCAAAGGCCCAGACCTTTGCTACATGTCCTGGCATTACAGAGATGAAAGGAGAGGACTGGGAGCCCCACCCCCACCCCTTGCTCCCAACAACAGATAATGTCCCTTAGCCCTCGCCAGCACTGTAGCCTCTACCTGGGGAGGCAGCCTGGCAGGCCTTGAGAATATGCTGAGAATACACTGTGCAGTGGCTGTGACCTGTGCCCTCCTACAAAGCCATCTTCCAAGTCATAGTGTCTCAGGACCCAGCTGTCACTGCTTCCACTAGCCATCTCTTCCTCGGATCACATGAACACCCGCCCCCCCCCCAAACCTACATGTTCCTCCCATTAAATAAGTACAGGGAACAAACTAGGGCTACCCATTCACCATTCCACTGGCTTTTCAGAGTCCCCTACACTGGCCTTCGTACAGTGGGGAAAATGGAGACTTAGAGGGTTAGGTTACTTGCTGGAGAACATACCATTCAAAAGCAGAGCCATGAGCTCACTGTCTGCCTAATGTCTAGCCCTGGCATCCTATAGCTGCTCAGCTGTCCAACCTCTAGTGGGTCAGGAAGACTTAGCACTCTTCCCATATCTCTCCTGGTTCTGACTCCTTTCCTTGATTGGAGTCACACACTTAGAATGCAGATAAATCCCATCTGGAAGACATGCTCCTGTAAGAGATACCCCTACACACACACACACACCCCACACACTCGTGCACCAAGATGCCAGAGAGGGGGATGGGACTGTGTCATCACCCGAGAAGGACACATACCAGCACAAAAATCAGACTGTGCTGACACACGGACCTCAGTTGCTCTTGCAAGTGTACCTGTCATCACCTTGCTCTGCCCTTCACACTGTTCCAAGCACAGCCCAACACAGCTGCTTCCTACACACAGGACACACAAGCTCCACAGAACTCTGCAGACAACGCCTTTCCTCTGGTAGGTGTGAGGAGCGATCATTTTCTCACTCCTGTCCCAGGCTTGCTAGAAGCTGGAAAGACACTGCAGAGGCTGGGAGCTGTCCAGCTCGAGGCATCTGAGTCACCAGAAAGTCAGTGAGATGCACAAATAATGGAGGCAAGCCAGGCAATAGTACAGCATTGCAGGAATCTATCTATACATGCCGTGTTTCCTACGTCCGGGTCAAACACTGCAAAGCCTACTCAGTCTTGAGGAAAATTCTGCTGGGCAAAAAAGCTGGGTTACATGCAAAATCCTCACAGCAAGAACGTAGGAGCCAAGCACAGAAGGAGGCCAGAGAACCAGGAGAGACACTGTACAGCGAGTTCCTGAGGGGGGAGCCCAAGAAGAAAGGCAGCCAGAAAGCTTGCACTGAACAATCAATCCAACAAAGTCGGGGGCTAAAACTGCTGAACAAAAAGCTTGCCCCCGCTTCAGCAGATCTTTGAGCACGAGCTGAAATCCAGATTGTAACAACTCTCTTACGATGGCTGCTTATGTCAAGGAAAATATTCAATGCGACTTTCATGTTGCTTATTATGCTAAGCATTCAGTGGACGCCTAGGATCAGTGGGGGGTGGGCCCCAAGACCTCCACCTATGCAGGGATACCATAATCTAAAGATTTTCAAGTCCCTTGTGTAAATAAAATTATATATTTTATATTTTCATAGATCATAAGCACATTGTATATGCTCTAAATGATCCCTAGGCTACTTAAAGAGTTGTGATAGCTCATTGTTTAGGGACTAATGACAAAGGGAAAAAAGTCAATATGTGTTTGAAGAACACATTGAAGAAATACATTCTTCTTGAATGTTTTTTTATCTGCATTTGATTGAATCAACTGACCTCGAACCCACAGACAGGGCCAGGTATGTAAGGGTGTGTGTTCGTGCCTGTGTGGTGTGTGTGTGTGTGTGTTTCCAGACCACTAATATATGACCAAAACCACCTCAAAAGTTAGGTCACTGCAGCAGACTTCAAACCATTCTGGGATTAGCCCGCACCAGTTCTTTCTATCCCTAAAAAGACAATCTAAAGGGCAATGTTTTTCTAAACAATGGTGTGTATTAAAAATGTCATGCTAACAGAGAGACAATAAAAATCAAGCTGGGCCTGGGATCCCAGCAGCCAGGAGATTGAGGCAGAATTTAGAGTTCATGGCAGCCTGGGCTACATAGTGTTAATCCTGTCTTCCAAAATGTATATACACACATATTATATATAATATAATACATACTTTATATGATGGGAAAATATGACAGAATCCATAGAATAAGCTGCAAGCAACAGAGACAAAGTTCTTGCTTTTACCCTTGGAACCTCTATTCACAGCTCAGGAAAACGATGAGCAGGTCTCAAGCAAAGCTTTCTTCTTCCCAGAGCTTGCTGGTGAAGTGGCTTTCTTGACACTGTACCATATGGCTTAGCTTCCTGCCTGGCAAATATAGTTACGAATCAAGTCAGGAAAGGGAGGGGTCAATCCCAATATCCCTCTCTGGAGCCAGGGAACAATGGACCCCAAGGGCCACTCTGTTGGCAGACGTGCCAAGGAGAAAGGGACTTCCCTCATGTCAAAGATGGCTTCATATAAGTGTCCCAGTGGAGTGTCAAAGGCCATGTCAGCCGTGGAACAGGAACATTCTTCACACTCACACTGACATAGAGAAGTTCAAGGATGCTTAGGGTTCATTCTCAGAGGACTCGCTTCCAATCTAATTTATGACCAGTCACTGTGATTGTTCAGGTGCTGTCCCTGGGAAGCTTTCTCATCCCTGAGGGTTTCAGAGAAAAGAGAAAGGCTACCCCGAAGTCCAGAGCTAGCCCAGAGCCAGGAAGAGCCTTCGTTGGGGTCATTTAACTTGTACACTAGAGCAGACAGTCCGTAAGCAGTTAGCAAAACTGCCGTCGTAAGTAGCAGGTTGGAACCTGCAAAGCCCAGCCCCCTATAGCCCACAAGCCAAATCTGGCCTTGCCAGAAGCCAAGACCAAGGGGTTAAGGACAAGAGAAGAGCAGCTCATGGCAGAGCAAGTGGGATAACTCAGGATTCATGCCTAACTCCATTCTAGGTTGTGGTGAAGTCCACAGTTCTCCTGACAGCCATGCAAACTCAACACCAGCCAGGGGTGTGTATGAGGCCTGACTTGGCATGGGAACCTATTGTTTGTTTCCCTTCGCCCCAGGGAGGACGGGCATACAACCTATTATGGGATATATGATGATATGTGAATGGCAAACACAAGGTGTCACTGACAGTGATACAAAGTTCACACCTAAGAAAGTGTAAGACAGAAGCCCAGAATGGTGGGCAAACCTGCAACCCTGACTATGAGGAGGCTGAGGCAGGAGGTTTGCTTTGAGTGAGATAAGCCTAGGTTATGTAACAAGACCCCATCTCAAAGAAAACAAAACAGAAAGGCAGAAGAATGGAAAATCATGCAGAGAGGAGAACAGAGACCTTGCGAAGAGAAGGGAAGAGGGCGGAGGAACTGTGAGCTGTCATGTCACAGTTCTAGTCTGAGGGTGAAACTAAGTGAGGGCCACTCTGAACTCAGTGCTTTTGAGGTCAAAGGTCAATGACCAGCCTTCTCCATGGTGTTCACAGCCAGGCAAGAATCTTTAAGCTTAGTCTGCAGTGTTAATGAGAGTTACCATTCCTGGCGGGGAGAAAAGCAGGCTTGTGCTAGAGTGTAGTTTCTGACCTTCTCAGGAAAACACACCCAGAGGCAACAACACAATAAACTCTGCCTTACTGGAGCAGAGCTGCTAACAGCCCAAGCTCCGGAATTCTCATTATTTACGTTGCACTCCCGCCCCTAGCAGCACAGGCTAAGCACCTCTTTCCGACAGACTTTTCAGAGTATAAAATAAACTTGACCAAAAAAGCTACTGAATTTGGCATAGCATGAGTAACAGACTCGCTCTGTGGAGACAACCAGGCCTCTGGAATGCTCCCTGGCCCACCATGGCATGAGACAGGTCCAGCTGGGTCTTCCAACTACAGTCACAAGAGGCCCATAGCTGAGAAGAAATTTCCCGGCTACTAACAATTAGTCCTGATGGACCCGATCTCAAATGCCTGAGGCTCCCGTGTTGAAGGCTTGGTCCCCAGCTAATAGAGCTGTGGCGAGGGGGTGGGTCAGCTAGGAAATGGAGTCCCTGGGGAAGTTAGGCTACCCACAGGACATCCTTGAAGGGCATATTGGGACCCTGGGCCCTCTTCTCTCTCAGTTTCTCAGCTACTACAAGATGAACATTCTCCATCATACTACATTTCCACCATGATGCACTGCCCCACAGGCTCAAAGAAAGGAACCCAAGCAAGCAACCACGGGCAGAACCCTCTGAAATCAAAAGCCAAGATAAACGTTTTCCTCTTGAAACTGACATATATCTTGGGTATCATGTCATGGTGACAGAAAGCTAATGCCAAACACAGCTGATGCCAAACATAGCTCATTCCTATTGGGAAAGTGCTGAGGTCATAAACTAAGACTCCATCACATGACAGGAGGCCAGAGTGCTCTGTACCTGCTAAGCACTCTCGACTTCGCATGCAGGATCCCCTAGGTTCTCTGAGTCGAGGCCGCCACCGAGATCTGAACCCAGAGTGTTCAATACCTCACTCTTCCTGGTTTTTCTCACCTTCCTTCCCTTCCTTAGCCAGAGAGGGCTCAAAGGAGATCCAACCTTGTCACGTCAAGGTTCCAAATCCACAGTTCTCGCTGCTTCTGGCCAAAGCCAACCATTTTTAGTAACGAACAAATCTCTGGGAAGGAAGCTTCTGTTTCAGGACCAGAACTCTCCAAGTGTCAATCAAGAATCAATTCCTGGCCGGCGTGGTGGCGCACGCCTTTAATCTCAGCACTCGGGAGGCAGAGGCAGGCGGATTTCTGAGTTCGAGGCCAGCCTGGTCTACAAAGTGAGTTCCAGGACAGCCAAGCCAAGGCTATACAGAGAAACCCTGTCTTGAAAAAACAACAACAACAACAACAAAAAAAGAATCAATTTCTGCAAGGGGGTAAAACCAAGTCTAAATGTCTACGGAAGAAAAGGGATACTTTGGTATTGGAAAACATGTTACTGCTTGTGTCCTTACAAAATGCACACCTTAATAGATGCAAAACACTTGATAAAACTTAATATTCATCCCTAATAAAGGAAAACAAAGATAATCATTTAGCACGTTTAAAGAACACAAATCTGAAACCTTCCTTCAGCAAGGTCAATAGTAAAATAAAAATCCAACTCCTTCAGTGACATTTGCCACTTACAAGAGGCCAGTCTCTCTCTGTTCAGGAGATGGGGTAGATGCAGTTAGGAGAGGAAATGAAGTCTATGATTGTCAGTTGAGAATGATTGAGAAGTCAAGATAACGGGGTGAGGGTGGGCTGGAATTCCCATATAAATTTTTTAAAGGAATTACTTATTTATTTCATGTATGTGAGTACACTGATGCTCTCTTCAGACACACCAGAAGAGGGCATCGGATCCCATTACAGAGGGTGGTGAGCCACCATGTGGTTGCTGGGAATTGAACTCAGGACCTCGGGAAGAGCACTCTTAACCACTGAGCCATCTCTCCAGCCCTCTCCCATATACATTTTGAAAGCAGGAGCCAGGGTTTTGTTATGATCTGATCAGGAACATTTAGGACAGGCCGAAAAATGAAGACTCAGGACCTTCACAACGAAACCAGAAGAATCAAAGAAAACATATGATGAAATAGTTCTAGTCTTCTTGGAGGGTGAAGCCCGGTGGTGGAAATACCACAGTTTGGCACAAACACATCGATGACATTCACACATGCTGTAAGGATTTTTTTTTTCTCTTAAACTTGACCAATTTCTGACGTTCATTTGGAAGAATAAACATGTCTGGCTTGCCAGGAAAACTGCAGAACAGTAAGTACTTGCAAGACTACTTATAAAATGTATTACTAAAGCTATGATAATGAAGATTGTAAGACACTGGTTCAGCAACAGCGTAGAACTGAAAACAAATCCAGGAAACCATTGGGATTGAGTGCAGTACAGACTGTGTACAGACTGCAGAGATTCTATACATGGAATATTTCAAATCGGTGACTACGTATATTTTTTTCATAATAACAAGAATATTGGGGAAAAAAATCTGCAATCCTGTCCTACGTTTTTTACTTAAATGAATTCTAAGTGGGCCATAAAGGTAAAAAAAACTAAAGAAAACACAGATGAATGTTTTTGAATCATGGTGGAATAGAGGAAGCAAAATTTAAGGATTTTTCTCCTTAGTTTTTGTTTTTGAGACAGAGTCTCTCTCTTGGTGTAATCTAGTCTGGCCTCAAGTTCACCATCCTTCTTCCTCTAGTTCTACATAGCAATATGTATGTATGCAACTTTATACACATTATAAAACTTTATGAAACTTAAGAACTGAGTGGGCTGGAGAGATGGCTCAGAGGTTACGAGCACTGAATGCTCTTCCAGAGGACCTGAGTTCAAATCCCAGCAACCACATCATGGCTCACAACCATCTGTAATGAGATCTGATGCCCTCTTCTGGCATGTCTGAAGACAGCCACAGTGTACTTACATATAATAATTTTTTTTTTTTTTAAAAAAAGAACTTGACCAATAAGTTTATGAAATTGAAGCATGATGAAGATTAAAATCTATAATACAATTAACAACACTTGCTCATCAAACCGCGGGGAGCCAGCAGGTTGGCTCACCAGTAACATCGCTTGCTATGCAAGAATGGCCATCCAAATTTCGTCTCCAGAACCTAGTAAAGAAGATGGATGAAGCAGTGCACATGTGTGGTCCCCATGTTCCTGGAGAGATGGGAATAAAGACAAAAGAGCCACTAAAGCTGGAGGGCCAACCTGCCTGGAGTGTGCAATGTGTGGAAACAACAAAGGAGACTCCATCTGCAACATGTTCAAAGAAGAAAACTGACTCCTAAAAGATGTCCTCTGTCCCACTCCCCGACCCACACGCACTATACACACAATACTTATACATTTAATAAATTAGCAAGATACTACACAAAACACTGTAGGCAACCGAGGAAACCTGGGAATGACAGATGGAATTCCCCAGGGGAGAGCACACCAATTAGCTTTCCAGGGCCAAATGGTCAGCCTGAAAACATACATACAAATAACATTATACATACTAAACAAGTTATATGTAGAAATGTACATGTATTGCACATATATGCATATACATATATGTATATACACAACTAGTGAAAACTGAGGCAGTGGATTTAAAGGACAATGGGGAGGGATGCATGAGAGGGCTTCAAGGGAGGAAAGGGATGGGAGATATGTTGTAATTACAGCACGATATCAATTTTTTTTTTTTTTTTTGGTTTTTCGAGACAGGGTTTCTCTGTGTAGCCTTGGTTGTCCTGGAACTCACTTTGTAGACCAGGCTGGCCTCGAACTCAGAAATCCGCCTGCCTCTGCCTCCCGAGTGCTGGGATTAAAGGCGTGCACCACCACGCCCAGCTCAAATTTTTTTAAATTAAAAAATATAGAATATCCTGATAGCTAGGCATGTAGATCAGTGATAAAGCACTTGCCTAGCATGTGCAAGGTCCTAGGTTTGATGAGCGAGACACACACACACACACACACACACACACACACACACACACACACACACACACCTGTGTGACAGGTAGATAGTAAATTGCTTGCTATGTAAACATGAAGACCTGAGTTCTATCTCTGCCACACATGCTAAAACAAAACAAAACAAAACAAAAATCCTGGGTATAGCAACTTGTATGTAAAATCCAGCACTGGGAAGGAATTGATAAGAGGGTCTGAAGCTCTTTCGCTCGCAGTCTCTGAGTTGGTGAACTCCAGGTTCACTGAGACATAGGTGAATCTCAGTTTGTTCAAGGCACATGCGCACATCTACAGTCCCAGTACTTGGGATACTGAGGCAAGAATGAGGGCTGGAGAGATGACTCAGTGGTTAAGAGCACTGACTGCTCTTCTGAAGGTCACGAGCTCGGGTCCCAGCAACCACATGGAAGCTTACAACCATCCATAATGAGATCTGACGCCCTCTTCTGGTGTGTCTGAAGACAGCTACAGTGTACTTACATATAATAATAAATCTTTTTAAAAAAGAATAACACCATGAGTTTGAGGTCAATTTGAGCTATTTAGTGAGACTCTATCCCCCCAAACAAGAAAAAGGAAGGAAGTAGAGAAGAGGAGGAAGGAAAGGAAGAGGGGGATGGAGGGAAGGAGGGAGAGAGGAGGGAAGAAGAAGGAAGGAAGGAAGGAAGGGGTGTGATGTGGCTCACATCAAAGATTATCTGCTTGCTCAGCATGCATAAAGCCTAGGGTTTGACCTTCAGAACCACATAAACCAGGTACAGGCTTGTATTCTCAGCATTTGGGAGACAGAGGCAGGAAGGTCAGAAATTCAAGCTCATCTTTATAGGGCGACCTAGAGTGCTTGAGGTCAGCAGAGGCAGAAAGGGGGCAACCGTCTCCATCCTCCAGTGCTCTCATGTGCAAATGCCCATAAATACAGATTTGATAGAGACAGAAAGTTATCTAAAGCCGGGCGTGGTGGCGCACGCCTTTAATCCCAGCACTCGGGAGGCAGAGGCAGGCGGATTTCTGAGTTCGAGGCCAGCCTGGTCTACAAAGT
>NC_034590.1:134838791-134869780 GCF_900095145.1 Mus pahari | reverse complement strand
CTACAAAGTGAGTTCCAGGACAGCCAGGGCTAAACAGAGAAACCCTGTCTCGAAAAACCAAAAACCAAAAACCAAAAAAAAAAAAAAAAAAAAAAGAAAGTTATCTAATACAGGAGATGAGCATGGTAACACATGCCCACACCCTTAGCATTTTGTAAGCTACAACAGGAGGCTTACAAATGCAAAACCATTTTGGTTTACCCAGTAAATTCAAGGCCAGACTGAGTTATGTGAAGACATTGTTTCAAAAACTAGTATGTTCTTATGTGAATATATAAACTTACTGAAAAAAATGATGCATTTGAGCTTAAGTTATTCCACAGATTATCAAGTATTTCAAGGCTGCTCATCACCTGCCTATAAATCAGCATTTGGGTAGCTGAGACTGGAGGATTGAGTTTGAGTCCGGGCTAGGCCACACACATTGTGAGACTTTTGTTGATGTGCAACTTGGTGTTCACTTGGGCTCCCTAACAACTGGAGTGGGGCTCTCTCTGATTCTGTTGCCTGCCATTGGATCCCTGTCCCCTATCTGGACTGCCTGGTTAGTCTTAGTGGGAAGAGGATGGGCTTAGTCCTGCTGGGACTAGATGTCTCAGGATAGGGTGGTACCCCAGACAAAAAGCTATGGACCTTAAGCTTGCTCCTCTGGATTTGCTAGACCTTGGAGCGCACACGTCCCCTGACCTTCAATAGCTCTGCTTGGTCATCTTCGTGAAAGTGCAGAAGCAACAGGCTCAGTACAGATGGAAGAGGGTAGAGGGGGAGACATTTCTAAGGGCAGGACTAGGGGAAGAGAAGGGGGTGTGCGACAGGGATGTAAATTGAATAAAATAAAGTATGGAAAAAGAATTTTTTTTTAAAAAAATTATAAAATAAAAAAAAAATTAAACCAAAAAAGCAAAGGAAAAAAAAAAAAAAGCCAGGTAGATTTAGGAGTCTAAAGCTATAGCTTATAGAGTGAACTCCAGTCCAGCAAGGAAGGGCCACGTGACGAGACCCTGTCCAAAACAAAGTGTTCTGTGGGAACAGAGATGTGTAGTTTCTGTGGAGAAATTAATGGGTACTCTAGGTGTTGATGACAAGAAAGGAAGTCGCTGTTTCTGACTCAAACAACTCATTAGAAAGTGAAAAACCTTTCAGGATATACATCTGTCTTCTCACGCCCCCCCCCCCTTTAACCACCTAGAAAGGCCCTAACAAGAACAGACAAAAGGCACCCCTCCTCCTGAGCTGTGCGGTGGTGCGTTGTTGTCCAGCTACTGCCATCCTTCCTAGGAAATGGGCCAGTCCCAGAACACAGCGTCAGCCATAGTGCTTGACCTGCTCGAATCCCCGGCTGTCCACTGCCACCTTCCCGCCCCCCTTGGAGGATCTGCAGGGCAGAATGAGCACCTCCCTCCATTCTCCAGTGTCCTCAAATGCAAAGCTAACCTAACAGTTTGTGAACGCCCCAGACAGAATTCCACCTTCTCCTGCATAAATCGTTTCCCTGAACCCTGGACTCAAAAAATCAAGACGCGATAAGCCTCCCGTTCACCGGAAGTATCGCCACACCCAAAGATGTTACGAAGGAACGAGGAGGATGCCTGGCAGCCTCCGAAGGAACAATCCTGCCCCCACCCCCCCCACGGCTACCCATCCGAGTACCACCTGTTCTATCTCTCTCCTGTAGCCTTGGTGGTTTCCCTATTTTTTTTTTAAGATTTTTTTTTTTTATTATTATTACATGTAAGTACACTGTAGCTGTCTTCCGACACACTAGAAGAGTGCATCCGATTCCATTACAGATGGTTGTGAGCCACCATGTGGTTGCTGGGAAGTGAACTCAGGACCTCTGGAAGAGCAGTCAGTGCTCTTAACCGCTGAGCTGTCTCTCCAGCCCGGTTTCACTATGTTTATTTTGCTGTGTGGCTTTGATGTGAGATGCTGCTGCGGGGGGGGGGGGGGGGAGTGGGAAAGCAGCCTGTGCACCAGTGTAGGCTCTTAAAAGGAAACAAGGAAACGGGTCTGTCCCGGGGCATACTTCAAGCCAGCCATTTGGGATCCGTGGGGTAAACAGATACCATTGCTGCTGTTTGCATGAACCCTCACACTCCATAGATCTGTGAGAAACACACAGGCCTCCTGAAACTCCAAGGAAAGATGACAGACAAGATTCTGGAGCCTTCAGGTACTCAGCACAGTGGGAACGGAGTCTCGTGGCCTCCTCTCAGAAATTCTAAAACCAGTGAGGTAGCAAACTACGGACCTCAAACAGATAGCCATTTAAAAACACACACACACACACACACACACACACACACACACACACACACACACAAGAAAGGGGCTGCCTCTTGGTACACTTCACTAGAAGGCGTTGTTTAAGTCAGCCAGAGAACTTGGAGCTGGAAGCACCTAGCATGGAGCTTTCTAACTGGTCAGGTTTCAGGAGCAGCAGCTAGCTTAAGGGGTAGATGGATGATTCTCCCAAAGACACCACACCAGGGCAAGGCCAGTTTCAAACCAAGCCCAAAGGCTTGCTTCAGTTGTATGCACACAAGGATAGGAGATAAGAGAAACCGGCCAAGGGTAGAACTGAATGAACCTTTCATGCCTGGGGGTGGGGGTGGGGGTGGGGGTGGGGGTGGGGTTGCACCCTGTCTTCCTGGCCCTTCTTTGTATATACATTGCCTGGGGTTGGGGCAGGGCGACTTCACAGTTAAGGCAGTTAAGTGATCACCCCCAAGCGCCCTACTTTCAGTTTCTAAGTAATGGGGTTTTGCCTTGTCTTGCTTTGTTGTGCTTGTTTTTAATGTAGAATGTAGAATACCAAGCCTGGAGCTCTACGTAGCACAGGTCTGAAATTCCAATACTTGAAAAGGCCAAGGTAGGGGGATGGAGTTCAAAGCCGTCCTTGGTAGCCCTAATAGATTTAAGTTTAGCCTGGGCTACATGAAGCCCTGTCTCAATAAACAAAAAGCTATGCACCTTAAGCTTACTCCCTCTGAATTCGCTAACACCTCCAAGACCTTGGAGTGCACCCGGCCCCTGACCTCTGCTTGGCCATCTTTGTGAAAGTTACAGAAGCAACAAGCCTCAGTACAGCCTGTACTTGGAATTTCAATCCTTTCCCGGGCACGATGCCGGCCACCATCATGGACAAAGCCCTGCGGTCCATAGAGGGCCGTGCTGCTGCGTTTTGAAGCTTACGTGGGTCTTTTCTACTCGCTACTGTTATTTTCAACCTTAGGCTTGTGAGATCTGAACAGGGCTCGCAGAACCGGGTCTGTGCAGATGTTAGAGGTCTCTAGGGAGCGCCAGAGCTCTGTAATTCCTCTTAAAGTCAGGCCAGGAAGTGCTCAGGAAAGGCTGCTACCTCCTAGCCTTGCTGGACCACAAGTGCAACTTGTGGAAGGCCAGGTTAGAAAGGCCCTACTGGAACGGCACCTGAGGGGCTGGCTTGCTGTGGTCAAGTGGGACACGCCCCTAGGCAGACCTGGGTTTCCCTCCCTTCCAAATGGACAGGACTAGGTGCCACCGGAGGAAAACAATGTCGCAGTGCCCAGAATCTCACCCTTCAGCATCGGAGGCGGCATGCAGTGGGTGTGTGACAGCCAGCGGAGACCACCAAGCTGCAGGGATGACCCTTCAAGATGCCAAAGCAGCCCGTGAATTTTGCTATTCCAGAGATCACTCAGGGAAAGAAAGTGAGGGATCCCAAATTAGCATGGCTGTTTTGAGCTTTACCTCGGAAAGATAATACAATGTAATGTGTTAACAAGCCGTTTCTATAATTCCAGCACTTTCGAGGCCAAGGGATCACTGTGAGTTTGAGGTCAGTGTGGCTATACAGTTGTATCTTTAAAAACTCACTGACCCTAAAACTAAGAACTCTTATACTCCCAAGATAGAGCTTTCCCCCAACGGCGGGGGGCAGGGGGTGGGGGTTATTAATTATGTCAACTCTACCAGATGAGGCAGACAAGTAATGCTATGCCATCAATTGTCTCCTGCTCCCCCCCCCCCCCGGGACTTCGCATTGCTGGTACCAGGGTATGGCTGCGATAGCAGGGTCTTACTCCACTGAACCACTCATTTCTGCAACAAAATGAGTCAGAGATTTCCCCCTGATTCAGTGTTCATCACCGGAAACTACGAAGGATGGGTCTGAGTTCTCCGAACATGAAGTGCCCCCCCCCCCCTTGCCCACCATGGGATCTGGACAAGTGGCCCGGGCTGGCCTTGGATGCTCTCAGAATTCATCCCTCCTGCCTAGCCCTCCCCAAATGCTCAGGTTAGAGGCATGCACTTCACATCCAGCTTCATTCTGCTACTGTCTTTGAAACTGTAATGATACAAAAACTACAACGGAATTACGGCAGCCCAGGAATTTAAGTCACTTTGATGTGCGTGTGTGCGTGCATGTGTGTGTGTGTGTGTGTGTGTGTGTTTGAGCTCTATTTTCTGTATCCTGTATTTATTGTGGTGTTTCTGTTAAGTACTGTACACACTGGAAGGACTTTGGAATCTCGATAGGAACCACTACATAAATGGCTCATCTTTACAGAGACCTTCTCTATTAAGCTGCACCTGGGATAATAAATGCTCATGTAAATGTGACTCATTTCATCCCTCAAAGCACTGGGATAGATGATGTGAAAACCCTGAAGATCACACGGCTGCTTATAAAACGTGTCCCATGCGAAGCGTCTGGTCTTGGTTCCCTGATCATCTCCTCAGGAGGGCCTGTGAGTGCACGAGTACTTGTAAAATATGTTGAAATCATCTGTTCTCTGCCAGGTCCTTTCTGTCCATTTGCTCTCAGCCTATCTTTTCTGCTAAGCTCAGGAGAGCAGAGAAAAAATAAATGCTGCTCTTTGGCACAGCCTACTTGCAAGCCTAATGATCTGCCTTGTCGGGCCTCTGTCCCCTCTACTGGTAAGGAACAGTGTGCCTTGCTTCCCTCTGCAGCCAGTCCTTTCTCTGAACCCACACCTTCAGACCTGAGAATCTTGGATAAATAAGTCTGTTTTCATAAGGGACATACCACTTAAGCTTAGCCATGGCGGCTTCCAGCCTGGGTTGTTTGCCGGAATCATTAGGAATGGGAAGTAGCCTTTCTGTGTGGCTTTGCTGAATTGGCAGGAAGTGAGTCTGGTGTTGCTTGGCAGCCATTTTAGTACCATTCAGAGACAGCCTGCTCATGAATGAAGCCAGAGCCAGCAAGAGGGTGGCAAAGCCAGAGAGAGGGGGCACTGAATGTCCGTCCGCATTCAGCAACTCCTGAACCTGGAGCTCTATTATTAATTTTTTTTTTTTTTTTTTTTTTTTAAGTTTTGCTAAGTAGCCTAGTGTGCCCTCTAACACGTGGCGGTCAACTGCTGCCTAAGCCTATCAAGTGTTGGGATTATAGGTGAGAGACACAACGCCCAGCTCAGAGCAAGTCCAAGTCTGGACTTTCTTGCTTGCAACCTATTTATGGATCCCAAACCCAGCCCCTGGCAGGGGTGGTAGCACTGGCCTGTCATCTCAGCAGACTGGAAGCTGAGGCAGAAAGACAGCCTAGGCCACAGAGTTTCAGGCTCGCAGGAGCTATACAGCCAGACCCTGTCTCAAAACACAAAAGCAAACAAAAAGAGCAAATCAAAACAACAATGACAAGTTTGGTCTGTTTGTTTGTTTGCTTTTACTGTTTGGAAGGAAACAGTTTCAGGTGACACAGTCAAAAGCAGTTATTTTTGTTGACTCTCCTAACTAAGACTCATGAAAACTATCTTCACAGCAGAGCTGGGGCACAAGGAAGACAGCTTAAGATGGTGGCTCTAGGGCCAAACCCAAAAGAGCCATAAGGATAAATACAGAATCTCTTCTCACTGGGAACAAGCCACTCAACAGCCCTCACGTACAACTGAGACCTAGAAACAGTAGGAATATCTCAGCATAACCTTGAACTAGTCTGATTCCTCCCATTTAAACAAGAAAAGCAGCACATTTCTATCTTATGGGATTGGCATTGAAGTGAAACACATGTAAGCCACTTAGCTCAGGACCTGAGACATACTACATGTTCAATATGATCGTGCTCACTAAGTCTCAATGGCTGTCAGCATCTAACACACCTTTCACTTGTCACAGTTGCTCAGCATCATCCTGAGTCCACCTAGAATTTTAAACAAATATTCTAAGACTCTCAAGGGTGTCTGGGATATGTATGTAAAATATTTATTTATTTTTTAATTGTAGTAATACTCAGCAAAAGGTTAGCATGCATAATCTTTTTTGTTGTTGTTTGTTTGTTTTCAAGACAGGGTTTCTCTGTATTGCCCTGGCTGTCCTGGAACTCGCTCTGTAGACCAGGCTGGCCTCGAACTCAGAAATTCACCACTGCCCAGCTGTATAATCTTTTAAATGACTCATCTGAACGAGGCCTCCTAACTTCACGAATTATATAATTATATATAATTATGGAACCCCATTTGACAAGCGAGAAACCTGAGGTTCAGGGAGATAAAAGCTTTGCCTGAGTCTTTGTGAGGAGAGTTATGGAGTCAGGGTTAAGTTAGGCTTGGGCAGAGTATACTAAAAGCCCATGCTCCCATCACAGTACCCCTGTCTCCATGCTGAAGGCAAAAGCTCTTCTGGAAGCCCCCTACCTTAGCTAGAGCTCCTAAGAGGTCACTACTCGTTGATGGGCCAGGGCCTTGTCATCACTAACTGCGATCTTAGCAGAGCTGATCCCCTGGAAAGGGCAGACGCTGAAGTTCTCCCACCTTTCTCCCATTGTTCTGAGCCACAATGATCTGCAGTGGTGGCACACACCTTTAATCCCAGCACTTGGGAGGCAGAGGCAGGAGAATTTCTGAGTTCGAGGCCAGCCTGGTCTACAGAGTGAGTTCCAGGACAGCCAGGGCTACACAGAGAAACCCTGTCTCGAAAAACCAAAAACAAATAAATAAATAAAAAAAAAGAAGTGCGGTATAAGCTCCCATGGTTTTATTTTCATCTATTTAAACAATGTCCTTATGTCCTCACTTTTTTCAAGGGACTCAATCTGGTCAGTCAGGGATGAATCCCACTCTCCTGGTTCAGAGTTGTGACCATTCTTGATCTCATTTTAAAAATAAATTCAGGGGCCCGAGTCACAGTGCTACCAGCACTCAGGAGGCCTAGGTTCCATCCCCCCAATCCCAGAAAACACTTTCATTCACTCAAAGACCCAGCAGCTCTGGCCTGGGATGATGGGGTGGGAACCTTTGGATCCCAGGTCCAGATTCTCAGTTCTTACCACAGGCATCCAAAGCCCCGTGCACCTGGGAAGTGTGGCGCTAAGACAAAAAGGGGCGTGAAGACACACCTCACAAACGTGTGTTTAGGAACAAATGGAAACGAATGTTGAGAAAGACCCAAGAAATCAAAAAAAAAAAAAAAGGTTCCTCCCTACTCTGGTGGGGGATGCCATTCTCCCAATATCACTGCTAGTCCTACACTTACTGAGGAGGCAAGTCAAATTCTAACTCTTGGCCTTCCAGGAAGGAAAAGCAAGGACTCTCAGCTTGGCCTGGAGCTGCCTCAGGAAGTGAAGTTGGCTGGGAAAGAGAGGAAGAGGCTGGGCCACTCCCTCCCCAAGCCCCTTTACCTGATTAACTCCTCTAAGCAGCATTTCAGGCACAGCTTTAAAACAACAATATAAATAAAACCTCGTTAATCACAGATTCAAAGCCTCAGGAGCTCACAAGGGGGGGAGATGTGAGCTCTCACAGAAGCGAGCTGAAAGCCACCATGGGCTTTAACATTTTCTACTGAAAACTACAGGCCCCAGAAGATTCCAGAAGCTCAGAGTCACATGCTAGCGAAGGCTGGAGGGTCTTTGTATCCTGGCAATGTGCCTCTAAATCTCCCAAGTTCCTTCAATGCTTCTGCAGAACAAGCCCATCTCAGAGGGTGGGCACATGCTCTTTTACAGACAAAATGATGGATGAGATGACCTTTCAAGGTCACGTCCAACCTCCAAGGTCTATTCTTTTTAGACCGACAATTACCACCACCAAGTGCACTAGGCTTAGGCCTGTGACTAACTTCCAACAAAAAGTGGGGCGGACTGGGAGCCAGGATTACCCAAAACCACTGCTGTGAGGATCTCTCTTTCCCTTTTTAACATCTGTGGGTTCTTTTTTTCCTCTCTCCCTTTTGCATGTGTTGCATAGAAACAGAAAGTGCCTTTGTACCAATTACTAGGCATTAATTTACGCTCCTCTGTGGGCGCTGGGCTTTCTGGAGAAACACTGAGGCGGGGGTGGGAGGGTGATATGGGGGAGGTTTCTAGCTGTAAGCTAGGCCCCCCCCCCCAACCCTGAGAATAGATAAGGCAAGAAAGAGGGAAAATAAAAAACAGACTAAGAAACACAACAAGCCCGGGTGTTGTTTTTCAAAACCAACAAGGCTAGAGCTCGGAAGGCATTCAGAAACCAAGCTGATGGGCTGGGAAGCAGGCTCTCCAAGCAGAGTTAGAGTCCTGTGGCTTTAGGGCCTGCTGAAAGAGCACGAGAAACCATCTGCCCATTTTCTTCCTCTCAATGAACTTATTAGGGAAGATCGCTGTCAGCCACTTTCCCAGTGTGCCCCGTGATGTCTCTCCCTGGGAAGTTCACTTAGGGAGTTTCCCACAGGCGCTGCAGAATGACTTGACTGGTCTTGGGGATAGGCCTCAACAACCCAGCCAGGGATGGGGTCCCTTCCCATTATAGCACTATCTAAAGGCAATGGATGCTACCATCCAGACAGAGGGCTCTGCTTCCCCCAGTTCCTCCCTCCTCCAACCCTGGGCCCACTCACAGTCCATGAGAGGGAAACCAGAAAACCAACCACCACGTGGTTTTCTCAATTATACCCCATTTGCATTTCATGCTGTGAAGCAGGGATCCTCGCCAGCTTCTGAAGCTCCCAAAGCCACCCTGCTTTGTCAGTGCTGGGGCAGAGAGATTGGGCAACTAAGAGATGAAGGAGAGGGCTCCTTCCTTCTTTTCCAGACTAGGAACAAACAATCGCCACTGAGGCCACTGAGGCGGGTCTCCATCTCCAGGGAGATTTCTGCTAGGCCAAATAGCCCAAGGATTCATGAGAAGTGTACCTCGGCTGCAATTCACAAGCAAACCCCCAGGAAACCAACAAACTCGGGAACCTACCTTCTCCACAGGAGGTTGCGGGTGGCTCTGCACTCACCTCCCTACGATCCACCGATATTTCTCCACACAAGGCACTCGAAAATAGAGCTAGACATTCCCACGGGGGTCGGTCGGGGTGGTGGCTAACATCATCCCCAGGTGGGCAAAAATTGGTCCCCTGATAGATGACGACGATCTTAAGTATGAATTAGAATGATCTGGGGCCTTCAAAAGGGGCACAGTCCCTAAGTGGCTCTAGAATTCATGCTTTTGGTGTTAAGACACCACAGGGTAGATATAGGGTGGGCATTTGTAGAAAAACATCATCTCAAGTCTCCTTAGGGGACCTATAATGGGAAAACAGTGGAGACATAGTTCCACAGGCAAGTCAATCCCTCCCCCACTCAGTCAGGTTTAGCTGGAAACACATCTGGGAGGAGGGAAGCGGTTAATGAAAGCTATCCCATTAACACCGTGGCAAGGGATGGAGAGATGGCTCAGCGGTTAAGAGGTCCTGAGTGCAATTCCCAGCAACCACATGGTGGCTCACAACCATCAGTAATGGGATCCGATGCCCTCTTCTGGTATGTCTGAAGACAGCAACAGTGTACTCATATACATAAAATAAATAAATAAATCTTTAAAAAAACAACAACAAAACACTGTGGCAAAGAGCACACCTCCTTAAGAACGAGAACACAGGTTTTCCTTGTACTTACAAAAAGAGAAGGTGACAACACTTCAGCCACTAAGCTAGGGCTTGGGGTCACAAGCCAGAGCTGGCTCTGGCCCTGAAAATCTAGACTCCCTGGACTTTTGTTTGGGTGCTAAGAATTGAACCCAGAGCCTCTGGCATGCTAAGCATGCCTTTTGCCACTGAACATCTGCAGCCCCTGTAAGTAGCTTCATATCACACGTCTTTGAGACAGGGTCTCACTAAATAACCCTGGCAGCCTGTAGTAGCTTGCTATGTAGAGCAGGCTGACCTTGAACTCAAGATCCATCTGCTTCTGCCTCCCGGGTGCTAGGATTAAAGGCATTTGCTACCACATCGACCACATCACATTTCTAATAACACTAGACTCTCCGTGGACAAACAATGACTCCAAAGTCACAGAGAATAGTGAAAGAGGCTGACTACCTTGGAAGGTAACTTATCCACCAAGTCAGAATTGCCATTACGGACAGTCCTTGGGGGAGGAGGGGGAGGGGAAACAAAACTATTCTATTCCACAACTGAAGGATGCTATACCAGCCCCTTGTGCCAGACACTCTGAGAAGCCAAGGAAAAAGTCTAAGTCTGGTGTACGTGCCTGTAACCTCAGCACTTATGGGGTGGGGGGGAACATCTCAAATCCAAGTTCAGCTTAGCTCTATAGCAAGGCACTGCCTCCAAAAAACCAAAAGTAAAAAGGAATAAATGAAGTCCACCTGGGAAAAAGTGGTTCAAACCAATTGTTGCTAGGCAAGAATCTGGCCCACTATTTGCCAGATCTTTCCAGAGAAGCTAGACATCTGGACTTATGCCAGAATTCTGATATTTTTTTTTTTTTTTAGATGCTGGTAACTAATGAAATTTTTATAAACTCTGTGCTGTCCACAGCGAACAAATCTGCAAAGCAAATTCTGCAGCAGGGCGACAGTTTGCAAACCCCAAATTACACAGACCTGCTGTAAGGTCTCAGGAAAACAGAGAGGTAAAACCTGAGTCTCGCTCAGCCACCTCCTGTGTCCTTCCTCAGGACATTATGGAAGGTGTTCCATGAATTAAAGGGGGAAAAAAAAAATTGAAATGGGTTCCACTTCTCTGGAAGCTGAGCTGTGTAAGACTCTATAAGGAAGTGAGCAGAAGGGAGGGATTCTCGAGGGACTGTGTGGAACAGTACAGAGCTCGGGGGTGTGGCAGGGACTTCAGCTCTTAAGATTTTCATGGAATGCAGAGGATCCAAGCACCTTCTGGATTTAAGAACCGGCAGGGAGAAAATCCGGAAGCTGCTTGCCCCACCCAACCATGAGCTAACCCGAAGCTGTCTCAGAATGGAACACCCCAGAAACTCAAACACTTCGGGCATTATCTGTAGAGGCTGGCATTTTTGTCCACACTAGCAGTACTGAGAGTCCAGCACCCTTATTATCCCCAACTCCCCCCCCAAACATAAGTTAAGACCCCTGAAATCACCACACCACTAGAGCCAAAGGTATGATTGCAACATTTTAAAATGGGAAGAACATGTACTTCATTTTCCTTTTCCACTGTGATCGGTGTGAAAGGTTCTCCTGAAACAGCTGAGCTGACGTGCCTTATGGAGAATTAAAGAGCAGCACGCATGCACGCACACATGAGCAGCCATTTCTATAAATGCCCGAGAAAAGCACTCAGCTGAAATGGCCCAGAGTGCTGGATAGGTGTCTTCTGCTATGTCACAGCAGGCACTGCGGGCCTCCCCACCTGCAACACTCACTGGGCGGCCCTCCTGAAGGAGAAAATGCCTTTGCTCAAGGTGGCCGTGGGTGTCCATGTTGAGCCACTGAACCCCGGGAACATGGCTGACATGGCCAGGCCCGCCCAACAGCTGTGGAGAGTAGCTGCTGAGTTAATATACCTCAGTTCACCTCCCGAGCCCTACTAAAGGTCACACCCCCCACTGAGGGTACAGGCCTGTCTAACAGCTATTACAGAGTCAAACTTACAAAGGTGCAGTTTCATATGGCAACCTAGACATGGACTCCAAACAGCACCTAGCTTTTCATCATCACTAGGAAATTTAAGATTTATTCTGGTGCTGGCAGCCACCTCCCAGAGACTCACTTTCCAAAGGGGGGGGGGGAAAGGACAGGTGGCTACACAGTTTTTTCAAAAACAAACAAACCGGAAAATCCCACCGAGTTATCATTTTCAAACCAAAGAAAGGTTCCGGACCTCTTCTACAAAATACCAAAGCCTCACACCAAAACCCTCAACACCTTTGTACATGATGCCAACAACTCTGAAACATGCTCTCTCAGGACAAGGTAAGGCCCACTGCCTGATCATTACAACAGTTACAAACGACCCTTCCCTAGCTGATCACAACACTTGTCCATATGTGAACGCCTTCCACCTTTTTCTATGTTTAACTAGAACCACCAGAGCTAGTTGACCAGGGTCCTACTAAGCCCCTAAAGCCGGTTCCCTAGAGCAGATGGCTTTACAGCCATGTTGGTGTGTTGCCTGGTCTACAGCTAAGAGGAACGCCCCCACACTCATCCCTGAGGCCTTGAACTCCAGCAAAGACCACACCTCTCTCCTTAGGCTTCAGGCGTGAGACCAAATAAGTCACATAGGAACAGATCAGCACTGAATCACGTTCCTTAGGAAAGCTAACCAGTCAAGAAGTTAATCCACCATCCATTCCTTCATCAGTCTCCCCTGCAGCCTGAAGCAGTTTTATTTTAAACCTCTCAGGGGACTCTTAGCCAAATTTAAAACCACCTTGGCAAGCCCTGAAAAGTAGCCGCCATCCAGCTAAATGAGTCCTTAGTCATCCTAAAAGGATTCACGCAGAGTGCGGCTCCCCTCCCAGGCCGACCCCTCCGCTTCAACCCCACCAGGGAATGGAATAAAAGCTGCGCCATCTGACTGCCCTACCGCCAGCGTCTCCCCAGGTGGGGCGGCCCCGCAGCGGCGGGGTTCGGAGTCCCGGGGGCGGGGCGGGTAAGGGAGGGGCGGGCCGGCTCCAGGCCGAGCCAAGCAAGCCACTTGCTCAGAGCCGCAGTTGGGGGGGNGGGGGGGGGTTCGGGTGGCTCCTAAAGGTTGGAGCCAAGTAAGGAGAGGGTGCAAGAGTTAAGCAGCATCTTCTCCAAAATGTTTGCAGCCTCTAGGCCGAGTGCGGTGTCTTGGGCGCCCAGGAATGCTGGTCGGCCAAAGGTTAGCTAAGCCCGGAGCAGGGGAGAGGCGACGCCGCTAACCTGTATGCACTCTGTAATGGGCTTTAAGATGGGAGGATTTTCCATAGACTTTCCCACAGCCACTGTAGGGGCACTTGTGCCTCTTTTCGGAGGCGTGTTTCCCCTTCGAAGCCACTCCAGAGTGGAGGAGGGAGAGCGGGCTGGGCGCGCTGCCAGAATCCTGTCTCTCCTCCGGGCTGTGGGAAGGACTCGACCCAGATTCGGTGGTCACGTCGCTGTCGGATCCTATATCCTCATCGGGACTCTCCAGACTGTCGCTGCACACCGAAGGGGTCTGGATGGGTCGGTATTTGTTGAGGTCCAACAAGCTCTTGGCGATGGTGACCAGCGTGCAATAATCCTTCCAGGTGTCCCCCGGGTCACCGTGTTCCTTGGTCACCTCGCGCTCAGGTAGTCGTAGCCGCTCGGCGTCCGGAGCGCCCCCGTGCTCCGGCACGGCGGCGCGGTTGGAGATGGAAACCAGACACTGGGCAGCCACGAAGTCCATGTAGGCGGCCGCGGACATGGTGCGGGCGACGGCAGCCCGGGCGGTGCGGCCAAACTTGACGGTGGCTGCGGAGCTTCGGCTAGCCCTGCCCTGGCCTCGGACGACGAGCGCGGTGCGGCGCGGCCGAGGGGGCGGGGGCGCGGGAGCTTGCGACTCGCGGGAGCGCCTAGGCGACCTCAGCCCCTCATCTTTACGTAACCGGCAGCGCCTCCGCACGCAGCAGCCGCGGCCGGCTCCGCCACTGTCGCCGCCGCCCTGCCCAACGCCCCGCGCGATCCCACGATGGGCGCGCCCTCCTCCTGAGCCGGTTCCTTGGAGAGATGCCACACGTGGCGGTCGCAAGTTTATTCGACTGCAAACGTGTCCGAGTCCCAGAGAAAGCCAACTGCGAGCCAGGCGCACGTCCTCGACCGCCTCTCCGCTGAGCTGACGCCCCGGGGCATCAGCCGAGTACGCGGACGAGGGGGGCCGGGACTGAGTGGGGCGCCGCGGCTACAAGACACTTCTTCCCGCGTCCGCCGACGGCCGCTGAGCCCCTGGTCCTGCCGCGCCGCGCCTCTCCGGCATTCTCCAGCTCAGTAACAATTTCGCAGAATCCCATCACGTCACAATCCAGGCCCCCTCCAATTGGCCAGTGGGGAGGGTGATTCAACTCTGTTTACTTTCTCCCCCTGCCAGTCAGAAGGGCCCTTCGGTGGAGAGGTGCGTCTAGAACTACGGCGCGCGGCCAATCCGACCGTTCCGTTCCGCCGCCGCGTGCTGCCCCTCCAGCCCCGAATGCTGACATTTAAAAGGGAAACTGCTCGGAGCCGGGCAACCAGCGGCTGCGCATCCCCGCAGATGCTGCCCAGACCGCGGGCGCGCCCACGCCTCCCGGCCCACGTGCCAGCTGGCGTGGCTTGGGAACGCATCTCCCCTAGGCAGTTACGCCCATCCCTAGGGACGAAACAGAATTTCAACTTCGGGTTCCCAGCCCTCAAACAGTTAAGTGACTTCCTGCAAACGCTACAGTCCCAGCAACCAGGCTTCCAATCAAAAGTAAGTTGGTTGATGTCACTGGCATTGGCTCAGCCAATCAGAAGGGCGTTCCGAAAGGAAGCGCTCAACACTTGTAAACCTGCGGAGCAGAAGTGAAATCGAACAGATTTTTTCATATTTGTGTTGCTGGTGCTAACCCTAAAATATAGATAGATGGAAGGACGGGATGCTTAATAAACTCAGTGTGAATCTATAATTTTAAACAAACCCCCGATATGGCAGGGCACGTTGTCCAAGGACAGACTCGGATGAGACAGCATCAATTCGTTCTTGTTTGGAATGGAGCACTTAGGAGATGTTTAAAAGTTTCTTCACCCCACACATTAACCAAGAGAAATTCATCTAAAAATATTTAACATCTAACAAAAGATCTGGTTCCATATTCAATGGTTCTTATACAGAAGCACCACCATCTTGGTATTTTGCTAAACCTCAAGGTTCCTACTTCCTTGGGTGTCATTGACTCTAAATTCGCTTTGTCTTGAAGCTATCTTAACCAATAAACAGAGACCAATAAGACATTTCATTTGCATAACTTTAAAAAATCCTTTTCTTAGGGGCTCCTCCCCGTCCCTGCACAGCACATTTCCTTCCTCTTGCTTCACAATTGTGGAGACCAAGACTTGTCTACCTCATCTGGTAGACGACCACAGAACTCACAAGAAACCCCAGGGTTCCCGATTCCTGACTCTGCTTTAGAAGAGCCACCCCTGTGAAATATTAACTGTGTTAAATAGTCCTGAGAACTGGAATCAGCCAGAGGTTCTTAACCACTGAATCTTGCGGCATTACTTGGTCAACAATTAGTGTGGGGTTGGGAGTCTGATTAACTCAGTGTGCTTCTTCCTGAGATGAATGCTGGGGTTGTTTTCCATCTTGATCGTTGACTGTAGCAGAGGCATACAGTCAACACTGCTGATTAAAAAAATCCCTCCATTTATCCTGAGTATGAAAGGCTCTTGTTTCTATGAGACACTAACTTCACAATATCTAACCCCAACTTACCCACTAGTGGTTAACCCTTAATGTTTTGGTTCTTTGGGATCTCAGAAGAACCCTTCCAGTTTGAAGAGTAGGGTAAATTATTTTGATTTTTAAAGTTATGCAGGAAAGACACCACACAAGTCATTTCCTGGGAAAAGAACAAGTAGAAAGGAAGTGCTAACCCATAGAGAAATATCACTGCCATTACACCACATCATGAGAGTACAGAGGACATGCTTCGTGCCGGACCTAGGCCCAAAGACCCTTATGACATCCATGTGATATATATTATATATATTATGTATATATATGATATATATATATCACATACACAACACACATGCATATTATATATATAATAAAATAAATAAAAAATAAATAAAAGGAATAAAGCATGAAGAAGAAAAGAAAGAAAAGGAGGAAAGGGGGAAAGGGAAGGAAGGATTGGTTCTGCCTAATTTGTGATTTTTTTTTTCTAGGATAAAGTCTGTCCCTAGGAATTTGTACTTCTGCCTGCCTCCCTAGGGCACAGCATACATACCCGGTGGGATCAGTTGGAGAGCCCCATGATCATGGCCTACACAGCCTCCTAGACTTGTATTTCCATTGGCATTAGTTACACTCATGAAGTCTCCTCAGGCCTAGGTCTGAGTGGCTGCCAAAGATTAACAGCAGTAACCCTTATTCTCCGAGAAGGAGGTGGAGAAGGCGCCTCTGTCTTCCCTTAAAGATATGACTCTGCATTTGAATACAGTAACCTCAGGGTTTATTTGTTTGTTTGTTTATTGGTTTTTTGAGACAGGGTTTATTTATTTATTTATTTATTTTTGTTTTGTTTTGTTTTGGAGACAGGGTTTCTCTGTGTAGTCTTGGCTGTCCTGGAACTCACTCTGTAGACCAGGCTGGCCTCGAACTCAGAAATCCGCCTGCCTCTGCCTCCCGAGTGCTGGGATTAAAGGCGTGTGCCACCACGCCCAGCTCAGGGTTTTTTTTTTAATGTGAACTTTAACTTGCCTTGCTTCTTGCTGCCTTCTTTCTAGTGCCCTTTAGTTTCACATGATCCCGACTGCATTCTCTCAACACTCCAAATTCAGTTATAAAGAAGACCAAGAAAGCAGACCTTGTCCATCTGAATTTCTCTTACAGATCTGCATAGTTGATGTAGAGAATCCCTTGAATTCGGCAACTCTAGCATTGTACCCCGTGCTCCCCTTCTCTGACCATTCATTCTCAGATAGTTACATTCTTGGTAATGAACTAAGCGTGAAGGGATACAGAAACACAAAGGGAGTCTGTGCTCTATAGGATGAGAGCTACATGTGCATGTTATGAATCATATGTGTGTTTGATAGCACAGAGCACCGGAAGTGATATTTCCCACATCATGATTTTTTTTAAAGATTTATTATTATATGTAGGTTCACTGTAGCTGTTTTCAGACACAGCAGAAGAGAACATCAGATCTCATTACGGATGGTTGTGAGCCACCATGTGGTTGCTGGGATTTGAACTCAGGACCTTTGAAAGAACAGTCAGTGCTCTTACCTGCTGAGCTATCTCTCCAGCCCATGATTTTTTTCCTTGTATTTTTAAACAATATTTTCTATCTGTGTTGGAATGTACTATAATAGTTTTATGATTAAAACCAGCTTATGCTATTTAGCCAGCATGTGGTTGTTGTCTCAATTAAATTTTGGGCAAAATATCCTGTTAATATTATGCCACATAAATCTAAGAGGTCCTCTTTCCCAAGTGAGTCTTCATATATTTCTACTCCAAATAGCCCCACCCAGGGGAACAGGAGAACCCAAAGAAAGGAACTGTTTCTAGTACATGTTATTTTCCTTTCCAAAGTCTCCCTATGCCTATGCTGTATCTTCCAAGTTCCCATGGCTATGGCTTATTAGCCTGTAGCCAGAACAGTGAGACTTGTTTACAGTGCTTTCTAATATGTAATCTAGTGCAAGGTAGTACCTGAAGGCTATAGGAGTCTTCTGCCTAAAATGAGATCTGTGACCTCACCCCACCTCTCCCAGCCATTTTCTTATCTGTGGACTGGACTGATAGGATTAGATTTAACTCAACTGCAGTCTCTTCAAACTCCCAAGATGCAGGGGTCTGTAAAACTTCCTAGAGGCCAGGGTGGGCTGTGGAATGACATACCTGTAGTACCTGAAGTCACAGAACTAGGGAGGAAGAAAGGAGATTATGGGGTATGTGAGACTCCATCTCAAGCAGAAATGGAGAAAGGGGAACACTAGAATTAGATTTGCTCTCTCAGAATATGCCTCATCTACTTGTGTCACCTTACAGTGAAGGTTCGGGAACCTTGAAGCCAGTACTTAACGAGAATGCTTTCCCCCCCCTCAAAATTAGTTCTAAAAACAGGGCTTAGGCTAGCCTCCAACTCGAGATTTTCCTGCCTCCACCTCCCAAAAGCTAAAGTTAGCATGCCATTTTTTTTCCTAATTCATAATCCCACCTCTACCCCCTTTTTACACTGCTCTGTACCAAGTGGCCTAGAAGTTTAGAATCTGTTCCTTTTCCTAGGTAAACCCCGGTAAGATGTTTCCAGGCTAACGCTGCCGACTCTTGGGCCCCTCTTCTGGAGACATATTTAGACTGAGCCCGAAGCAGGGCTTCCCCATCTTGTTGGGTGGGGCTAATCACCTGGCACTTAGTTTTAAAACACAGATGGCCAAGTATGGTCCCAGCTTTAGGCCCGAAGTTCAGCTTAAAGTCACATGCTGTAGATACAGGTTTCTGCCGATTCTGGCTTTTCTCGGTCTTTTCCTGCTGAGAGGCGTGGACCTTGCCTGGACAAAGTTGCCAGCCTCCCGGCGGGAAGGAAGAAGAACAGATGGCCCGCTGGGGGTAGGGGATCACGTGTCAGACCTCACATTGGGATGGATCCTCACCTCGCCCTTTCCCAGGCCTGAACTCCGCAGCTTTAGCGATCTCACCCAAAGCACGTAAAGGGCCTACTGGGGAAAGCTGTGTTCGTTTTTGCTGAAAGGTGGTGGGAGGTGGTGGGTTTAGGAAGAATAGAGACAGGAATGAAGGGGTGGGCTCTTCACTATAGCGACGTCCCTGGATTTGAAACACAATCCGATAAAGCCGGATCTGGCGAACCGATTGTGGCCAGGTTGAGTTAACACCCAGTGTCTGGAGGGGGCGGGGAGCTCCGGCGCGAAAACTTCCACGACGCCCTACTTTACTCTCGCTCCACTAAGCAGCCTACCGCAAAACCCCAGGCCTCTCCATTGCAGAGCGGAAAGGCCATCCGTTCATACATATGCAGGAGGATAAGTTTAGCCTGCAGCCCCCAGTGCTCAGAGCAGCCCCGCGTGGCGCTCGGGGCGGGTGCTCGGCTCCGGCCGCAGAGTGGCGGGCGGTTCAGCCACTTGCGCGCTGAGCGTCTGGGCCTGGCATCGCCCTTTTAAAAAGTCTTCCGCAGGCAGCCGCCGCCGCCGCAGCAGCAGCCGGAGGAGGCAGGTTCATCTGAGGACAGTCCCAGTTCTCAGAAATCCCTTCCCTGCTGGAACATCAAGCTCCCTTTGCTGCAGTTGAACAAACTGCCCTAGATTGGGGGACGAGGAACCCGCCCCAAACTCGTGCAAGGAGCTCCGGGCGCCCGCGCCCACGTGAGCTAACCTTGAAATTAGCCCCCCACACCTGAGGTGGAGGTGGAGCCACGAGGGAGGGTTGCTGGCCCCTGGGGCGCTAGCCACTGGGCTCGCACGCTCCACGTGAGCGCCACCTCCCTGTTTCGTAACTCTAGCGAGGTTTTTTTTTTTTTTTTTTTTTTAATCCCTGAGGTACCATGGGTGTGAGGTGTGCTGAGAAGGCAGGCCACTTTCCACCCCCACATCCTCGAAGATCAGGAAAACCTGCCCTGCGGTCCCTCTGGGAACACTGCAGAGTAGGGTGTCGCGATGACATCAGCTTCTAAACATAGTCCATACCGCACCCCAACTCTGGGCCCTGCGAGCAAGGCGCGGGGGTGGGGGAGGCAAAGAGAGGTGGGGTGGCTGGTGCTGCTTTCCCTGGGCGGGGCGGGCTGGCCGGCCAGGCTGTGCGGGTGGAGATGACTTTGCAGGAATCGTGCACTCCACGACTGCAGCCACATCTTTTCTGCGATGACCCAGCCACCCGGCTTAAAAAAAAAAAAATTAATGTCGTTCCTTGCCCTCCCCTACCCCACAAAAGCTATGCACACACTCAAGCAGTATTTCGACCCGGTGTCCCACTCATTTATAAGCCTATTCATCCTCAGCCCGAGCACCGGGGTTCGGTCCGGTACTGGCGCCCCCCGAGTCTGGTTCTGCCTTGGGGCTAAGGCTGCGCAGGGGTCGGCGCGGCCCTATGGGTGAGTCAGAAGGGTTGTGTTTCCTGTGGTTGTTGTGGAACAGTTTGTCCTTTTTACCCCCCTCCCACCCGTCTCCACCCCCTTGGTAAATATAGCGCTCACGTTTCATCATCTCTTTGTCCAACGAGCGCCAGACACCCCGGCCCGCGGCCCACGCCGCCTCCCTCCTCCTCCAGGCTCTCGGTTACCTCGCATAACCCCGCGCACTGGCGGCAGCAGCAGCCGCCCCTCAGCCCAGGCGCCGTTCCCGGGTGCTTCCCACTGCAGGACACTCCCGCCCTCTGTCATCCCCTCCCTCTGCTTCCAAGTCCCCTCAAGACCCTAGTCCCACCCATTCTCCCCGATGTCCCCCTAGATATTTGGAGTAGTCACTCCCAGCTTTTCCCAGTTCCCGGAGACATCCCCCACGCTCTGGCCCGTTGCTGGGTCCTCCACCCCCTCTCGTCGCAAGTCCCAAGTCTGATGCCATGTGCCCCTCCCGAGCGAGCACAGGTGACAGGCGGCTGAGACAGTTCTGATTCAGCGACAGTTGCTTGTACTTAGTGGTGGGCGCCTGGCGAGCAGTCTCCTTCCCACCTCCTGCCACCCCTACCCCAGTAGGGACGTGGGCTGCAGGGTCGGGAAGACGAGGTGAGTGGATGACAGGCAAAAAAGAAAAAAAAAAGTGTGCTTGTTCTTCACTCCCCCTCGCACTCCCTGTTTCATTTCCACACATACAGCCACCCACCGGGACCGGAGGCGGCTGGTGTTCTCTGAACACCGGGAACTGGCTCTCTCCGTGGTCTCCTGTTTACTTCCCTCCTCTTTCCTCCCCCTCCCTTCGGCCATCATCCGGGACTGCCTCCCTTCTGCCTACAGCAGCTGGGAAACCTGCCGCAAAACCCTGCAGTCATGGAACTTTTCTGCGCCCATGTGCCTCCTCCAGTTTGCCCTGTTCTACCGTGCCCTGCCCTGCCCTGCCCTGCCCTGTGACCGCTTGGGGCGCGTCTTCGTCCTGGAAAGGAAGGCTCTTAAGGCCCCTAATCCAGCAGTGCGTCAGCTCTCTCCTTCTCTCGTCTCCTCTACCCTTCCCCCCCACCCCAAACCTTCCTGCAAAGGCTGGGCCTGGCAGCCTTTTTGGCTGGAATACTAGGCCACCCCCATGAGCGGCCACCTGTCTGGGGAGAGGTGGCGAGACAGCTGACAGGTCCTAAGAACTCTGTACCCAGGAGGCAAGACAGCTAGTTTCTTTGCCATCACAGACTGTCCTGTTTGTGCCAGCTGCCCCAAATTTTCCTAGTGCCCCCACCCCACCCCCTGAAATCTATTCCCAGGGACACACCTCGAGAGAGGCAAACCCTTCTCTTTTTAAGCTTGCCTCCCTGCAGGGAAGAATTCAGCTTTTCCTTAGAGTTAAGCTGAATGAACAAATGGCCCCAAGGAGGACAAGAGGTTCCAGCTCTGTTTGCCGCCTGTCTGAGGTTCACCCCATTTTAAAAACCACCTCTTCACCACCCTCTGCTCACTGCCATGGTTACCACCGCCCTGTCCTTGAGCGGCACAGGTTGTTCAAAGGCAGAAACAAACAAGGGCATTTTAAGTGTCCTTTTTAAATATCCAAAACACTGTGTTGGCATTTGGGAAACAGAGAAAGGGAAATAAAAGGTCTGGCTGTTTCTTGTTTCCTTCCCAGTCCAGGATCCTGAATAAATCCTTTACCCTGGGTGGCCTCTTAGCACCCCAAGGAAAGGACGAGGTTTACGAGGCTTCTGGAGTGGAATTTAGCACCTGTTGTCAGCATTAGTGTTTGCTGTGAGTGTGCCTCTTCCTTTCCCCTCTGCAGCTTTAGACCTTGCCCCCAGGCTAAGCTAGCTCCACCTGGCGCCTTTGGAAGTCTTCTGACTTTCCCTCCCCTTCATGCTCTGAGAGTCCCTCACACTTGACTTGCAGCCTTCCCGCCCAGCTGTTAACACTGTTAGTGGGGCTAGCATCCCTGTAGGTAGGCAAATGGCCCATCTGAGACGCTCATCCCTGAAACACTCCATTGTTATTTGGGTACCCGAGACCTTTGCGACACCAGAAACTGCCTCCATTTCTGAACTCTTAGCCTTGCACCCTACTTCCCAGCCATACTCGCTGGTTTTGTGTGTCAACTTGACACAGGCTGGAGTTATCACCAGAGAAAGGAACCTCCCTTGAGGAAATGCCTCCATGAGATCCAGCTATAAGGTATTTTCTCAATTAATGATCAAGGGTGGGAGAACCCATTGTGGGTGGTGCCTGTGCTGGGAATCTTGGGTTCTATAAGAAAGCAAGCTGAGCAAGCCTGGGGAAGCAAGCCAGTAAGGAACATCCCTCCATGGCCTCTGCATCAGCCCCTGCTTCCTGACCTGCTTGAGTTCCAGTCCTGATTTCTTTGGTGATGAACAGCAATGTGGAAGTGTAAGCTGAATAAACCTTTTCCTCCCCAACTTGCTTCTTGGCCATGATGTTTTGTGCAGGAATAGAACCCCTGACTAAGACACCAACCAACACTTCTTTCAGAACAATTCTTCAACTTGGTTGTGGCCTCCAATCTCCTTTTTCAATGTTCAATCTTGTCCTTACGTCCTTCCTACCTAGCTGAGACATCATAGTCTCTATGCATGCACCCCTCACCTGGTTCCTGGAACTTCTTGGCAAGACGCAGTTTCTCTCCGACCTGCCATGCTGGACTAAAATATCAAGGCCAACTGCTGCCACTCTAAATTTATGATCACGAGTCTCTAGTGGGCTCTCAACACTGTCCTTTTGCATATCCCCAGGGACTTTCCTTTCTCACACTCTGAAATAACTAGATTGCACCTTCCGTCCTCAGACACCCTCCTCATTCCAAACACACTCTGAACCAAAACCCCTGCTGCTTATTTCACGGAGAAAATAAAGGTAATTTGACAAAACACCTCACCTTCCACCTACTGCCCCGCCATGCTCTCTGCCTTTCTGTTCAGGTGCTGCCCACACTTCTGTCCCTTGGAGACCCATTCATATTTCACACAGGGCACCAGGATGCCTCCCCAGGGTGCCTCCCCATTGTCTATTGAAATGGGTAGGATATTGTTTGATCCCAATTGTGTTGAAGTTAATCCCCATTGTGAGATTGTACAAGAATATGCCAAGATCGATAAATTGGTCGTGCATGAGAATATCATTTAATCTGGGAGTCCAAGGTTCATGTCCCTGTTCGGTACTTCCTTATGCTTTGTGCTTGCTGACCGAGCAAGAGGACAATAGGTTGATCCCTAGAAGCCACGCTACCTACAGGTCCCTTCTACTAAGACCCTGACAACAAAGGAAGGCAGGCTTCTGCCTGAGTTCACTCTAAATACACCAAAGCAGTGTATTGGGCTTCCTTATAAAGCAGAAGTAAGTAGATTCTTACAGGGGTTTGGGAACTCCTCCCTCTCCAACAGGTCACACCAGGGAAACCTTTACCCAGCAAGGATGGGAGCCATATAGATCAAGCTCCCTCCTTATGTTTTTCTCAGGCCTATCTACTCTAGCCCATCCCTGAGATCACATGTGATTAAGGAAGAGTTGCATACAACAGATAGTAGAGAGTGCTGGATACTCATGGGAGGGTCTCCCAGACCTTCCGACCTCTACGTGAGTGTGTAAACACTCAGTACGACTGGGATAATCTTTTGGCAAGGGGGTATAGCTGAACTCCCCAAAGAGCAGTTGTTTGGCCCAGAGGACAATCCTTGGCAGATTCTAGTATCCTTGTCTCTTGCCAGGTGAAGCTCTATGCCTTCAATACTAGCACTGCCTTCCTAGGACTTGCATCACTAGAACCATGAGCCAAACCATGCCTTTCTTTTTAAAGCAGTCTGCCTTATTTTGTTAGAGTGATTGTGGTGGTTTGAATAGGAAGAGCATCCGTAAATTAATGAGTTTGAATGCTCGGCCTATAGGAGTGGAACTATTAAGAGGTGTGGTCCTCTCTCACTGTCCCCCTTCCACCTGTCTTCCCTAGACTTGAACTTTCTAGAGAACTGGAATCAGTGCGATCAATGCGTGGTGGTGGTGGATAGATAGGTTTCTATCTCTGGGATGAGGTAGAAACCTAGGACATTGGAAACTCCCAGGAATCTATGAGGGTGACCCTAGCTAAAAGTCCTAGGAATGGAGAATATGGAACCTGAAATGACTCCCTCCTATAACCAGGCAAGGCTTCCAATGGAGGCAGAAGTAGGAAGAGGTGGTACAGCAACCCAGCCACAGAACTTTTGACCCACAATTTGTCTGTCCTGCCTACAAGATATGCAGGAATAAAGATGCAGAAATTGAGGGAATGGCCAGCCAATGACTGGTCAAGCTTGAGATTCATGCCATGAAAGAGAGCCCATCCCTGATACTATTAATACTATTCTGCTATACTTGCAGACAGGAGCCTAGCATAACCATCATCAGAGAGGATTTACCCAGCAACTAATGGAAACAGATGCAAAGAACAACAGCCAAACATTCGGTGGAGCTCAGGGAATCTTATGGAAGAGGGGGAAGAAGGATTGAAGGAGCCAGAGAAGTTAAGAACATCACAAGAAAACCTAAAGACTCAACTAACCTAGGACCACAGGGGCTCACAGAGACTGAACCACCAAGCAGAGAGCACGCACAGGACAGACCTATGCCCCCTACACATATGTAACAGACATGCAGCTTGGTCTTCATGTAGATTCCCTAACAGCAGGAACAGAAGCTGTCTCTGACTCTGCCGTCTGCCTTTGGGTACTTTTCCCCTAAGTATCTTGTCTAGCCTCAGCAGGAGAAGATGCACCTGGTCCTACTGCCACTTGATATGCCCAGGTAGATTAAAATCTGTGGGAGACCTCCCTTTCTCAGATTAAAATCTGTGGGAGGCCTCCCTTTCTCTGAAGAGAAGACGGAGTATGGGGAGGGGAGAGGAGAGTAGGGGGCTGGAAGGAGAAGAGAGAGGGGAAGTTTAGATCAGATATAAAGTAAAATAATTAATGAAAATAAAAAAAGAGGTGTGGCCCTGTTGGAGTGGGTGTGGCCCTGTTGGAGTGGGTGTGGCCCTGTTGGAGGAACTGTATCACCATGGAGGCAGGCTTTGAGGTCTCATATGCTCAAGTTCTGCCCAGTGACAGTCTCCTTCTGCTGCCTGCAGATTAAGGTGTAGAACTCCTTCTGCAGGCCCATGTCTGCTGGCATGCCACCTCATTTCCCACAATGATGATAATGGACTAAACCTCTGAAACTGCAAGCCAGCCTCAATGAAATGTTTTCCATCATAAGAGTTGCTTTGGTCATGGTGTCTCTTCACAGCAATAAAAACTAAGACAATAATGAAAATCAGGTGAATAAAACAGTTTTTAACATTTGCATTATTATTATGTGTATGAATATTGTGTGTAGATAACTGTGGGTTTGTGAAAGACGTGTGTGTGTGTGTGTGTGTGTGTGTGTGTGTGTGTGTGTACTTTCCTGAGTAGGCTTTATAGGCAAGGACTATCTATTAATAACTTCTGAACTTAGCCCCACCTCATTCTCATTATCAGAATAATTCTCTTTAGTGCAGAAATGTATTCATTTGTTTTGTTTTGGTTTGGTTTGGTTTGCTTTTTTTTTTTTTTTTTTTTTTTTTAAGACAGGGTTTCTCTGTATAACTCTGGCTGTCCTGGAACTCACTTTGTAGACCAGGCTGGCCTCGAACTNTCAGAAATCCGCCTGCCTCTGCCTCCCGAGTGCTGGGATTAAAGGTGTGCGCCACCATGCCCGGCTTAATGTATTCATTTGTTATTCGGTACCTTCATAAAACACACAGACTCTTAAAGCCAGTAGAAAGTCTATTTGTGCCGGGCAGGTGGATTTCTGAGTTCGAGGCAAGCCTGGTCTACAGAGTGAGTTCTAGGACAGTCAGGGCTACACAGAGAAACCCTGTCTTGAAAAACAAAAAAACAAAACAAACAAACAAACAAACATCCATTTGCCTACATGGGGAACTCTCCCATATTATGTAGCTACTAGCTTACTGTCCTTGGATTTTATGCCTAACAATCATATCTTGGTTGACACACTTCAATTGCTCAGAAGAGTTAGCAATAAGCAGAGCTATAGAAGCCAAAAAGCAAGGTTAGAACACACAAGGACTTTTCCAGAACCATGGACTGTGATGGATTAGGTCTTTATTCTTGTTGGTTTTTTTTTTTTTGGGGGGGGGGAGGTGATGTGGTCTACGTGCTGGGCACTTAAGTCAAAATGGCACCTTGGTGCCTCTAACATAGAATCAGTTGTGCTAACATGTGGAGGTTTGCTACATGCTCTCCTGTCTCCCTATACATGTGTATACATGTGTATGAGTATGATCTTGTATTCTCTGTAATCCTCACTTATTGTTTTTTCCTGGTTGCATACACCCTGGGTTGGTGGCATTCACAGTCTGCACATACTCCTGCACATACCCTGGGTTGGTGACATTCATAGTCTGCACACACTCCTACATACACCCTGGGTTGGTGGCATTCACAGTCTGCATGCACCTCCTATTCCCTCTCCATCTGACACTAGTCACACTTTCACCCCTATCTCTACACCAGAACTACTCTTGTCAAGGGCATAAATGACTCTCACCCTGAGAAATCTCTAGATGTTGCTTCTCTCCATTCACTCCCTCATAGCAAAAAAAAGACAAGCATCAGGCAGTGAAGAATCACAAAAAGAACAGATCCTGATATCCTAGAAGCCAAGGCAAGGAGAGGCCAGTTTCTCAGTTGTCCCTCCAATGCCCTCCATCATCCCTCTCTTTAAAAAGGTTTATTTATAAGAAACTGGAGAGATGGTTCTGCAGTTAAGATCACTTTCTGCTCTTCCAGAGGACCCTTGATTCCCAACACCACATGATAGCTCACAACTGCCTGTGAATCCAGTTCCAGGGGATCTGACAACTTCTGGCCTCTGGGACCACGAATGTGGTACAAACAGACACATGTGCAACAAGAAAACCACACATGTAAAATAAAATTGAAACAAAGCCACAAAAATGCCAGACATGCCTTTATTCCTAGCACTGGAGATAGAAACAGTTGGCTTTCTCTGAGTTCGAGGCCAGCTTGGTATAGGTAGCAACAGTTCAGCCAGGGCTATATGGTGAGATCCTGTGTCATAAAAAAGGAAGAAGAGCGGTTGGGGGGGGGGGTGGTGAAGGAAGGAAGGGAAGAGGAAGGAAGGAAGGAAGGAAGGAAGGAAGGAAGGAAGGAAGGAAGGAAGGAAATACGTATTATTATATGAACATCACACTGTCTGTAGAGGTAAGAGGACAAATTTTGGTAGTCCATTCCCTTCTTCAACTTTGTGAGTTCCAGGAATAAAACTCAGTTTGTCAGGCTTGTGTGGTAAATGCTTTTACCTGCTTAGTCATGTCTTCAGCCCTCTTCTAACTCTCTCAGAGCTGAGTGAGCCTGGAGCTCTGCCTACATCTTCCCCATTCCATTGGTGAGTTCATAAGCCCTAGAGATTTCACACCTTCTGTTTGCTGTCTCCCTGTATTGTTTGATAGCTTGGGTCAAAAGCTGATGTGATAGATGCTGATTTGGAGACAGGACCTCACTGTGTAGCTCTGGCTGCTGGAGAATTTACAGTAACCTTACTGTCTCCACCTCTGGCCTGCTGGGGTTACATGTGTGCATCATTATCCCCGTCTTTATGCCCCATGATGTCTTCGCAACCTGACCCTTCCTATGACCTCAACTGCAGCCACCTTCGTCTCTCACCACACTGGGCTTCCAGTGGGTCTCCCTGCCTTCACCTGACCCTGGTTTCTCTTCTCACACAACTCCTAGAGATTCCTTAATACACAGGTCACAGGGCTTCTCTTTGTAAAACCTTGCATGTCCCACAGAGCACCTGCTGCAATCTGCACAATGGGAACAAACCCCTACAGGGGAGTGCCTGGGCTAGCCTCCAGAACTTTCTGAGCCCCTCTTCTACTGTGTTGCTTTCGCTCAGTCCACTCCAGCCGTCTGCTCAGCTTCCTTTCACGGGTGCTAACCCACTGGTTTCCAGCCCTAGAATCTTTCACAGAGGTGCGTTTCTTTATCCTGGAACCCCCTTCTCCCAGATCCTACTTGGCTCCCGTCCCCCATAACTACCCCTTATTCTTGTAGGTATTCATTCATTCATTTGTTCATTTACTCCTTATTTATTTGTTTGAAGCAGGGTCTCAGATTGGCCTTTTTTTTTTTTTTTTTTTTTTTTTTTTTTGACAGGGTTTCTCTGTGTAGCCCTGACTGTCCTGGAACTCACTCCATAGACCAGGCCTCAGAAATCCAATTGCTTCCGCCTCCCAAGTGCTGGGATTGAAGGCGTGCGCCATCACCGCCCAGCTAGTCTCTCTCTCTCTTTTTTGGGGGGGTTTTTCGAGACAGGATTTCTCTGTGTAGCCCTGGCTGTCCTGGAACTCTCTTTGTAGACCAGGCTGGCCTCAAACTCAGAAATCCACCTGCCTCTGCCTCCCTGGGATTAAAGGCATGTGCCAGCACGCCCGGCATTAGTTTCATTCTTTATATGGCCAAGGCTAGCCTTGACCTCCTGATTTCCCTGACCCCACCTTCCAAAAGCTGTGATTATGGACATCCAAACTGTACCCAGCTTTCCCCTCCCATGAGAAGGCAGGCTGCCCTGGCCAGTTTATCATTACAAACACTGCAGCTTCCTACTGCCCTGGCTCTGTTTTACATTTTCTTTTCCAAAGAAAACATTTGTTGTCTTTTTTTTTCTCTCTGTGGCTTTGTCTTCTCATTTGATATTAATTGTTAATTCTGGGTCTCTCTCTCTCTTGCTGGAATACAAGCTATTTTGCTCATTGACAAGTTCTTCATTCCTACAACAATGCCTGGAAGATAATACATTCCCAGCAAATTTTGCCAAATGCCCAAATCAGAGGATAAAGCCCTGGAACGTTTAAACCTTTATATTTTCCAGACACCATTAAATTATGTACTTTGTGATTTGGGTACTCCATGTTTATTGATGAGGAAATAAAGGTTCAAACCCAAGGTCACACAGTGGCAAAGCTGGAATTTGCTCTCAGGACCCTGCATCCAGAGCCAGGGTTTTGAGCACTCTGCTGTCCTGTCTCTGCCCGTAAAGGGGGGGTAGGAGGGTGGGGGGAACTGTAAACAAATTCTTCCTGCTGTGGCTGCAGTCAGCTGCAGAAACACACAATGGCATTTCCAGATGTCATCTGTACGTGTGGGGGAGCAGAGTGTGTCACAGGGGCCATTGCTCCTACTCCAGACACAAACACTGAGGAAAGAGTGCCGTGCGGAATGAGGGCAGAGCTCTGTGTCTTGGCTGGAGGATCTGATCCCTTAGGAAGATGCTGAGCAGACTTGTGTCGATACATCATAGCGTAGTGGGAAAAGCTCCTGACCCAAAGGGCCCACAGACATAGCATAATCATAGTACGACATCTCTGCCATTGCGGTGTCGTCTTCCTCCTGGGCCAGTTCCTCACTCACACTGTGGACAATGCCAGCCAGGAACCGTGGTATAATGTGCCTTTTTGTTCACACTCACCATAAAAAACAGGAAGGCACCCATGGGTTACGCAAGCCTTCCCTTCAGGCTGATCGAGCTAACTTAAATAACTTCCATGGACCTGTTACCGAAGCTGGGGGATACTGGACGATTCTAGAGAGTCACCAGTCCTTTCTAGAAGGTTTCGGGAAGTGGATTAAAAAGCTAACCAGTGTCGAAAGGACAACCCTTTCATTGGCCAGGAAATAGTTGTACGGCAAGCAAAGAGAGAACACTGGCTTTGCCAACTCCTTTGAGAAGCACTGCAAAGTAGGATGTGTTGGCTCAGACCTGTCACGCCAGTGATTGGGAGGGAGAGGCAGGAGGATTGGTAATTCAAGACCCTGTCTTAAATAAATAAATAAATAAATAAATAAATAAATAAATAAATAAATAAGAAAGGAAGGGAAGGGAGGAAGACGTAGGGAGAAAAGAGAGAGTGGGAGAGGGAAAGGGAGGGAGAGGGAGAGGAAAGAAAGGAGAGGAGAACTAGAATTGGTTAGATTATACTTCTGAATTTAGAAGCGGATTTTCCTTGCCGAGTACAATGGGGGAGGTGTGGCATTCGGGATTTTGTTAGGAAGGAAGGAAGACACAGAGCTGGACAGACAAACGGCATTTCGTTACCAGGGTGCCACCACCTATTTTAGTTGCTGGCCTTCAGAGATCGACTTGAGTCAGGGTGTCTCACTGAGTGTGAAGCTCACAGTTTTGACAAGACCGACTTGGCCTCTAGGATCCTTCTGTTTCCTCAGGTTCCTCCCACGGCACTGGGGTTACCGGGACACTCCGCCACGGCACTGGGGTTACCGGGACACTCCGCCATGGCACTGGGGTTACCGGGACACTCTGCCACACCTGGCTTCCGGCTCTTTACTGGGATGCTGAAGATTTGAACTCAGGTCCTCATGCTATGCAGAAAGTGCTTTACCAGTTGAGCTGTTGCCCCACCCCCACAGTGCGCCTCTGTTTTGAGAGAGCTCTCACTAAGTGGAGCGGGCTGGTATTGCCCTGGGGATCTCAATCCTCCCCCTTGAGCCTTCTGGGTAACCCAGGTGACTGGCCCACCTCACCAGGGCCGACTCCTTTCTGTCTTATTTAACTCTTTTTGCTTGTAGTTTTAAAGTTTTACTTATTATTACCATGTGTATACATGGCGAGCATGGTGAGGTCAGAGGGCTACTCTGTGGAGTTGGTTCCCCCCTTCTATCTTATGTGGGGGCTGGGATGGAGCTGAGATCGGCAGGCATGCGTCTTTATTTGCAGAGCCATTTTACTGACCTCCTTTTGAGACGGAGTCTCCTGTGTAGCTATGGCTGCCCTTAGACTTGTGACAGTCCGGCCTACTTTATACTGCTGACTAGTGGGTTAAGGTGTATATACCGGGTCCCATTTGTTTTCAGTCTTTTTTTTTTTTTTTTTTTTTTTTGCCAATTACAAAATGTGTACTATTTGCCCT
>NC_034590.1:134830035-134838625 GCF_900095145.1 Mus pahari | reverse complement strand
TTTTTTTTTTTTTTTTTTTTTTTTTTAAGAGATTTATTTATTTTATGTATGTGAGTACACGGTAACTGCCTTCAGACACACCAGAAGAGGGCATCGGATCCCATTACAGATGGTTGTGAACCACCATGTGGTTGCTGGGAATTGAACTCCGGACCTTCGGAAGAGCAGTCGGGTGCTCTTACCCACTGAGCCATCTCACCAGCCCTATCCCTTATATTTTTTGACAGCTCTCCGTATCTTAGCATGCCTGAGATAATAGTCAGGCACCATGACATGTGACTTGTGTCTCTTAAAATTTCATCTAAAAGGGGGTAAAAATGGTGCCAGGCAGTGGTGGCCCATGCCTTTAATTCCAGTACTTGGGAGGCAGAGGAAGGTGCATCTCTGTGAGTCTGAAGCCAGCCTGGACTACAAATCAAGAGCTACACAGAGAAAGCCAGTCTCAAGAAACAAAACAAAATTAAAAAACAACAACAACAACAGCAACAAATCAAGAACAAACAAACATTAACAATAACAAAAGGGAATAAAAACAGTGCCTCTTCAGAGAACTGCTACAAGTACAGCATGCTATAAATGACATTCAGCAGAGGGCCCCGTGCTGAGTAAGTCCCACCTTGATGTTTGCTGTGGAAAGAACTCTGGAGACAGCTTCTCTGCAGTGGATCGCAGGAAAGAAGAGCCAGCTTTTGGGAGCACAACTGAGATCCCTCCCATAGGAAACCTTACAATTATCCATCCCAAGGACAGGAAGCAAAGAAACTTGTCCAGCACCAGTACTTCATTCTCTCTTCATTCTCTCTGATGAAAGTCTCTTTCAGGTTTATCAGCCCCTTCATTTCTGGGCTCCTCAATTTTGTTTGTTTTTGTTTTGTTTTTGTTGTTTTTTCCAGACAGGGTTTCTCTGTATAGCCCTTGCTGTCCTGGAACTCACTTTGTAGACCAGGCTGGCCTCGAACTCAGAAATCCACCTGTTCACGCCCGCCCAGCTGGGCTCCTCAATTTTGAAGAAGGCTTGGGTGGGTGGAATGGGAGGGGAGCAGAGAGTATTCAGGAATTAGCCCCACATTTGCACTCCGTGGAAATGTTTGGTGCAGTTAAGGTTAGAGGTGGGTCATGACCTAGTGAGGCAGAGCAGGTATCGCATAGTCTTCCATTGTGCTTAGATCAGATGATTCACACCAGCACAGCCCGTGCCTCAAGGTGAGAGGCCCACCTGGGGAGCTTGTTAAAATGAAGATTTGAGTTCAGTAGGTTTGGGGTGGGCCAGAGTGCTACATTTTGACAAGAGCGGTGCTAATGCTAATAGCAAAAAATTTGTTTAATTAATGCATACTTAGCAAGCACTTAAGCACTTCCTCTATCTGAGTTACTGTGTTAGAGAGACTACTGGCATTTTGTTTGGTAGGTTGAATATTAGTCTCCTCAAGGCGACCACATTTGGTTTCTCAGCCTTTGAATCCACGACCTTACATAGCAAAAGGAAGTTTTCAGATGGGGACCTTGAGATAGGACGTTTATCTTGGGTTAACAGAGTAGGCATGGCATAATCATGGCGATCTTATGAGATGAGGAGGCTGGAGAGATGACACCCGCCTGCCCAGTTCTAGCCTTAAAGATTGAGGGAAAAAAAAAAACAGGTAGCTTTCAGAAGCCCAAACGTGAACGTGATGTTTTTCTTAGGAATGCAGCCCTACAGGCAGATTTTACACTTGCTGATTCTCATAGCTGATATGTTTTTTGTGATTTTTTTTTTTTAATCCACAAAAGTTGTGGTTCATTGTCCCAGCAGCCCCAAGAACTGATGCAAATGAGAAGAAAAATGAGTCGTGGACCAGTCAGGATAGGTTAGAAGATGAAACTATGACAGCATCTGACTCTCCGTGCTAGTTGCTTAAATAAGAAATGATTTGCTTATTGTTCAGCATACATTTAAAACAAAGATTGGGTGATTCGTCTGTCAATTCAGGGCCCAGGTTGAGGAAGGAGCCGCCATCTGGAACACTCAAGGCAGAACTTTCAATCACATCTCACATGTTGTCATCCCACCCTCAAGGAATAGAAAGCACGATTCATCCACATGTCCAGAAGGCAGAGAGATGGAAATAGTTGCTGGACCTATATCTAGCGTAGCTGAGTAAGCTTCTGGTGGGTATTCATCTAGATAGAAGAAAACACTCTGGATAAAGTATAAAAATAAACTTGACATGTGGTGCAAGTGTACAATGTCAACCCCAAGGAGGCTGAGGCAGGAGGATTGCCAGTTTGAGGTCAGCCTCAAACAAAATTCTCTCTCTCTCTCTCTCTCTCTCTCTCTCTCTCTCTCTCTCTATATATATATATATATATATATATATATATATATATATATATATATCAAAATTCTAGATGAAATGGGAAAACAAACAAAACAAAACAAAGAACAAAACAAAAAACAAAGCCAAACTACTCGGGCCCCTGGAGGCTAGAGGACAGGTAGAAGAGCAGGCAGTAGAAGAGAGTTGATACACACACACACACACACACACACACACACACACACACACACACACACATTGTTTTTTTAGAGACAGGGTTTCTCTGTATAGCCCTGGCTGTCCTGGAACTCAATCTGTAGACCAGGCTGGCCTCGAACTCAGAAATCCACCTGCCTCTGCCTCCCAAGTGCTGGGATTAAAGGCGTGCACCACCACTGCCCAGTGAGAGTTGATATTTTAAAGACTGGACTGACAATGGTGAGGCTCACCTAGGTAGAGAGAAAACAAAGATGTTGATTAAAGGCACACACCTTCACTTGTAAGTCCAATAAGTTCTGATATCTAAGGTGACAGGTGTGTTAATCCATTTGGTTGTGGTGGGAAGTCATTGCTGTCATGTTGCATATATAATCTTTTTTGTCAATCAGATCTCTACAGATTTAGGGATTTGGGGTGTAGCTTGGTGAGTTTCTGGATTTTACCCTAATATCACTGCCACAGACCAACCCAGCCGGGTATGGGGGTCCGTGGGATGTGGGTTCTCGAGGCCAGGTGGGTACAGATTCGGTGGTGGCAGTCAGATTCAAACTGCCTCTGTGTTTGTTTGTTTGTCATCACTGAATCCTTACCCACCTGACCTCAAGAACCCACATCTCAGGGACCCCTATACCCGACTGGGGTGGTCCATGGCATATTACAAAAAAATTAATGAAAAATGCAGCAGTGTAAAAAGAGACCACATCTCGATGGTAGCAGCTTTGAGAGTGAGCACAGATCCCTAGGGTGGTTATTTGTTAACTTGACATGAACAGGGGTCACCTGGAGGAGGTGGCCCTGTGTTGTACTGGAAAGCAGTCTGGAGACGGAGGAAGCTGGTAAGCCTCTGCTCTCTGTGGTCTCTGCTTCAGGAGCTCCGGGGTCCTGCCCTGAAGCTCTGACTTGCTCAGTAGTACACAGCGACCTGGGAACTGTAAGAAGAAATAAAGCCTTTGCTGCACAGTTGCTTTTGGTCATGGAGTTTCTCACAGCAATAGAAAACCAGGGAGGATGGTACCCATCTGGGCCGCTTAAAGTGGCTAAAATGCAAGCAGAATGTGTGTGTACCCAAAGAATCTTGTTTCTCCTGCTCCCCTACTTCTTCCTCTTGAGACAGGGTTTTACGCTGTGGCTTAGGCTAACCATGAACACACAGAAATCCTCCTGACTCTGCCTCCCAAAGTCTGGGATTTCAGGCCCAAGGCAGCACACATCTTGAGAGTCTGAGGACAAAGTCTGGGGTGGCCTTAGCTGATGAAAAGCTAAGGAAGAGATTCCAGATAAGTGAGGGCTACAGAGGAGGAACTAGCCTGTGGCAGAGACATTACTCACAAGACCCAGAATAGATTTTAAACTCAGCATGTGGACAGAGAATCACAGCCCACTACCACCAGAGAAGACAGTCATCAAGAGAGGTTGACCAGATGTTGGATACTGGAGCTTCAGCTTCCAAAACAGCTCTTCTATGTATAGGTGGAAAGGAAGAATCTACAGGTGATGAGTGGATAGGGAACCTCAGCAGAGAAGTAAAACTCAAATGGAAGTTCTAGAATTTGAAAACATATGTGAAGGGCCTAAAGATGTAGTTCAGTGGTAGAGTAGACTGAGAACTCATATAAATGATATAATAGCTTTTTTTTTCTTTGTGAGACAGTGCTTTTTTTCTATTAGTAGCCTAGTCTGTCCTGGGCTTACTTTGTAGGTGAGTCTAGCCTAGAACTCACAGAGATCCACCTGCTTCTGCCTCCTAGGTGTTGGGATTAAAGTTGTGCACCGAGGAAGGCAGATTTCTGAGTTCAAGGCTAGCCTGGTCTTCAAAGCGAGTTCCAGGACAGCCAGGGCTAGACAGAGAAACCCTGTCTCAAAAAAACCAAAAAAATAAAATAAAGTTGTGCACCACCACGCCTAGCTCATAGTTCTTATTATGTTATATTGTCATAATTTTCTGAGGTCCAGAGGACCAAACCCATAATTATCTACGCAAGAACTCTATCACAAAGCTGCATCTACAGTCCATGAATATTCAATTATATAATTAGTTATTATTAAGCAATCATTTGCCTCTGGGCTCCATTTCTAGCCTTTAGTTATTGCTGCTGATCTCTTAATGAATCAGTCCTTTTCATAGATAGATATAAACACACAAAACATAATCTATCTGTATAAACAACAAAATATAGCTATATTCTAGGTATGATTTGGTGCTATCTGTGGTCTTAAGCATCTCCTGGGAGTCTTGGAAGACACCCCTTGGAGATAAGGGGAATGATAGAGTAAGACATACATTGACAGATGCAAAAAAAAGAAAAAGAAAAAAAAATCTCAGCGAAAGCTAAGCAGGATTAGTACAAAGAAAATAATAAGCAGGCACATCACAGGCAAGCTCTGGAAATGTGAAGATAAAGTGAGAATTTTAAAGTTGTCAGAGGAGTAGTCATCCGGTAACCACAGGAACAGAAACTGAGTAGCTCGGATTTCCCATCAGAAGCAAGGAAGGCATCTTACAGGACTGAAACAAAAACCTTCCTGTCAGCTGGATTTCTATGTCTACTGGAAAATACTCTTCAAGGATGGAGGCAAAATAAAATACTTTCACGTTAAAGGAAAATGAGAATCTGCCACCAGCTGATCCATAGAAGAAGTTTTTTGAGGAAGGAAAAAGATGAATTCTGATTATAATGGAGAGAGTTCTTGTTTCCTTTGGCTTTTTATTTGTGTCTTTCTGGTTTTGTCGTTATTGTTTCGTATTTTAAGATAGGGTCTCACCCTCTAGCCCAGGCTGGCCTGGAAGTTACTGTCTAGCCCAGGCTGCTCTAGAATTCTTCCTACCCTCAGGAGGGGTAGCAGTCTCCCCACTCGCAGGCGGGCTGGGATTACAGGCGTGAGCCTTCGTGCCCGGGAAGAATGGACTCTTGAAAAGAGCGTCAGCCTTGGTGGGATAAATATGAGCATAAGTGCAAATGATTCTAAAACATTTTATTTAGAATACATGTCGAGAAGCAGGGCATAGTGTCCACATGCATTCAATTCTGGCACTGGGGAGGCAAAGACAAGTGGATCTCTGAGTTAGAGGCCAGCCTGGCCTACAGAGTGAATTCCAGGATAGCCAGGGCTACACAAAGAAATGTGATATTGAAAAACAAACCAAGGGCCGGGCGTGGTGGCGCACACTTTTAATTCCAGCACTTGGGAGGCAGAGGCAGGTGGATTTCTGAGTTCGAGGCCAGCCTGGTCTACAGAGTGAGTTCCAGGACAGCCAGGGCTATACAGAGAAACCCTGTCTCAAAAAACGAAAAAGAAAAAAAAAAAAAAGAGAGAGAAGAAAACCAAACCAACCAACCAAACAAACAAAACACACATTAAGTACTTAAGTCCAAAATTATAGCCTTATAGTGTTTATAATAATATAAATACGTTATATCCAGCGATTGTATCATAAAGGACAGGGTAAACCCATACCGTTGATAGTTTTTGAAGTTTTCCGAATAGTATAATGTGAACTGTGAGTGGATATACCTGATGCACAAATGACTGAAACATGGATCTTCCCAAAGAAATCATGGTATGATGAAGGAAGATGATGTTCAGACCATCACAAGACAGCTCTTCTTGGGAAGCTTCATCCTGGAGATTGCAGTAGTACTGGACTGTGAAGGGGAATGAGAAGATGAGAAAAAGGCATCTTGTAAATGGGCAACCACAGAAGGGAAGCAGGCAGTGCCACACACACACATTTAATGTATTCAATAGTCACTGGGCTTGCCTTCTGAGAGTGGTAGAGACTAGGACTCTGCCAAGGAGAGCCTTGTATTGGTCCATGTGCCGCCGTAGCAAAGTGTCTAATATTGAGTCTGGGAAGACTGGGAAGTAGATGACCAAGGTGTAGGTGGGTCTGCATCTCTGCTTCCAAGTTGGTACCCTGGATGTATGTTCTCACATAGATGAAGGAATAGAAGCGAGAAAGGATGCATTGTCTACTCCCTCCCTCAAGCCCTTTCATAAGCACCCTAATCCAGTCCCCAAGGCCCAGCCTTCTGACTGGGACTCTCCAAAGGTCTCTTATCTTAATGCCATCACATAGACACAAGGTGTGAATTTTGAAGGCATGTGGCCCATGGCAGGCCTCATGGGAGAAAATTGCTGTGGAATAAGATGGAGGATAAACTGAGGCAGACAGAGCCAGGAAGCCAGAAGCAAATTGCAAGAAATCTTGATGAAAGACATGAGAGCCTGAACAGGGGTCAGGACAGGGTGAGAACTGCTAAGAAGATGATCAGAAAGCAGCAATGAGGGGCTCAGGAAAGGAGAGACTACTGAGAGGAACATAGACAAGCCTCAGGTTCCTGATTCTGGGGCCTGGTTTCAACTAAGACAAGGAAAGGCAATGGAGGAAACTGAAGATACAGATATTAAAGTACAGACGGGAACAAAAGTCAAGTGCTTGAGAAGGAAAAGGAAGGTCACATAGTCTCCTGAAGCAGAAGGAAGAAACTGAGCCTGTCTAGAAATGGGAGAAGTCTGGAGATGAAGAAGATTAAAAAGGCTCGGAATTCACTCCTGGTGGTGTTTGTTTTCTCTGTTAAGCAGGAGGAGAGGTTGGTGTGAGGTGTGTGTGTGTGTGTGTGTGTGTGTGTGTCGGAGGCACTATGATGGAGACAAGAGTTTGCAGCACTCCCTTTCTAATGTGTGACCTGTGCTCACCTGTGCTCAGGATCTGGCAGGTTCTGTCTACAGAAATAGTGAGTTGATACCATCATGGTATGCATAGGGAACTGGTTCCTGAACACTGTGCTAATACCAACATCTAGATGTTTATGTGTCATATATGAAGTGGCATACTATTGACATATGACCTTTTCATATCATTTTAAATCATCTATAGATGACTTGTGATACCAAACGCCATGTAAATCTCTGCAAATGGTCATTAAACTGTATTGCTTGAGGAATTAACAACTCAAAAACTGTGTATATGTAAGTACACACACAACCCCCAATGAGTACCCTCTTTTTTTTTTTTTTTTTGTCTTTTTTGAGACAGGGTTTCTCTGTATAGCCCTGGCTGTCCTGGAATTCACTCTGTAGACCAGGCTGGCCTCGAACTCAGAAATCTGCCTGCCTTTGCCTCCCGAGTGCTGGGATTAAAGGCATGCGCCACCACCGCCCGGCGGAGATGCTATTTTCTTTTCTTGTATGAATTGTTCAGACCTATGGGTTTCATTGTGATGTTTTCACACGGGCACAAAACATGCTCGGTCACGTTGTCTGCCGTTACCCCCATCCCATCTCCTGCTAGCTTGTTTCCTCTTCAGTGAGTATTTTAAAACTGTGTTTGACTTTTGTTAGTTCAATTGATAAAAAATGATGGTTTTGAGGTGCTTTTATTCTGCCTCTTTCCCCTATGGGAAGCTTGAGAACTGGGTTGAGAGCACTGCTTATTTCCTCTTTAATCCATTTCTTCCCCATTTTCCTTGGATTGTATAGACACTTCCTCTCCAGAGTCCTTCTACATCAGCATAATAGCCCTTTGTCTGTGACAGGAATCACAAATTTTTTTTTTCAACTTATTCGCCCTTTAACTTTTTTTCCCCTTGTATTCTAGTAATTCAGGAGTTTAAAAAAAACAAATCTTTGTTACAGGAGAGGTGGCCCAGTGGTTAAGATTACTTTTCACTCTCATAGAGAACCTAGGTTTGGTCCCCAGTATTCACAGGGTGGTTGACAATCATCTGTAACTACAGTGCTATGGGATCTGACACTATTCTGACCTTTCTAGGCAAGAGGCATGCATGTGGTATACAGACATACATGTAAGCAAAATATTCGTATGCATAAAAATAAATAAAAATCAACAAATTTTTTACAAAAGTGTTTGTTACAATATGTCTTAGACAGGGTTTGTATTCCTGCACAGACATCATGACCCAGAAGCAAGTTGGGAGGAAAGGGTTTATTCAGCTTACACTTCCACATTGCTGTTGCAAAGGAAGTCAGGACAGGAACTCACACAGGGCAGGAACTTGGAGGCAGGAGCTGATGCAGAGGCCATGGAGGGATGCTGTTTACTGGCTTGCTTC
>NC_034590.1:134827361-134829560 GCF_900095145.1 Mus pahari | reverse complement strand
TTTTTTTTTGAGACAGGGTTTCTCTGTGTAGCCCTGGCTGTCCTGGAACTCACTCTGTAGACCAGGCTGGCCTCGAACTCAGAAATCCACCTGTCTCTGCCTCTCAAGTGCTGGGATTAAAAGCTGTGCGCCACCACACCCAGCTCTCAGCTTGCTTTCTTATAGAACCCAAGACTACTAGCCCATTGTGGGTGGTGCCATCCCTGGGCTGGGCCCTCCCCTCTTCATCACCAATTGAGAAAATGCCTTACACCTGGATCTCATGGAAGCATTTCCTCAAGGGGGGCTCCTTTCTCTGTGATAACTCTTGCATCAAGATAGCTTGCATCAAGTTGACACACAAACCCAGCCAGTACTCAATCTTTGTATTCACTAGCCTATTATACTTCTAGATGTTATTTTATAATGACAATGCCTTCCACCTTCAGATGGAAACTGTTGCATGATGCTCCTTAGCCCCTTTAACTTTATCCATTTATTAAAAAACATTTTCTGGGGCTGGAGAGATGGCTCAGGGGTTATGAGCTCTGACTGATCTTCCAGAGGTCCTGAGTTCAAATCCCAGCAACCACATGGTAGCTCACAACCATCTGTAATGAGATATGGCACCCTCTCTGGTGTTTCTAAAGACAGTTACAGTGTACTTANATATAATAAATGAATAAATATTTAAAAAATAAAATAAAAACATTTTTTGGTATAATGTATGAGGTGCGCACCTTACTTACTTTTCTCTGGTTGATCCCATGTTTGATTTTACTTTTCCTGCACATGATCACATCAGCTCTGTAATGACAGCTCTTCTATTCTGACCTTTGTGTCTTTTATTTCTTTTCCTTTCCTTTGCTACAACTCTAATAAAGTTGACTAGTGGGGAGATAGTGGGCATTGTGCCTTGTTTTCTACCTAACCTGTGAACAGTGGCTGCCTGCCTTTGAGGGTTTTCCTTATTTGTTCTTATCTATCTATCTATCTATCTATCTATCTATCTATCTATCTATCTATCTATCATGTATGTATGTATGTATGTATGTATGTATGTATCTATCTATCTATCTATCTATCTATTATCTATCAATCTATGTATCTATCTATTATCTATGTATGTATGTATGTATGTATGCATCTATCTATCTATCTATCTATCTATCTATCTATCTATTGGATATATGTGTTTGCTTTTGTGTACATGTGAAAGTCAAAGGACACCTTGCAGGAGTCTGTTCTCTTTCCACTGACCGGGGATCAGCCTTAGGTCCTCCGGCATGGTAGCAAGTATCTTTACTGGCTGAGCCATCTCCCCGACCCTGCTAGGTGTTTTCAGAATGTTATCCACAATGGTTTTTTTTTGTTGTTGTTTTTTGTTTGTTTTTTGATTTTTGTTTTTTCAACCTGAACCATTCTTCAGAATATGTGTTGCCTAGGAAACTATAAACAGTAATTATTAGCTTAGCTGTGTTTTTTTTTGTTGTTGTTGTATTTTGTTTTTTTGAATTTTTTTTTTTTTGCAGATGCCCTTTATCAATCATATTGAGAATGTTCTATCCTATTATTGGCCTGTTGAGAGTGTTTGTCATCAATTTTGACAAGTGGTTTCCCCACTTATCTTTGGAAATCATCTCATTTGAAGTTTGTCCTGTTAATGTGGTTATTATTTATTTGTTTGTTTGTTTGTTTTTCTTGAGACAAGGTCTTGCTATCCAGCTCAGGTTGGCCTGGAACTCATTATTTGGACACATTATCCTTCAAGATCCTCTTACCTTGGCCTCCTGAGTGCTGGAATTATTGGCATATAACACTGTATTCAGTGGTTTTTTGTCTTTTCTTTATTTGGCTTTTCGAGGCAGGATTTCTCTGTGCAGCTCTGGCTATCCTGGGACTTGTTGTGTAGACCAGACTAGCTTTGATCTCAGAAATCTGCCTGCCTCTGCCTCCTAAATACTGGGACTAAAAGAATGTGCCACTATACCCAGCAGTATTTATTTCTTTTTAACTATTAATTTGTTTTGGGAAGAAAGCCCTGCTGCCATTGACAAGACCTTTAAGGTTGAAGGATTGACCTAACTGGGACAACAGGAAATGAAGAAACAATAGATAAACATTAGAAAATGTGGGACAAGCCAGGCAGTGGTGGCATACGTGGCATACATCTTTAATCCCAGCCTTTGGGAGGCAGAGGCAGGCAGATTTCTGAGTTCC
>NC_034590.1:134819723-134826621 GCF_900095145.1 Mus pahari | reverse complement strand
GTGAGCCACCATGTGGTTGCTGGGATTTGAACTCTGCACCTTTGGAAGAGCAGTCGGGTGCTCTTACCCACTGAGCCATCTCACCAGCCCCCATGATTTATCATTCTTTTAATGGTTTTGTCGATTCTATTTGCCAATCCTTTGTTAATGAATTTTATGTTTTGTCCATGAGAGATATTGGTCTGTAATTTTCTTCTCCTGTCCTTGCCACATATTGACTTGAAAGATCATTTGAATTATATTCTAAATTCCCATTTCTGGCCCTCCTGTTACACTTTGTCTCATTGAAATCTGTCCTCCCTATCTTACAGCAACTGCATCGCTGGGTCTTAGTAATCAGGTTGTTTTCAGACTCTGCTCTTCCAGCAAGGCACAGGAGACAAGAGGCAGTATCAGTTTGGTTATGTCTCTTCCCACCGCACAGTCATATCCATAGAATGCATCCTTCCAAGTTTAGTACCTGGGTCAGTGGGGGAACATAAATTTAAGGACCCAGTCATTCTGTCAGCCGATGCCTCATCAGGAAAATAGAAATGGTACTTACTGCTTTAATCAGGGGACTTAATTTAAGGAATAATTGCTATTGTTGGAAGAGCTGAAGGAGCAAAATGGGAAGGTAAATAAGTGGAGGGCAATGACTTCAGGAAACTGCTATCAACCTTGTGACTATAAGACTAAGGAGAAGGTAGCTTTTCTAGAGCCCAAAAACATCCTTTGTTGTCCCTGGTGAAGACAGGGCCCGCTGCTGGGACCAATGACAATGTACATTTGTTTGTTTGTTTGTTTGGGGTTTTTTTGTTTGTTTTTTGAAACAGGTTTTCTCTGTGTAGCCCTGGCTGTCCTGGAACTCACTCTGTAGACCAGGCTGGCCTTGAACTCAGAAATCTGCCTGCCTCTGCCTCCCAAGTACTGGGATTAAAGGTGTGCACCATCACTGCCCCGCAGCAATGTACACTTCATGATGGCATCTGCATAAGGACATTATGATCAACACTGAACTGTACATACACCAGGGTTCCAAAGATTATAACAAAGGTGAAGTCCCCTTCTGCTTGATGCCTCTCTAAGCATAAGAACATGAATACAGGACAGGACAATGAATTTCTCCCCATGTTAGTTCTGCTGTGAACACACATACTGTGTGGCCAGTGCTATACAAGAATACCATGTACAAAAAAAAAAAAAGCCGGGTGTGGTGGTGCACACCTTTAATCCCAGCACTTGGGAGGCAGAGGCAGGTGAATTTCTGAGTTTGAGGCCAGCCTGGTCTACAGAGTGAGTTCCAGGACAGGGCTACACAGAGAAACCCTGTCTTGAAAAAACCAAAACCAACCAACCAAACAAACAAACAAAAAGAATACCATGTACCACTTAATCATGGTGAGAAATGAAGATGCTGGTAGTCTTTATATTTACTATACAGTAGTCTAGTCATTACTAGAGAGTGGGCTTTTCTCTTAAAGCGTTTTTACTGTTGGGCTGGAAAGATAGCTCAGCAGTTAAGAGCTCTTGACTCTTACAGAGGGCCTAGGTTTGGTTGCCAGTACCACATGACAGCTACAGTCATCAGTAACTCCAATTCTAGGACCTCTAATGATGGGTTCTGGCCTCTGTGAGCACCAGGCATACCAAAGTGTGCAGACATACATGCACGCAAAATATGCATACACATAAAACAATTTTAATTTTTAATAGTCCATGGTAGTAGATGCCTATAATCCGAGCACTGGGGGCTGGAGAGATGGCTCAGTGGTTAAGAGCACTGACTGCTCTTCCAGAGGACCTGAGTTCAATTCCTAGCAACCACATGGTGGCTCACAGCCATCTGTAATGGAATCCGATGCCCTCGTCCGGTCTGGTGTGTCTGAAGAGAGCAATTGTGTGCTCGTATACATAAAATAAATAAATCAATCTTATAATCCGAGCACTGTAGAGGTAGCAGGAACATCATGAGTTCAATGTCAGCCTCAGCCTTGGATACAGTCTACTTGGATCAAAGGTCTTCTCTCTTCAGCTCAGGCACCAATGATGACCCAAAGAAACGATTCTCCGCAAGTCCTGCTTGGTAAACCGTTAGATTCATTGGACTTACTGACAGGAGCATGGGTGACCCCAGCAGCCAATCAGTGAAAGTCCTGCTCTAGCGTGGATGATGACTTTCTGGTGGTCCCCCTTCAGTTAGCCCTCCACTCTCTGCATATTCTAGACAGACTCCTTTTCGGCTGAGAGAGAGGATCAGGAGGGAGTGGATAGAATCTCAGGTGAGGGTGACAGCCATCTCTAATCTCTCCTTCTGTGAGGGAATATGAGCTGCCTATCCTTGTTGAGCAGCTTCCGGGGAGTAGTCGTACAGCTGTAATCACACTATTGTGCTCATAAAACAGTATTCTACAGCACAGGGATACATAGGGGAACTGTCTCAACCCAATCCAAAAACATTTACTGTAAAGCCAGTTTCACGCAGCAATAGCTTCGTACATCTCGAGTTCACTGCCCCTTGATTCTGTCACCTTCTCTCTCTCTCTCTCTCTCTCTCTCTCTCTCTCTCTCTCTCTCTCTCTCTCTCTCTCTCTCTCGATGTAATCTAGGCTTTTGTTCACTGTAGCCTGAGGAACAATAGGCTGTGCCGCACGTGTGTCCCACATGGTCTGGGTATGTTGTATGCAATACTGTCTATGTTTGTATAAGAACATTGTATGATGTTTGCACAAGGACAAAACCAGCTAATGAGCTCTGAGACTGTGTCTCCCTTGTAAAAACCACAGAAGTCTGCTTAGAATCCCTGCAGGATGCTGGAACCAGAGCCACCAGCTGCTGCAGCTGTGGAATCTGTGAAAGGATGTTCTGCTGTTGTGAGAAGCTTCAGCGACAGCTGCAGAGGAATAGAATGCCTTCTTCTTCCTTTCTGCTATCTAAGTCAGCTCTGTCAGTGTCTCCTACCCGATGAGCATAACCAGAGCAAAGTGTAAAGGAGTCTATAGAGGGGTTTGCAGGGCCTAGCTTCCTCAAATGCTGAGAACACCCTACGTGTGCACTCTACCATTAAAAGAGCCCTGGGCTTGGTTTAATGCTCCCCTGTCACTGCCTTGAAATTTCAATTTAAAGATGGAGTCTCACACTTTTATTTTGCACTCGCCCTGCAAAATTATGTGGCTGGTCTCACAGACTGGAACATGGAGGGGCTTGAATGAAGCAGACAGCCAAGAGGAAAATGCCAGAGCTGCCGTATGCCAATTGCTATCCTCAAAGTTTATAACAACTTGAGTGTCTCAGCAATGTAGAGTTGCCTGGGAAACCATAAATGGATTTTGGTGCTGATAGACAAGTTTCTAAGATTTTTTTCCCCCCACACTGCCTGAGTGTAATAGTTCCAAAAGCAGCGGCAGAGACGTCAGCAAGCTGGCTCTTAGGTCTTCAACTTAGAGAGCTGGGTTATAAAGCTTTCATGAGTCATTTTCCAGTCTCACTCCTATAGGAAGAGACCTAGCTGGGATCCTACTGGTTCTCAAGAAATCCTTGCTTTTCTATAGCTGGTGTATGTACATCTATCATACTCATTCTCTAGCATGTTGGGGTAGAGAACATTGTAGGTCAGACACTCACGACCACTTGGAGTCTGTGAGCCTCAGCAGATGCTAATCCCATCATAGCTTCTGGAAGAAGAAAGTCCTTGATTGACTTCAAGTTCCCCAGCAACAGCTGGGGAAGGAAAGATACAGAGGGTTCTTGGGAGAGTGGGTAAGCTATTGCAGGGACCAGGGCACAGTCACCTCACAGAAGGGAGTGGGGAGGTGACCAGGGGAGGAAGTAGAAAAAGCTCATAAGGAAACTCAGAGTGCTGCACCTTCAGCCCTTAAAGAACCAAGAAAAGCTCACTCTGAGATATACAACATTCAGAGACAACTACTGGTTAATTGAAATGTGCTTCTTGACAATCTGTTTCTTTGAATTAAACCACAGAGCCCATAGGCAGCTTCCTGTAACTCCTTGTAAAAGAAGAGATTCTTTTTTCTTTTTCTTTTTCTTTTTTTTTTTAATCCCTGCTATCTGCCAGTGTGTATCTGGCTGGAGTTAGACACATTAGTTTCAGCTCCTAAGGCTAGGCTGGGAAATAGAACAAGAAGGACCCAGGCTTTCTCAGACCTACAGCCTGAAAGGGAGGAAACTAACAAAGCACAGCAGTGTGGCATGGTTGTTGGTACTGTGGCAGGAGAATTGAAGGGTGCTTAAAGAAAACATAACACCGTGTTAAAACAGCAGGGAGAGGCTGGGAGAGCAGCCGGGTAGCATTAAACCAAGCAAGAAGGGAAAGATGAGGTGGAGGGTCGACATTCCAGGAAATGGGAGCAACCAGTACAAGGTTCTTGGGGGCAACAGCTTACGCTGACGTAAGAATTGAAGAAAATATAACGTGGAAAGATAGCAATGGAGCTGGGGAGGCCGAGAAGGCAGACACAGGTTAGACCTCAAAGGACCAACCTTTACGTTTGCTTGCCTGTCACACACATACACCTTCTAGGTTGGTCTGTAATACAGCAAGGAATAGAGGAAAGAGAAAATCTGACCCCCAGTTCAAGATAGTTCTTTGACTACTCATGACCTTTACTTAAGGGCAATAGCAAATGATTCAGGTCTTGAGTCTCAGGAAAAAGACAGAAGGTAAGTGTGTTCATCTGTGCTGTGATTCCCAGTACTCAGGAAACTGAGACAGGAAGGTTGGGAATTCCACGCCAGACTGGAACACGCCTCAAAAAAAAAAAAAATGTAGTGAGGGGTTTTTAGGCAAGCAGAAAGAATTGCCTTTTGAATAAGTTGAGTTTGATGTCTCTGTGGGTGGATGGAGTGGAGTTGTCTAGTAGATGGATGTTAATTATTAGCCACTAACCGAGAAACTTAAATGACTTCAGGGAGCTTAGCAAGCACGTTACTTGGCAGATCTTAAAGGAATCAAGCACACATTCCTTTGTTTTTGCTTCAGGAGAGACTAAGCAATGGCTTGGACCGTCTTCCCCATCAAATTCCCACATCCATCTGAAATCCATGGTTTCTCCCAGCAGCAGGGAAAGCCCTTTCCCCATCCCCGCCCCCCCACCCCAACCCCACCCCACCCATGTCTTTAGCATTTGTCTCCTTTGAGTTGTCTATTTCCCCAGTTTAAAAATTAGAATACAATAGGTTATGAGCTTAAGGCAGATCCGAGCTGATTTCATCGTTAGATTCCCAGTGCTTAATAGGATTCCATGAACACAATACATGCATCTTTACTGAATGGTTTTAATTTGTATCTTAAAATTCATCAGCTGAATCTAAAGGAAATTAACATAATCACACATTTTAAAGATAGCCAGTTTTTTTTGCATAAACAAAATATGTAAATTAAACAATTAAAAACATATTTTTTTAAAAAAAAATTTGTTCTTGTTTTTAGACAGGATCTTAATATGTAGCCCTGGCTGTCCTACAACTTGATGTGTAGACTGGACGGACCACAAAAAGCACATGGGTCTGACAGCCTCTGCTTTCCAAGTGCTGGGCAGTCAGGATTTGAAAACAAATTTAAATAACAAACAGCAAACTTGAAAGTTAAGTGCAGTTCAGTTTTTTTTTTTTCAAATAAACTATTACATTAAAAATTTGTACTTTTCCCCCTTTTCATTTTTTTTTAAACCTTTTGGTGACTTTTAGACTCACACTGAACTAAAAATAAAGTCAGAGCAGAGAAAAATATCTCTGGGTCAACATAGAAGCTAAAGATGTGAGGCTTTGAAATGCACAGAGTTGTGGCTGTAGCACAGTCATAGCTGTGATTGCTTAGCATAGACAAGGTCCAGTCCCTCCTGCCACAAAACAAGCCGATAAACAGGCCATAATCTCATTACTCAGTGATTCTTAGTCACATTTAAATTAAAAAAAACAAAAAACAAAACAATCGAAAAAAAAAAACCAACCAACCAAACAAACAAAAAAACACACTTGGGAGGCAGAGGCAGGTGGATTTCTGAGNTCGAGGCCAGCTTGGTCTATAGAGTGAGTTCCAGGACAGCCAGGGCTACACAGAGAAACCCTGTCTCAAAACAAAACAAAACAAAACAAAAACAAACAAACAAACAAACAAAAAAAACGGAGGTAGAGGGAGAGAGGGGAGGAGGACAGGAGAGAGGAGACAAAGAAATAATAGTAGTATTTGAAGAGAGACAGAACATGTTTCATGGAAAATGAATGAGCCGCTAGGCTAGGCATGAGTGTGGTGTGTGTGTGTGTGTGTGTGTGTGTGTGTGTGTGTGTGGTCTCAGCTACTTCACAGGCTAATGAAAGATGCCCTGAGCCCAAGGGGCTGCAAGCCATCTTGTGCTTGCCTCAGAAATGACACAAAACCCATGAATGAGGTTTTCATTGCCTCGGCCCTTAGATTTGGCACAGACATTCATGACATAAAATGTTTGGTGTCTAACCAAGCGTGGTTCACAATTCATACTGTACCAAACAACATTCTCAACAATCAGGTGCTTGTTGAGGAAATTGGTGGTGGGTTGTTTGTTTGTTTTAGACTTTATTTATTTTTATTTTATGTGTATTAGTGTTTTGCCTGAGTGTACGCCCCTGTACCATGTGTATATGAAAACTTGTGGAGTCTGGAAGACGACGTTCGATCCCCTGGGACTGGAGTTATAAGCAGTTGTTAACTGCTCTGTGGGTGTTGGGAATTGAACCCTAGTCCTCTGGAAGAACAGCCAGTGCTCCTAACTGCTGAGTCATCTCTCCAGCCACAATTGGTGATTATTTTATTTTATCTCTCCAGTCCCAATTAATTAAATTTGGGGGGAGGGAGCTTGAAAGTTCAGTGACGACATATTACTTCTTGTTCACAACGTTGGTGGGGGAGCTTGAAAGTTCAGTG
>NC_034590.1:134808757-134818618 GCF_900095145.1 Mus pahari | reverse complement strand
GAATAAACCCTTTCCTCCCCAACTTGCTTCTTGGTCATGATGTTTGTGCAGGTATAGAAACCCTGACTAAGACACAGGATGACCTTAATTTCCAAGATTCAGTTTCGTCATACGGTCAGATATGTGTTTAGTCTGAAGAGTATGGTGGTCAGAGAAAGACTGCAGAGACTTGGGCTGGGGTAGAAAGAACAGTTAGTGGTTGGGGGTGTTGTACTTTGAGCAGACTATTCAGTAATGGGTGTGTATGTATGGCTTTGCACAGCTTTTCAAGATAGAAAATTGTCTGAGGGGAAGACTAAACTCTCATGCTTTCCAGAGTTCCCAAACCAGGGCCTTGGGGGTCAGTCTTCCCAGTTACAAAGCAGGAAGTCTGAAGGTGAAGCCTGTGAACAGGTGGGTAGTGAGCATTTTCATTCTGTCTCTTCCTTTCAGATCTTACCCGACTCGTTCATGATGACTCCTGCTTATTGTTTACCAAATTACCTGGGCACTCAGAAGCCTGAAATTCTTAGGGTCGAAGGACTCGATACAAAGGACACAGTAATTTCTCTGAAGATCTGTGTTAGTGTTATATACTCATTTAAATTAATACTATATGTATAGTATTAATTATATGTATACATATGTATATATGTATATATATACACACATAGATATACATTAGTGTAAAGTAAAAATAACTTTATCACCCTAAATTATTAATCATATGACATGCTCAATATGGTGTATGTGAATATGGTATATGTGGATATGGTATGTGTGACTATGATGTATGTGAATGTAGTGTATGTGAATGTGGTGTATGTGAAAGTGGTATGTGTGGCTATGGTGTGTGTGAATTTGGTGTATGTGGTGTCTTTCAAGTTAGCTCTCATCTCCATTATTGCCACATAACCACATACTCATAATTTGAGATTCACACCTTGACAAATTCAAAGGTAAATTGACCCACAAACTTTGTTTTAACATTTTAAGTGTGTTGTTGTTGTTGTTGTTGTTGTTGTTGTTGTTGTTAGCATCTCTGCAATTAGGCAATGGGTTACTCTGTAATGGCTGGTGGCTTGCCACTACCACTTCCTTTGGTGAGGCACATAATTAGAAACAAGGGCACCAAACAAACAAACAAAAATCAGCACAGAATGTTGCACCCTGCAAACCACAAGCTTTGAATAAACATGAAGAGCGTCCTTGCTCCTTCCACAAATGTTAAAATCTTCCACATAGACAAAGATTTCTGCATGAGACCCAACAGAGGAATTAGCGTAAGACTCCTGTCAGGAATGCACTGTAAGTTTATGCCACAATTACTGTCTTTGATCTAAGGTACCAATGATAGACAAAATAAAAGTGAGGAAACAAAATACATATATATAGTCATGCTAAAAAGTCATGCAAAGGCTAATAAGCATTGCCTTTCAGAGATGAAGCAGAAAAACAAGTAGTGAGGAGAAATTAAAGAACTGGCCTTCTGAATCCAATAATCAGACAAAAACAGTCAGCAAGTAAGCTCTTCTTGAAACAGAATCTAAAGGAGTGCAGGCAAGGCAAGGAATCAGAGCTGGGTTCACTGCTTAAAGCTGGGGTCCAGGGAGGAGACATCATATCCTCTCTACATTTTTGGAAGAGGAATCAGGAAAAAAAATAAACTGACCACTGCCTAGCTCACACAAGGCAGAGAAAATAAGAAGGCAGATAAGAGCAGATAGACTCTCGTGGCCAGTATCTAAATCAAGCTACTTATAGCAAGAATGTACTTATTATCCTAGGCTATCTGCCATGAACTGTAAATTATAAAATCTAATTATGGCTTAGAAGCCCTACAGGTCTGAGTTGAAGATTGGTAAGCAAAACATTTTTAGATTACCAATATTGAAGGAAAAGTGTAGGCTCACATAAGATGAGCTTGAAACCAAAAACTTAAGGAAGAAAAAAACAATAATGAAGAGATTAATTAATTAATCTGAAAACAACTTAAAATAAATATGCTTAAGACAATCAACAAGTGAGCCGGGCGTGGTGGTGCACGCCTTTAATCCCAGCACTTGGGAGGCAGAGGCAGGCGGGTTTCTGAGTTCGAGGCCAGCCTGGTCTACAGAGTGAGTTCCAGGACAGCCAGGGCTACACAGAAAAACCCTGTCTCAAAAAAAAAAAAAGCAAGCAAACAAACAAACAAACAAACAAAGCCAGGAAGGTAGTGCTGAAAAGCATCCACAGACTCAAAAATGATCTGCAAGGGATATGCCTCCAGCCGGCCAGAAGGCAGCCAGCCCCATTGCCCTTGCAAGAATACCCCCAGGTGAAACAAACGTGTCCTCTATGCCAGCATCAAGTTCCCCCTGGCCACTGAGACCATCATGAAGCAGACAGACAACTTGTGCTCACTGTGGCTGTCAAGGCTAACAAGCACCAAACAGGCTGTGAAGAAACTCCATGATATTGATGTGGCCTGATCAGGCATGACAGAGAGAAAGTGTATGCTGAACTGGCTCCTGGTCTTGAGGCTTTCGATGCTATTAACAAAATTAGGGATCATCTGAACTTAATTCACCTGGTTAAGTCTAACCACAAACTTTTCTTTTAACCACTAAAGAGAGAGAGGGGATGGCTGCGTAGGTGGCTCAGTGGTGAAGAGCACTGGTTGCTCTTTCAGAAGATCCAGGAGTGGTAGCTCACAATCATTTGTAACTTGAGTTCCACATGGTCTCACACCCCTTTCTGGCTTCTACAAGCATTCCATGAATGTGGCACACAGACGTATATACAGGCAATCCCCCTCCCAAGTCTCCGCAACCCCCCTCCAAAATCCTATACATATAAAGTAATGACATAATTTAAAAAGACAGAGACAATTATATTTGAACAAACTGCTTATAGAACAGCAAATGGCAGAAAGCAATTTATTTCATAATCAAGAAAAAAAAAATCCACTAACTGCAGTCAGAAGTGACAGATTCTGCCACATTATTATGGGATATGAGTCTTACATCCAGTACCACAAATGGAAAAACACTACAGATACATGCAACTGTCCAGAGGCAAAGATGCTAGAGGCCACTTCAGAGGCAGGCTACCAACAATCAGAATAAAGGAGAAAGAACACATGATCAATTTAATTGATTGACGTTAGTTAGAACTTAAAATGTATTTGTGATAGAAGCCAAATTAGGAGGAGAAGAAAAAAAAAATTATACTGATATACAGCCTCCAGGAATTTACAAGAAACATGACATTAAATGATAAAATTCCGAGAGGTGTTTCCATTAGACAGAGGAAGCTAGATCACTTCCTTTATTACATTTGGTCAAGATTATAAGAGTTCTAGCGTTATGGAAAAAAAAAAGTTTATTTTGCCTTACAGTTCCAGAGGAGTGAGAGTGTATCTCAGTGGGGAGGAACAGCAAATAACAACAGGCATGTAGCAGGAACAGGAAGCTGGGAGTTCACATCAAATGCAAATACAGAGAAGGAAGTGGGGTGAGGCTTTGAAATCTCAGAATGTACCCCCAGAGATTTATTTCCTTCAGCAGAGCTACACCACCGTCTTAGTCAGGGTTTCAATGCTATGAACAGATACCATGACCAAGACAACTCCTCTAAGGACAACACTTAACTAGAGGATGGCTTACAGGTTGAGAGGTTCAATCCATTATCATCAAGGCAGGAGCATGGCAGCATCCAGGAAGGCATGGTGCAGGAGGAGCTGGGAGCTGTACGTCTTCACCTGAAGGCTTCTTGGAGAAGACTGGCTCCCACATGGTTAAGAGGAGGCTCTCATTACCCAGCCCCACCTTGACACACTTCCTCCAAGGCCACATCCACTCCAACAAGGCCACCTGGCTCTGGGTCACATCTTATATACCAGGATATCCAGAAATGTATAGCAGGACCCTGTCTCAAAAAAATACAGTCAAAGCCGGGCGTGGTGGTGCACGCCTTTAATCCCAGCACTTGGGAGACAGAGGCAGGAGGGTTTCTGAGTTCGAGACCAGCCTGGTCTACAAACTGAGTTCCAGGACAGCCGGAGCTATACAAAAAAAATTCTGTCTCGAACCCCCCCCCCCAAAAAAAAATATACAGTCAAAAAATGTATTGTATTTAAGTTTAAAATAGGTATAAACTTTTCTGGAGTTTTTTTTTTAATTCAAGAGAAATATAAAAGAAAAACACAATAAAAAAGACATAAGCTAATATCACAGATGGAATGAATTAATACTTTAAAGATATAAAGTAATTGATACTGTGTTGTCAAATTTATGTCATCTCAGTTGGGGATTTCTACCCGGCCTTTGATCATTCAGTTTCCGATAAAAGACACAATTTTTATATTTATAATAAACCTTTAATGCACTAGAGCTAGGCAGATATCTGCCCTCTAAGCTATTAGAATTTGCTTCTCCATCAATAACCCAAGTTTTATAACCAGGCACAGGGGCAGGGGGCAATATTTAGCATTAAAATACATAGTAAAAGACCAAACCTCAACAATATTGATCTATAATTTAAGCTATACCAACTAAAATCTGTGAGATAACTTTGAGAAGCAGCAGTTTAGCTAGTTAGAGACTCTGGTACCCAGACTTCCATTCACTGGGTGGTTGTGGCTTAGGGCGAGCTACAAGACAATTATGAGCAATGAATGGAACATGGAAGGAAAGCAGGAACTATTTTTGGGGTTCTGGATTTCAGTATAGTATGAAACTAGGATCTACTGCAACAAATTCAGCACTATATCAATTGTGTGGTTCCTCTGTGATAAAGGGTGTTGGCTTGCCCTCAAAATTATACATATTATCAACAAAGTTAGGGCAATGACAATCTGACCTAGGTTTACCTTTCTTATTTCATTATTTCTGTAATTTCTCATTCATCTTTCTTTGTTAGTTTTGCTGATTTCATATCTGAGACCAGGAAAGTCCCTTAATTTCTATCATTCAGAATAGTGCTATGTTTTGGGTCATTGCCCTGTGAACATCATCCAAAACAGGCATTACATAACAATTGACTTGGTCCCTAAGTTAATTTGGATGATGAAGAGGCTATGAATAAGCTAAGATAGTTTGGGGGTGAAAAATGAAGTGAAAGAGGAGAGGATGTGAAAGTCCTTTTTTTGTCTGTCTGTTTGTTTTGTTTTGTTTTGTTTTTTCGAGATAGGGTTTCTCTGTATAGCCCTGGCTGTCCTGGAACTCACTCTGTAGACCAGGCTGGCCTCGAACTCAGAAACCCGCCTGCCTCTGCCTCCCAAGTGCTGGGATTAAAGGCGTGTGCCACCACCGTCTGGCAAGGATGTGAAAGTCTTGTGTGACAGCTATCAAGACTTTATTGGCTGTTTAGTGAAGGATGGTGTAATGCCAGTAGATTATAAAGCAGGAAGATTAATAGAAGACAATAAAGTGCAAGCAAATGCGGAGTGTGGAGAGCTTTTGTGGTCGCCTTCTAGGAATTTGGCAGGAATCTGACTTTGGGCTAGGACCTAGAAAGCAGGCTCTAGATGAATACAGCTGAGAAATGTGTTCTTTGTATCTTGATGGGTCTTGTTAAGACTCTGAATACAGTAATCAGGGGACTTTTGTTTATGCTTTGTTTGTTCCTCAACTACTTTGCTTATAGCTTATGACTGGCCACACTCTTTGTTTATACCTAGAATGATATAAAAACATACTAGAAAAAAACCCAAACTTTTCTTTCCTTAATCTTCACTCCCTGCCTCCCTTGAGGCCAAGTTGACTGACTGAGCTGGCTTGGTCAGCAGAGATATGATGTGTAAAGGAAGGGGCATTATAAATCAATAGGGAAGTTGATGGAGTAGTCAGGAAATGGGGCAGGTATAACTGGGTATCTATACTAGAAAAAAATAATCGATATATCTACATCTTATCATATACATGCAAATGTGTTTTTTAAAACCCAAGTTCTAAGTAAGACAAAGCACTATCTAAAATGACTTGTAGGAGACTATTGCTGAGGATAGAGAAGAATTTATATACAAAACACCAAAATTGCAACTATAAATGAAAATCTGGCATACTTGACTAGAGTATGAGAAAGAATAAAACTCTGGAATGAAGAAAAAATACCAAGCTAGGACTTAAGACTCAAATGACACTTTTTGATATTATATAATCCACAAAAGCTTGACATCTGGAAGATGGAAAGGACGTCTGCAAAGAACTGATAATCATCTACTCACAAACAAGAAAAGAAGGGAAGGAGAATGAAAAAAATCAAAAAGGCAATTCACAGAGGGCAAAAATAGGTATGGATGCCACTCTAACACATAATCATAGAAATAAAGTCAAAAGTGTTCATCTATACTTATTAGATTAACGAGAACTAAAATTTAGTAAGGAATTGGAGGGTACAAAACAGGAAAACACACATTGTTTGTGTGCTGGCTAGTTTGTGTCAACTTGACACAAGGGAAAGTCATCAGAGAGGAGGGGACCTGAATTGAGAACAGATCTCTGGAAGATCTGGCTGTAGGCAAGCCTGTAAGCATTTTCTTTATTGTTGATTGATGAGGCAGTGCTCAAATCACTGTGGGTGGGGCCACCCCTAGGCTGGAGGTCCTGGATTCTCCAAAGCAGGCTGAGCAAGCTATTGGGAACAAGCCAGTAAATAGCACTCTTCTGTGGTCTCTTCATCAACCCCTGCTTCCAGGTTCCTGCCTTGCTTAAGTTCCTGCCCTGACTTCCTTGAATAATGAACAGTGATGGGAAGGGTAAACCTTTCTTCCTTAAATTGCTTTTTGGATATGGTATTTTTTCACAGTAACAGTAACCCAAACAGATAGTTGGTAAGCATACACTGGGAGAGCCATTACATGGACAACTTGGTACCACCTGTGAGCGCTGAAGGTATATATGCCTTTTTTACAGGTTGTTATGTCCTAGAGTAACCTGAATATGGTTGTCATTAGAGCTCTGAAATGGCAAAAATAAAAACTAAATGTTTATCAAAAGGAGATGGGATAATTAAGTTCAGGACTATTCAGATAGAAGAAAAATATACAATTAAATGAATGAATTGTATCTATGAGTAGAACGAAAATAAACTAGAATACCAGAATATTTGAAATTTAAAAGGCAAGTTTCAGGATATGCATTATTCTCTTTTAATCAAATTATAAGATTAGCTACAAATAATGATAATGTTTATGGATACATATACATATTAAAAAAATTAATTAAACTTAAAAGACAAACACAGATTTCATGGTTGTGTTTGCTTCTTAGGAACCCAGAGAAGGGCCCACAAAATGTTCAAGTGTAGATGAAGCATTCAGAATAAAGATGCAAGCTGTGATGGTTTGTAGATTCTTGGATCAGGGAGTGGCACCATTTAGAGGTGTGGCCTTGTTGGAATAGGTGTGACCTGGTTGGAGTGGGTGTGTCACTGTGGGTGTGGGCTTAATACTCTCACCCTAGGTGCCTGGAAGTCAGTCTTCCACTAGCCGCCTTTGGATGAAGACATAAAACTCTCAGCTCTGCCTGGAGGCTGCCATGCTCCCACCTTGATGATAATGGACCTCTGAGCCTGTAAGCCAGCCCCAATTAAATGTTGTCCTTTATAAGAGTTGTCTTGGTCATGGTGTCTGTTCACTGCAGGAAAACCCTGACTAACACACAAGCCTAGACCGATGCATCTCTCAGATCTCATCAGAGAAGCTTCTCTGTGTAGTGACTAGTGGCTACTGCAAACACTCACATCTGGGCAGTAGGCAGAGAGTATTAGTGGAGTGCTCAGACACAAAGGGGATTCTCTATCATTGGTCTCCCCCCACCCCTCCGGAGGGGGGAGGTTATAGACCACTGAGGTTGGGGAGGAAACAGTGATTCCAGGACTGGCAGGACTGCTGCACTCATGAACTTATGACAGCTGTGGCTGCCTGCCTAACATCAAACCAAGTAACATGCTAGCACATGTAACATTCTAGCACCAAGTAACATTCTAGCACATGCTGGGGTTTAGGGAGCGTTCACCTGCCCTCACTCCTAGCTGAGGCACTGTTGACTTCTGGGGAGACAGTTTTCCTTAAAGCTATGGTCCCTGGAGGGTTGGCCACACCCTAGTTCATGGCCCCACCCCCCAGGAATGTAAACAGTACAAACTGCACTTGAAGGGTTATTTAGAGGGGAAAAGTGATAACCTTGAAGTGGTAAGGAGGTGGAGGTAGGAGTAGATATTGGAGGAGTTAAGGGAGGAGTGGGAGTGGAAATTATTATTATTTTAAGATTTATTTATTATTATAAGCAAGTATAGTGTAGCTGTCTTCAGACACACCAGAAGAGGGCATCAGATCTCATTATGGGTGGCTGTGATTCACCATGTGGTTGCTGGGATTTGAACTCAGGACCTCCTGTTAAGCCATCTCACCAACCTGGGAGTGGAAAATCTTAAAGAAGAAAAATTTTAAAAAGATACAAGCCTATATAGCAAAACACTCACATTTGTAAGTTGAGTTTTCTTTTACCGTTTTGTTATGTAGCTTAGACTGGTCCAAAAATCCCTATAGCTGGGATTAATAGGCATAAGCACTCACAACTGTAATTGATAGGTTTTCAGAATATGATAAAAAGAAAACCCAGGAATGATGACATGTGCCTAAAATCCCTTTGCAGGAGAGGCAAGAGATTTTGAGTCTAGGCCAGCTGGTCTACAAAATGGAATCACCTCTCAAGGGTGAAAAGAAAGAGGAGAAGGAGGGAGGATTGGATTGGAGGGGTGTGGTATACCAGCTTACACCCTCTCTTACTTGTTGCAGCCCCCGTCCCCTGTCTGAGGGTGTTTGGGTGGGGAATTTGGGGAGTGATTGCATCCCAAAGATTGCACCCTCAAGAACTGGATTAGTGCCTTTATGAGAAGATCCATAAAAGAAGTTATCTTTCCTTGTCAGCTATGGGAAGACACAACTGAATCTTGATCTTGAACTTCTGATCTCCGAAACTGTGGGCAGTAAATTCTATTTCAGCCACTCAGTCTACTGTAGTCTGCTGGTGGTCACCCATGGCTTCCCCACAGTCCTTGCAGAGACTTTGAATCCCTTTATAGACTAAGGCACCAGGCCCGAGGTTCCCTCTCCTAGGAGCTTACTTTGCATGCTAACACTTCTTTCAACTTTCCAGTCTACTCAGAGGGATAGTCTTTTTTTTTTTTTCCCACTGAGAATTCTCCATTCTCCTCTAAGGCAGACCTAGGGCAGGCTGTGCTTAGCATCGTTAGAAACCAGAATTAAACGGAGCCGGTTTGCCTTCACCTGGTTCTAGACAATTGACCCAAGTTTCTGCTCCAGTTTAGCTCACACATTGTTTAAGTTCCATTCTCATTTCTGTGATTAAAGAACTCCGACAAAAACAACCCAGGGGAGAAGGCATTTATGTTGCCTCACAGTGCCAGAAGGATACAGTCCATCATGGCAGGTAGGGCATGCCAGCAGGAGCAAGGCAGCTGGTTGATTACATTGTCTAGACACTCAGAAACAGCAAATTGGAAGTGCGGTCAGGCTATAGTCTCAAGATTTGCCTGCACTGGCCTGTTGCTTCCAGCATGCTCTATTTCCTGAAAGCTCCAAAACTTCCTAAACAGCACCACTGGCTAAAAACCAAGTATTCAAACACATAAGCCTATGGGGGACATTCTACATTTAAGCCACCATGTACGCATACATTCCATTCCAATTTTTCTACTGCCTCAATTCAGAACAAAGAAGCATTTCTTTTTTGTTTTCCTCTTCTTCCTTTCTTTCTTCCTTCCTTCCTTCCTTCCTTCCTTCCTTCCTTCCTTCCTTCCTTCTTTCTTTTCTTTTCTTCTTTCTTTCTTTCTTTCTTTCTTTCTTTCTTTCTTTCTTTCTTTCTTTCTTTCTTT
>NC_034590.1:134803384-134808713 GCF_900095145.1 Mus pahari | reverse complement strand
TTTTTTTTTTTTTGAGACAGGGTTTCTCTGTGTAGTCCTGGCTGTCCTGGAACTCAGAAATCTGCCTGCCTCTGCTTCTGCCTCTGCCACCCGAGTGCTGGGACTAAAGGCATGTGCCACCACTGTCCAGCCTAAGAAGCATTTCTTGCTGTTACCATCTGCACTAAAAGGTAAGGATCTCACCAGCCTTCTTCTCATAATTTTCCTCTTTTAAAATATTAATTATTGATGGTACAGTGTGTGTTCCATGGTACTCATTTGGAGAAAGGATAACTTTTCTCCTTCCAGTATTATGCAGGTTGCAGGGATGGAACTCGGGTTTTCAGGTTTGCATAGAAGGTGGTTTACCCTCTGGGTTCTCTGCCTGGTCCATCACTTCTTTTTTTATTTATTTTTTTATTTTTTATTTACTTCTCTGGTTTCTGTTCTGGGATTATTGTTGGTCCTGTGGGTCTCTGTCTCTGTTGCAATGCTCCCTTTCCTGCTATCTCTAGCCTTCATTTGTATTTCTGCTCACTTGTGCACTCTATGGTTTGCCACATACATGTGTATGAGGATTGGTGAGATCCCATCCTGCCGGCCAACAGTGAACTACAGAGAATACCGAGTGTCGTAAGGACGGAGGTAGAAGAACAGAGGTTGCCAAGCAGCCTTCGAATTACAGGATCTGAAATCCCAGATGATGGTAGCTATTTAAATCCCATATATCTTTAGTGGAAAATTATTTTAGGCTTGTTTTGTTCTGTTGTTTGAGACACTGTCTTTCCAGGTTGGGTTTAAATTTCCTGTGCAGACTAGGGCAGCCTCTAACTTGCGATCGATCATCCCATTCCTACGTCCAGAGGGCAACTGGGCACCATTGCCACACCTGGCTTACTCTGGTCCCTCAAGCTTCTGGTCTATCTATAGTGTTCTCACCAAGATCTCTAGCCTATTGGCTCAAAGATGCATGGGACTTGGGACATGACAGTAGAAGAGTTTTCAGGAGTCTATATTCCTCAGTGTTTTTCTGTTACCTCTACAACTTCCAGCCCCTGGAGCCCAGTGTGTTTGCAGTTCAGGAGGATTAGAACTTTCCCTACCAGAGCTCCCTGCTTATCACAAAGGTCTGTGCTGCATTTTGGATTTGGTAGAAACTAAGAGAATCTAATGACCTGAGGAGTTGTGTGCTGGTGTTAGGCTGCTTTCAATTAATTATAAATTAACACCGAAGGAGGCCACTCAGTTAGCCCGAGTTAAGTGAACAAAGGTTTAAGATGTCAGTGCTCTTATTCTTCATATGACCATGCTGTGTGTAAATGGGAACTTTACACTTAAGAGGAAGTATTGTGGGTAATTTATTTAGCTCTGTCTTCCCATCGCCATTTCGGCATTGCAGCATTTTATGTGTCTCCATTGCCTGAGATGGGGCAAGCTTTATCATGGGTAGAGAGATGGTACATGGCTATTAGTTGACTTTCACCTTGTAGAGCTGAGTCATTCAGGGTCACAGGTCTCCTTTGGACAACTTATTCTACTGGACAGCAGCACCTTGTGGCCTTGGTGGCTCTGCTGATGTAGGCAGTCTGCTGGTGACCTCGAATGACTCCACACTCTTTTTGGGTGCCTGATTTCTTCCTCTAACTCTGGATAGAAAACCCATACTTCTGGTTATATCCCTGCTTTCATTTTCTTTTTAAAATTCACAGTGATGAATCACCAGCGAGTCAGAAGCAAGGGATTCCACCTTTTGTAGAAGCATAGAGTCTCCTGGTTAGAAAGCTGGGGGTGGTGGCACATGCCTGGGATTCCAGAACTCCGAAGGCTGAGACAGGAGGTTTGAGAACTCCAAGGTAGTCTGACCTACATGTGAGTTGGAGGTCAGCCTGGGCTATATGAGGTTATCTCAGAGGATCAAAAGAGGGGAGAGAAGCCAAATAAACAAAAAGATGTCTGAAAAAGTCAGCTGCCTTACTCTTTCTTCAAAGAAAAATTCCTGAAGGGATTAAACAAGAATAGAGATTCTAGAGCCCCACCTCCACCTACAGGAATGAAAAGCACCAAAATAAAAAACTGGGAATCTGTGGATTTTTCTTTTTCTTGTTCTTTTTTTCTTTTTTCTTTTTCTTTTTTTTTCCTTTTTTAGGTTTTCCAGACAGGTTTTCTCTGTGTAGCCTTGGCTGTCCTGGAACTAACTCTGTAGACCAGGCTGCGCCTCGAACTCAGAAATCCGCCTGTCTCTGCCTCCCAAGTGCTGGGATTAAAGGCGTGGACCACCACTGTTCAGCAGGAATCTGTGTTTTAAAAGTCCCCTTTGTGTGCCCCCTGTAGGTTTAAAAAACTATGGCTGATATGGAAATGTTGCAAGTTCAAGAGACATAATATTCATGGTACCTAATGAGGGGGTCAGAAGTACTGTGTAAATTAATAGGTGATGGACTCAGAAATCTAACTCCCTTCAAGGCAATGAGTGAATAGGAAACGGTGAAACGTTGCTCTTGCAAACCCCTGTACCTCTGGGATTGGTCAATGAATCTTAGAACCTAGAACGGAAGCTAGAAAGAACCCCATGGAGAATGAAGCTGTGTGTCTATTGACTGTCCTGAGCTAGGCGTCTCCCCACTTCTGAGCCTCTGTTTACTCATCTGTTGCAAGATAAATAAATGTTCTTTCTTTCTGATACAGGGTCTTGATATGTAGCCCTAGCTTGCCTGGAGCTCTCTGTGTAGCCTGAGCTGGCCTCAAAGGCAAGGAGATCCTTCTGCCTCTGCTGGAATTAAAGGTGTGTGCTACCAAGCCTGGCCCAAGGTAGACTTTATCTCTTGAGTTACTTTCATGTAGCTTTGATGCAAATATGGTATCCTCAGAAAGGCTGGGTTTTTTTGTTTGTTTGTTTGTTTTCGTTTTGGCGTTTTGTTGTTTTTTTCTTCCTTCCTTTCTTTCTTTTTTTCTTTTTTTTTCTTTCTTTNTTTTTTTTTTTTTTTTTATAAATCATGTTTTGAGAACCTAGTACTCTCCTGCTGAGTTTGTTTTCAATCTTAGGCCACCCCCAGCAGCGAGGATGTTGGGCCTATTCTCCAAGTCCTTGTAAGTGCCCAGGAAACTCAAATTATCCCAAGATGATTCTGGTCTATCTCAGCCTGGAAAAGAGATTCAGGGGTGAAAACTAGCCTCCAAAAAGACAAGGTCCAGGGAGAGAGGGAGTAGAAGTCTGGAATGAGAAAATGAGTGGGAAGAAAAGGTAGTTTGGTTTGGTCTGGAGAGAGTTAAGTATCCCAACCAGACATGCCTGCACTGGGCCAGGGTAATTCTATCTGCTGCTTGCCATTTTCAAAGGTGACCACAGAAGGCTCCAGCAATTGGCAGGGATGAAATGTGTTGCTGTCATTGTGCTCACCTTGTTCTTGGGTCATGGCAGGAAGAGTGTGTACGGTTAACGTGACCGGCACCAGCACCGGTGGGTCAGGCCCAAGCCTGGCTGGTAGGGAGAGAAGGCCTGCAATAGCAGCGCTATGGCCAGAGAAGGCCAAGTGCTCGTGTCACTGGCTGGGTTCCAGCAGACAACAGTCTAGGTAGGAGAGCCCATAGCCGGGAGCCAAGCGATGGATTTTTCTTTATTTTACTTCTTGGCTTTGCTGGAGTCAAGGTGAAAGGAGGCCATATTTATCCAGCAATTTTCAATGAGAAGACACCCAGACAGACATTAGGAACTTGGAAAGACTCCAGGTTTCAGTTTGTTCTCCCTAAGAACTGAGATCGGTGGTACACACCTTTAATCTCAACACTCAGTGGCAGAAGCAGGCGAATCTCTGTAAGTTCAAGGCTAGACTGGTCTACAAAGTGAGTTCCAGGACAGAGAACTCCTGTTTTGGAAAACAAACAAACAAACAAAACCAGACTTGGGGTGCTGGAAAGATTGTTCAGCAATTAAGAATCCTTACTGCTGGGGCTGGTGAGATGGCTCAGCTGATAAGAGCACCCGACTGCTCTTCCAAAGGTGCAGAGTTCAAATCCCAGCAACCACATGGTGGCTCACAACCATCCTTACAAGATCTGACGCCCTCTTCTGGAACGTCTGAAGACAGCTACAGTGTACTTACATATAATAAATAAATAAATCTTAAAAAAAAAAAAAAAGAATCCTTACTGCTTTTGCAGAGGAATTGAGTTTGGTTCCCATCACCCCCATCACTTAGTTTAAACCCCATCTGCAACTCCAGCCCCAGGGTGATCTGACATCCTCTTTTGCTCTCTCTCTCTCTCTCTCTCTCTCTCTCTCTCTCTCTCACACACACACACACACACACACACACATCTTCAAAACCAAACCAAACCAAGACTCATTATATTCATTCTACTGAGGACATAGCAAGGAAAAGAGCCTGTAACGGAGAAGACAGACAAATGAGCCCACCCCCATCCTCTGGGGTGGGCTTAGTCTGGAATTTGAGCAGGATTTGCCAGAAGGAAAAGGGAGTGGAGAGGCATTCCAGGAAGAAGAGATGAAGTTAGCAAAGACAAGAAATGTGCAGAAAACAGTGACAGTAAGTAGGCAGTGTGCTTGAGAGACAGAAAGTAGGGAGGGAGAGGTATCCCAAGGTCCAAGGGATGTTCCTCTGGCCAGGGAAAATTCTTGATCTTGCTGAAGAGTATGTTGGTGAGTATGTCAAATAGTCACAGTCAACATTCAGCCTGGAAGAACAGTGGAGGGCATGTGGGCAGAGGGCAAGAACAGAACCACAACAAAAATTAGGAAGGAGATCTTAGCAGAAAGGCCCGATCAGAAGAGTTGGGCCATGGTTTTCATGGTTTCCATGGGCTGTCACAGAATACTCCTGATGGCTGTCTGGAGGAAGCACTACAAGAGGAAGCTAGTAGCATTCTGATTTTTCTAGTCTGGGTAAGATCCATGCATCAACACCTTTCACTTTTCCCCATTTTCTCTTGTTCAGTTGCTAAGGTAGGATCCATCTAACAGCTTTTCTAAGTCACGTGTTGTAGTTTGACCTTCACTAGGTCATGCGTCTTTAATACCTGGTTACTGCCTCGTGGCACTGTTTTGAGAGGTTTTGGAACAAAAAAAGTTTGAGTTCTTGTGAATACTTAAGAACAATATTCTTAGGTTAGGTGGTGGTGGTGTATGCAAAAATCTCAGCACTTGGGAGGCAGAGGCTGGTGGATCTCTGAGTTCCAGGACAGACTGGTCTATAGAGTTAGTTCTAGGTCAGCCAGGGCTACACAGAGAAATCCTGTCTTCCAAAAAACTAGCCAAAAAGAAGAAGAAGAAGAAGAAGAAGAAGAAGAAGAAGAAGAAGAAGAAGAAGAAGAAGAAGAAGAAGAAGAAGAAGAA
>NC_034590.1:134800485-134803304 GCF_900095145.1 Mus pahari | reverse complement strand
TTTATGGTTTTTCAAGACAGGGTTTCTCTGTGTAGCCCTGGATGTCCTGGAACTCACTCTGTAGAGCAGCCTGGTTTCGAACTCAGAAATCCGCCTGCCTCTGCCTCCCAAGTGCTGGGATTAAAGGCGTGCACCACCACTGCTAGGTGGAGGATTCTTAGCCAGGTGGTCATAGTGCATGCCTTTGATCACAGCATATGGGAGGCAGAAGCAGTTGACTCTCTGAGTTTGAGGCTAGTCTGGTCTATACAATGAGTTCCAGGACAGCCAGGGCTGCACAAAGAAATCATGCCTTTACTGAAAAGGTCAGCTCAGGAACTTTGAGAAGGTTGTGAAACACTGGCCCCTCCAGAAGGGAGAGGCTAATTAACATTTCTCAGACCACAGGTCGAGAACTGATCTGCAGGTGGGGACACATTCCGAAGGACTGACCTTTGCTCACCTTCAGACCAGAGAAGTCATTCCCTAAAGACCCACTCAGTTTAAAGGGTGCACTGTTCCACCAATTATATTGTGCCTAGTTGCTGATGCTCTGTTTTGCCCCTGGAAACCATATAAAAACTTGCTCAACTGGTACTGGGAGTTGCCACCTCTCCTAAGGGTCTCGGATGACCCCAGTGCACTGAAACAATAAATTCCTCTTGCTTTTTGCATCAATTTCAGCTCCACGTGGCTCACTCAGGGGGTCCCCGGTAAGCTAAGGCTCCTTGGAGTCTTACAGAACAAACAAACAAACAAAAAATAAAAACAAAACAAAAGAGCAATATTTTTAAAAACTTCTTAAGGAATTGTATATTATTTAGAGACTAGCTGTCAAGCTTGTAGGAAATAGGTATGTATATAAAATTGTTCTGCATTGCTCACATGCTGGAAAATGCACAAAACAGAATACACAGCTCAGTGGTAGTCCATAAAGCAAACATCCATATAGCCCTGGAAGTCCTCATGTTCCCTCCTGGCATTTCTGTCTTGTCCAACCCTCCCCTACCCATTTAAGAACAGCTATCCTCCAAATGAAAGGTCTTCGAAAGTTTTTCAAGATCAAAGGGATAGTCCATTGGGTAAAACCACTTCCTGCCATGCCTAACAATAGGAGTTCAGACTCCTATGACAGAAAGAGAGAACCGACTGTCCTTTGACCTCGGCTCACATGTATGCCCCCTCCAAAGTCAATAAATGTGAAAAATTAAGTGACTGAAGGAAAAGCAAATCTTGTATTCTTCCCTACCCAATTTCAGATAAACCCTCCCCACCTTCCCAGGCCAGTGTGCCACTGGAAGCCATATTGTATATGGTTCAACATACACAGTAGTTACCTAATTTAACCAATGTGCATGTGTAAGTAAATGTCAAACTCAGGTACCCTCAGAGGCCAGAAAAGGATGATAGATTCCCTGGAGCTAGAATTACCATTGTGAGCCACCCACCCTGGGCTTTGGGAACTGGACTCGGCTATAGAAGATAGTATACCCTCTAAGCCATATCTCCAGCCCCTCAATGTGCACAGTAGTAAAACTGTAAGTTAAGCTGTGCCCATTCATTAATTAATCATCTCCATGTCTTTCTGTAGCTCATTTTCCATCTTAAGAGAAGCCCCTGTTTTTAATATAAACAGGAACAAGTACTTTTGGGACCATTAAAACAGACAGACAGAAAGGGGTAAATTGTTGAGTCTGGTAACTTAAAATCCGACTTATGTGGGATCTAGGAATCTTTCTGGCTTAAAAATTTGTTTGGTGAGCCTTCTTTCCGAAGCTCCCACATTTAGATCTGTGGCTAGACTTGCTGGCTCTGGTATCCTCTGATACTTATTGAAGAAGGAAGTTCTGTGGAGAAAATATTTGTTTACATGAATGAATATCTGACAGTGAGGAGGAAACACAGTGGGCCACAGGGGAGGCTGGCTGGCCAGTGGAACAAGGTGTGAGGAAGTCTTTGGAAAGACCAGAGCATTGGCAAGTAGGCAGTAGCCACTGGCTTCTACCATTACTGAAGGCAGGCGGGGCAGTTCATGGTGAGGTTTATGAGGGCCAGTGTGTTTGTACTGCACTTGACATTTCCACAAATTGCTCTGTAGTTGTTTTTTTTATTAGTTTTATTCCAGCTGTTGCTCAGGGGATTTTGGGGCAGCCAGATCCTCTAGGCCAACTTGGAATTTCTCATTAGTGGACTCAAATCAGGAGAAGAGACATCAAGCCTGCTCTGGTCTCTTTCCTGTTTCTAGCCAGATAAATCCCAAGCTGGCACCATAAGGATGGCAGTAATGAGGTTCACACCTCCAGTTTCCAGTGGAGAACTAGCCTGGCCAAGTGTTAAGTGCAGAGGTGAGGTGTGAGCCCAGAGGAGCCAGGTCTGAGGAGGAAGCCAATCCTGAGAATGTCATTCCTCCTGGGCCCTGTGTGGGAGGAGGCTCCCCAGCAGTTCCCCCAGAGCCCTCGAGTTAATAGCCTCTCAATGACCCAAATGAATTCACAGGTATCTGTGACCCACTGTGTTTTCACTTCACGCCAACCCCAAAGATACACGCCTAGCTTGAGGGGAGCTTGACCTGAAGTCTCTGTGAAAACTTTTTTTTTTCTAAGAAGCTATTAGTTTTACCCCACTTTACAGAAAGAATGTGAAAGCAACTCCAAGAAAGACCAGAAGAAGGCTGCCATCAATGGGGTAAAGCCAGTGCCTATTGCTGTTGTTGTAAAGCAAATTTAAACTAAAAAAAAAAAAATTGTTATTAATAAAAGGCCATAGTAAAGGCGGTGTTAGTAGAACCAAGCGTTCATTGCCTGTCGTTGAACATTCCCCAGTAGCAGGTTTTAGATTTA
>NC_034590.1:134788613-134800325 GCF_900095145.1 Mus pahari | reverse complement strand
ATTTATTTATTATATGTAAGTACACTGTAGCTGTCTTCAGACACTCCAGAAGAGGGCGTCAGATCTTGTTACGGATGGTTATGAGCCACCATGTGGTTGTTAGGATTTGAACTCCGAACCTTTGGAAGAGCAGTCGGGTGCTCTTACCCACTGAGCCATCTCACCAGCCCGGTTCTGGTGTCTTGTTTGTTCAACAGGGGAGCTGAATTATAACTGGAAATCAGAAAACAGCATGTTCACAAGGTTTGGAAAGACTGTCTTAAAACATAGCCCCAGTGTAGGATGTGGTTGAGGAAGTGTAGAAGATGATGGGTGGCGGCGCGTAATGGCGTGGGAAGCCATTATATCAGGGAAGATAGTGAGAAAGGAGACAAAAAGACTGTAAGGTCCTAGGGCTATATAAGGGGATTGCTGCACTCATGAATCCATGGAAACTGCACAGGAAGGGGAGGGGCTCAGGAGCTGCCACCTCTACCGGAGAAGCCTGGGGGGATTGGGTGATATAGACATCCTCCTATCTGTGGTTGAGCACCAAGACATTCTCTGCACTCGATTAGTGCTGAGTCTCTGTGTCTAATCCCTGTCCACTGCACAGAAAACTTCTCTGACAGAGTCTGAGAGCTGCACCAGTCTACAGACTTAGCAATAATGTCACCAACGTTATGGGTGTAGCCAACCAGTTTCTAATTGAATTTAAGAACCATTCCATAGGTGGAAAATCGTGTTGAGTACTGTAAATCTGACCAAGAAGTCATATTTGGCAAACTCACAAGCCCAGAGGTGAAACTAATACTATTCCTTTGCTAATGAAAATAACATCATACTGTCCTCTGAATTTACATATTTGGTTTTAATTTTTAAAATGCTTGAAATTTTTCTTATCATGCAAAGCAATAGATTTATTAAGATTTTTAAAAAGTCATTTAAAAATAGACTTGTCTTTGTTTTTATTTATGGTGTGTGTGTTCTTTAAATGCACGTCATGTGTGTGGGTGCCTACAGAAGGTGTCTGATTTTCCAGAATTGGAATTGAATTCATAGGCTGTTGTGAGCAACCCAGTAGAGGCCGGGAACTGAAATGGTGTCCTCTAAAAGAGCAGAATGCTGTCTTTACCATTAAGGTGTCCCTCCAGCTCTTACTAAAACACAAACGCGTGTGCATATGCATGCACTCACATATGCGTAATACACACATGTCATACACTCATATGTCATACACACATTTCTCATACACACACATATATGTCATATACACACATATATACATATCTGAGTGGTGGTAGCACACACCTTTGATCCTAACACTTAGGAGCCAGAGGCAAACACATCTTTGAGAGTCTGAAGCGAGCCTGATCTACAGAGTGAGTTCTAGGACAGCCAGGGCTACACAGAGAAACCCTGTCTCGAAAACCCAAAAACCAACCAACCAATCACAAACCCAAAAAACAAAACAAAACCCCCAAAACATACACATATACACATACATACACATACTACAAACATGCACACACATAAATTGTACTTTGCACGTACTCACTATACACACATACATACTATACACACGCTACACACACTACACATACTACACACATGCTACATACATACACTATACATATACACGACACATGCACAAACATATAAATTGTATTTTGCTCATACTCACTACATACACACACTATACACACACTATGCACATACTACACACACACTACACACACTACACACATGCTACATACACACACTACACACACACTACACATTCACACTATACACACAGTATACACATACCACACACATGCTACATACACACACTGCACACATACACTACACATGCACATACACATAGATTATATTTTGCTCATACTACACACATGCACACACACTATACACACACTATGCACATACTACACATATGCTACACACACACTAGACACATGCTACATACACATATTACACATACATATGTCACACACACTATACACACACTATACACATACTACAAACATGCTACAGACACTACATGTACTACACACATGCTACATACACACACTACATACATACACTACACATGCACACACACATAAATTGTATTTTGCTCATACTCACTATACACACACTACACACATACACTATACACATACTACACACATGCTACACATGCTACACACATGCTACATACACACACTACACAAATACACTACACACGTGCATGCGCGCGCGCACACACACACTGTACTTTGCTCATACGCACTACCGAGTCTTCCCACCTTCCTTTTCTGATCCTCTAGGAGCTGGAGAGATGACTCAGTGGTTAAGAGCACTGGCTGTTCTCCCAGAGGACCCAGGTTTGATTTCCAGCACTTACGTGCTAGTTCACAACATTTATAACCCCATTCCCACAGCTTCAGATTCCTTCTTCTGGCCCATGGGCATCAGGCACATACATAGTGCACAGACAGACATGTAGACATAAAATAAAATCAAAAGTAAAACTAAAATTAAAAAAAAAAAAAAGCTATTAATCCCAGCACTCGGGAGGCAGAGGCAGGCAGATTTCTGAGTTTGAGGCCAGCCTGGTCTACAAAGTGAGTTCCAGGACAGCCAGGGCTATACAGAGAAACCCTGTCTCGAAAAACAAACAAACAAAAAACCAACCAACCAACAAACAAACAAAAAGCTATATCAATTCCATGCAAGCCAATTGCAAAGGAAAATAAGAAAACATGGAACAACTGAGAAGATGAGAATGCTAGGCACTTGCTGGCATTATGAAATAATAATAATTATTATTTTTAATTTATGCATTATAACATAGACCTTGTCCTAGCCACAGAACATCTCTGGGCCCATCAGGATATGAACTGGGAAAGCACAGGCTTAGAGCCAGAATTGAAGCTCCAGATTGGCTGAGAAGGATCAGAATCCCGAGGGCGTTAAAGCCCTTCACAACTGGTGGCTCAGAGGCTGCTCCCCTCTTCATGGCATCACTGGATATGGTGATGATCTGCCTGAAGTCTCAGAGGTCCTCAGTAGCTACAGAGCTGACACTTTCTGCCAGATTCTGGAATCTATCTTATACCAAAAGAAGCACTGCCTACATTGCAGTGGTGTCCTGAAGTCTCCACATCTGTGCCCAGATATTGCCGTGTCATCTGTTTTAGTATCCTACCAGCTTCATTGACACCATTGAAGAGCATGAGGCCCAGGGGCACCAGGACCCTGTGGAACAATCTTCCATATACCACGGTGCAGATGGTGCCAGCTACTGCCAACTATTTCACTACCCATGACAAATTCAAAGCCTTCCTATGTGGTCAAGCCCTGAACTCTGACCTCTGTATACCCACAGTGGTTGGTGTGTGAGCCTTCATGGGCACTGTGACAGCAATGGGTCCTCTGTGTCATACCAGGAGATAGCTACATGTGTCCAGGTGTACATTTCTAGGCTGGAGAGATGGCTCAGCAGGTAAGAGCACTGACTGCTCTTCTGAAGGTCCTGAGTTCAAATTCCAGCAACCACATGGTGGCTCATAACCACCCGTAATGAGATCTGACACCCTTTTCTGGCACATCTGAAGACAGCTACAGTGTACTTATGTATAATAATAAATAAATCGTTGGGCCGGAGGGACTGGGGGAGCAGAGTTGACTGAAGTGAGCAGAGGTCCTAAAATTCAATTTCCAACAACCACACGAAGGCTCACAACCATCTGTACAACTTCAGTGTACTCACATACACAAATAAATAAATTTCTTTTTCTTTTTTCTTTCTTTCTTTTTTTTTCTTTTTTTCTTTTTTTTTCTTTTTAAATGTACATTTCTCAGCTCTGTATGGTTTAACTTTTAGGTGATCAAGAGCTGACTGAATGGGCTCAGACAAAAGTACCAGGCATTTGTGGATGTCAGATTTGTGGTTGGTGACCTTTTAGTAAGGTGGCTTCTTCTAGCTTGTCATAAAGTCATGGTGTCAGGGAGTAATGGAGGTTGTGGGCGAAGCCCCCATGCACCAGTTCCACCTGGCTGCTGGGAGAATCTGTCCTAGCTGAATCCAGCACCAGGGACTCGGCATGCTTCCCCCAGAAGACCATCAAGGTTGTGTGACCTCCCCTGTGCTTTCATGCTCAGCAATTAGAGTTCAGTGAAACCTTCCAGAGGCTTAACCGGATCCAGCTCCTGGGCTATTGCAATCGGAGATTAAGCCTTGACTCTTTCCCAAAAGCAGAAGGCTGAACCAAGTGCCTTGGCGAAGGTGAATGGCCACATGCCCTTCCCTCCAAATCAGGCCACCCAGGCTTGATTCCTGCTGTTCCCATTTCCAAGGTCTCCATTCTCAAATTCCCAAGTTCAAGACCCGATCTGATAACTTGCTTTGTTGGGTTCTTTTGTGTTTGTTGTAGCTTGGCCTCCCACAGCCAAGGTCCCAGACCAGGTTTGTGTCCCCATTTGTGCTTATGCCCTGTCTGAAGATGATGACCATTTTTGGCAGTGGGGGCGGGGGGAGGCTGGTATTGTGATTGCTTTTAAGAGGAACTATCTCTTAGAGCTATAGTTCATAGGTGAGGCTTTTATAGGAGAAATGATAACCCAAAGATTCAGGATGAATCTGGTAATTGTTGAAGATGGCTGACATGCAAACACAGTGGGCTCAGTGTATGACCCTGTGTCTTTGAGGTAGAGAGTTCTATTTGCAAAGCTGGAAATGAAAGATCACAATGGGATCTTACTTTGGTAGGGTTTTTATGTCTAAGTTTTTGGTAGGGAAGGGAAAAGGTGTGAAGGATTTCTTCTCAAGTTGAACATACATTAAAACAACAACAGCAAAACCCTCATATTAAGCTTATGACCAGAGAAATCTCATTGAACCAGACGTTGTTAATCCTATGATCGGTGCTTATCATAATTTTGTGAAATTGTGATCAGCTACTATGTTGGCCCTAATAACCATCAGTAATGGTTCCACCGTGGGCTTGGAGAGAGGCAGAAAAGTAAGGGACCATTTGCCGAACTTTTTACTTATAATAAAAGCAAGAATGGGAACAGAAAATTTATAAGCATCAGGGATATGTAATGACAGAATCTTGTGTCTCTGGTCCATTATTAATGTGCATGGGAAGTAGTTATGGTCTTTGTAGTAAAACTCATTTTAGAGAATCTGTGTCATAGTCTCTCAAAAATAGTCCATGCCTTAAGGCAAATTTCTTATTATTTCTGTGTAACATAATTATATCTGATGTAATACTAGGTATTCATGATATATAATAAATAACCCTAAAGTTCAGAGGGCCAAAATCCTATGAACGCCAGCCTTCGCTCTGCTTTCTGGTCTGCCCAGATGTAAGTAAGCAGCTTTAATCTTCTATCTCTGTGCCCTCTTCACCATTTTGGAATATAATCTTTCAATCTGGAAGCAAAACTAAATTGCTCCTTTCTTAAGATGCTTTCTGTCAAATATTTTGTCACAGCAACAGAAAAAAATAAATAAATAAAACCGGGTACAGAAAACTGATAAGCAAGAGTAGAGTTATCACTGTGCTAAGCCTGACCATATGACTCATGGATGAATGTGGATGAATTTGGAGTTGCAGGTGAATGAAGAACCAGAATACTGTAAGGAAAACATAATGGAACATTTTGGGTTGGGTATCTGGAATACAAAAATGCCAGTGGAGATGCAGACAAGAGATTTCAGAAGGTCGGAGCAAGGACTCTACCAGAAACTGGACTAAAAGCCATTCACATTGCTTCCTGGCCAAGAATCTGTCTGCAGGACTGGAGAGATGGCTCAGTGGTTAAGAGCACTGGCTCTTCCTCCAGTGGTCCTCAGTTCATTTCCCAGTAACCTCATGGTGGCTCGCAACCATCTGTAATAGCATCTGACGCCCTCCTCTGGAGTGTCTGAGGAGAACCACAATGTACACAGAATAAATAAATCAGAAAGAAAGAAAGAAAGAAAGAAAGAAAGAAAGAAAGAAAGAAAGAGTCTGTCTGCATCCTTCCATGTCCTAGAACCTGAGTGAGACTGATTCAAAAAAAAAGGACTTAGTCAAATCTTAAGACCAGTAATGCAACGTCATGACTGTGACTCATACAGATCCAGGTTTACTGAGAGAGCAGTAAATGAAGAAAGAACAAATAAATGTCCAGCAATGTAAAGAGTAAGGGTGAGTTTAATGTTAAGAACAAGGCAGGTACAGAGAAAGTGTCTGTGGTGGTTAAAGAGAAAAGTGTCATTAAATAGAAGAGACACTCTGGGACACTAAGAAGCAGGCCTTGAGGGTAAGAGCCCACCCATGGGGAGCTGCTAAGTGTAGTGCAGATTCATTTGAAAGGAGTGTTCCTGAAAAGATAGAGCTTTAACAAAACCTGCTGGAATGTGGCTGCTTAGGGGAATGATTTCTCTGGTTAATTCTTGAAAAGATACAGAGGCCCAACAGCTGCAACCCATGTGGCCCAGGTTACAGCTCGAGCTGAGGGCAGAACTTTCATTCATCCAAGTGCTGTTGATTCTTCAAGAACACAGGATTCAAGAATGAGGGGCGCATGGAGGCTTGCATGGAAAGCTGCCCAAGCCAGGCAATGTATGACTGGGTTGGATTCCCTACATCGAGGCCCTGAAAGATTAGTGCTTAAAATTGTAAAGATGAAGTCTAAGATACAGTGGAGACCCCAGGCTGTTGGAGATGTCAGAAACATGGGGGCATTTGCTGAAAACTGCAGCTACGGGGGGAGGGGGGGGGAGGGCGGGGAACAGGCTCCGAAGAGGCTACAGAGCTTGAGAGTGGGGTTGTTAGAGTCTCTGTGATGCCCCTGAGAACTTTGACGCTGGATGGACACGGAGCTACATAGTTTCCATGGCTCTGTTTTATTGGCCACTCTAACCAAAAACTCACTTGGCTGGCTGGCTTTATTTCCTGCAGCCCTAGCGCCTTCTTTTACCTCACCCCACTCCCTCCTAGTTCTCCAGTGTCTGCTACTTTGCCTGCGGGGACCCGGAAGTCCCGCCTATTTCACCCAGCTCTTTGGCCACCAGCATCTTTGTTGATGGATCAAGAATCAATTGGAAAACAGAACCTTAGCATCAGCACCATCCCTACATGCGTATGTATGTATTTTTGAGACAGGGGCTCATTGTGTAGCCTTGGAACCTGTTTTGTAGACCAGATGGCCTCGAACTCATCACTCAAGTGATCTGCTTGCCTCTGTAATGGGATTAAAGGCACGTGTGACCACTGCTGGTTCAAAGGTGAACTTGTGCTGCTTAATTTTTGTCCACTTGATTGGATTTAGTTGTACCTAGCACATTAGTGAGGCACATATTTAGGTCATTTTCAAAGACAACTAACCTAGGAGGGGAAGCCCACCCTTAAGTGGTGGCATCATTCCCTGGGCCAGAGGCTCAGAATGAATGAAAAGGGAAAGGAGGAAAAAGAGAGAGAAGTCTTCATTTCTCCCTGATTCCTGATTCACACTAGTGTGAGCAACCAGTCTCATGTACCCACCCATACTATAAGGAACAAACATTACTTCTGCCCAAAATAATCAGTGAGCATCCTCCAGGCCTGGGTGTGGCTGATTGGGATCTCTTGGTCAAGTGTCTCACAAAGCTTCGATCCAGGTGTAGTCTGAAGATATAATTGACTGGAGGCTCAAACTGGGAGACTGGGTACTTCAGATTTCTCCCACACGACCAGTGGCAGGCCTTAAATGTGCTTCTACATTCATTCATGTGAGCCTCTCCATGGTGCGGCTCAGGGCCATGGCTTCTTCCCGAGCAGAAGGTCTAGCTGAGAACATCTCACAGAGCCTGAGTACTGTCACGACTTTGGAAGTGAGGATTCCTCTTTTCTGCCATATTCCATTGTTGAGAAAGGAGTCATTACATCTACCTTGGTGGTCAACTCAAACCCCTTTCCTCAGGACTCTCCTGTGATGATTAGGACAAAATATCTCACATCTTGGGATCTCCCCCTCAGAGCTGGGCAAAGCAGCTTTATTGGTTATCCTCAGCCTGGCATATCCTCAAAGAGGGGTCCATAAGGATGTAAGAGGCAGGGTTGTTGGATGTCACTTACCCTAATCACATCTCAATATTCAGTCCTCTTTGTTTGTTTGTTTTATTTGAGAAAGGGTTTCTCTGTGTCCTAGAACTAGCTATGTAGACTAGGCTGGCCTAGAACTCACAAAGATCTGCCTGCTTCTGCCTTACTGGAATTAAAGGCTGCAGTACCATGTCCAGCTTTATTTATTTATTTTTCTTCATTTTTAAAAAACAAAACCTGGGGCCAGAGAGATGGCTAGGCAGTTGGAACACTGGCTGCTCTTCCAGAGGACCTGGGTTCAGTTCCCAGCATTCACATGGTGGTTCATAACTGTCTCTAACTCCAAGATCTGACACCCTCATACAGATTTACATGCAGGCAAAACACCAATACACATAAAATAAAAATAAATAAAATTATTTTTAAAAAAAACCCAAGACCTTAGTGTTTATTAGAACAGATACTTCAGTTTTATTTTCTTATTTTTTTATTTTTGGTTTTTGGAGACAGGGTTTCTCTGTGTAGCCCTGGCTGTCCTGGAACTCACTTTCTAGTTCCAGGCTGGCCTCGAACTCAGAAATCCGCCTGCCTCTGCCTCCGGAGTACTGGGATTAAAGGCGTGCGCCACCACGCCCGGCCAGTTTTATTTTTAATACACATACACACGTGTGTATTAAAGAAATACCGGGGAAGAAATACTAATGGAATTTATTACATACATATATTTTCCAAGTTTGTCTTTATTATATACATGTATTTTTCTAGCTTGTCATTATTTCAAAGCATGCGTCAGTGTTGGTGTGTTAGTAGTCTTTGTTTTGACTTCTTGACTTCTTGGCCATAATAATTAATAATAATAAAAAATCTCCTCACAAAGGAAAGCTTAGGACTACTGCTGGATTCTGACACATGTTAAAGAAAGATCTCCTACTGACCCTTAATTTGTTCCACAAAATAGAAAGAGAAAGAACATTGCCAAATTCCTTCTAAAAAGCTGGTACTGGGCTGGAGAGATGGCTCAGTGGTTAAGAGCACTGACTACTCTTCCAGAGGTCCTGAGTTCAAACTCCAGCAACCACATGGGGGCTCATCAACCATCTGTAATGAGATCTGATGCCCTTTTCTGGGGTGTCTGAAGACTGCTACAGTGTACTTACATATAATAAATAAATAAATCTGTTTAAAAAAAAAAAAAGAAAAAGAAAAAAGCTAGTACCTCCTTTGTACCAAAACCAAATAAAGAACAACAAAAACTGGGCTGGTGAGATGGCTCAGCAAGCAAGAGCACTGACTGTTCTCCCAAAGGTCCTGAGTTCAAATCCCAGCAACCACATGGTGGCTCACAACTACCTGTAATGAGGTCTGACACTCTCTTCTGGTGTGTCTGAAGTCAGCTACAGTGTACATATGTATAATAAGTAAATCTTTAAAAAAAAAAAAAGAACAACAAAAACTATATAGACCAATTTCTCTGATGAACATAGATGCAGAGATTCTCTGCCAAATACTTGCAACCCTAATTCAGGAACGCATTAGGGACATCCTACATCGTGTCCAAGTGAACCTCATCCCAGAGACGGGAGGTTGGTCCAACATATGTAAATCAGTGTAAGTACACCATGTAAATAAGCTAAGGGACAATGAACCCTAAAAGGAAAAAGTAGGAAAATATTTCATTCATGGAAGAATTCTTGGCCAGATGTATAAGTTGTTTCTCTTTTGAAAAAAAAAAAAAGAAGTTTACTGTCGTTGACGCTAAGTGCAACATTACTACACTTCATTGTACACTTCTTGGACTCCACAGAAAGGCAAAGAGAATATCAAAGGGTGATGCCTGAAGACCTTTGCCTACTTCTGTTTTATCTTTAGTGCTCAGTGTTTGACATTACACTGCTTGCATCATAATACACCATTGAATCCTGCTTCTTCCTGTTGCTATTATGAGCATAATTGTACTAAGATGGGAAATCTTAGTACACTTTGTCTATTGTTGTGTTTTATTTGTTCACAAAATTCAAGTAACAATTATTTATGAAAGCACCAGTTTCTATACAAGTTTCTTCTACCAAAAGTAGACAAAACAGGCTTCATAGCCACAGAAACCCAGAAGGTTTCAGAACTCATGTCCTGAATTCTGGTAGTTGAAAGGTGAATTCTGAAGGCTAGGGTAGGGAATAAAGGCTGCAATTTAGGCAAGGAATTAATAGTTCTTCTTCTTCTTTTCTTTTTTTTTCTTTTTCCCAATGAATAAATCAGAAGCAGGCAATCATAAAAGAGAGACCAGCTCAGAGAAAGTTTTAGTAGTACAGGTAGGAGATCACAGATACGGGAAAGGAGGTACCAAGGGAGCCGAAGAGATGGCTTAAGACTCATGTTGAAAAAAGATTTTTTTTTAAAAAACTTGGTGATGATTTGGACATGAGGTACAGGAGAGAAGGGAAACTCAAAAGTTTTTTTTTTTTTTTTAAAGATTTATTTATTTATTTATTTATTTATTTATTATATGTAAGTACACTGTCGCTGTCTTCAGACACTCCAGAAGAGGGCGTCAGATCTTGTTACGGATGGTTGTGAGCCACCATGTGGTTGCTGGGATTTGAACTCTGGACCTTCGGAAGTGCAGTCGGGTACTCTTACCAGCTGAGCCATCTCACCAGCCCAAAAGTTATTTTTTGAATAGTGTCTGGAGTGGGAATAGTGGTACCATTTATTGGAGTATGAAAAGTGGAAGGGGCTTGGGTTTGGGTCCTGTATTATAAATGGCAGTAGTTGGCATACCTGTGTGATTTTACCTGCACTGCTGAAGTGCGACTGAGGATGCTGGCCTTAGGTTTCACTCCCAGGTCACATCCGAAGGCTGTATGTGACTAGAGAGAACAGCCAAAGGTACTGTAGGCATTTCTAGGGCATGGCTACCATCAGGTTGGCCTAGGGCTCTAAGCTCAGAGGCAGAGATGAAGAAGTGGGTAGTTGGTCAGAGACAACAAGATGGTGAGTTCACAGTGAGAATCAGGGAAAGCCAACTGGACGAACTGGAGGGTGTTCTCTGATTCACTGGGTACCCACAGCTCAGGGTACACAGCAAAAGCTTAGTGTGCATTTGTGATTCAGTTAGGTGATTGTTGGGATCTGGGCAAGTCCTAGAAACTAAGGACTGTCACCTCTCCCTAGTCCTGTGTCTTAGTTTGCGTTTTATTGCTTTGAAGAGATACCATGGCCACTGCAACTTTTATAAAGGCAAACATTTAACTGGGACTGGATGACAGTTTCAGAGGTTCAGTCCACTATCACGATGGTGGGAAGGATGGCCACATGCAGGTAGACTTGGTGTTGGGAGAACAAAGAGTTCTACCCGAAGGCAATCAGAGAGACACTGAAATTCCACACTGGGAGGAGCTTAAGCATAGGAGACCTAAAAGCCCACCCCAACAATGACACACTTCCAATGAGGCCACACCTCCTAATAGTCCATTCCCTATGGGCTAAGCATTCAAACACATGAGTCTATGGAGGCCAACCCTATTCAAACCACCACATACCGTTTCTTGATTTGAGCAGTCTTTTTCCCCCCCCCCCATCTCCCATGCCTATGTAGCTCATGCATTCTTTTCAAAACAATTTGTTCTCTCTCCCACTCTCTCTCCCTCTCCCTCTCCCTCTCCCTCTCCCTCTC
>NC_034590.1:134776583-134788586 GCF_900095145.1 Mus pahari | reverse complement strand
TCTCCCTCTCCCTCTCCCTCTCTCTCTCTCTCTGTATGTGCATTTGAACATGGATGACAGAGATATTCATTTTCCTGAAGTTGAAATGGCTCCCAGTTGGCTGTGAGCTGCCTGATGTGGGTGCTTGGACCCAAGAGCAGCCATGCTCTTGACCCCTGTCACTGAGCCATCTCTCCAGTCCGTGTTCTCTAACCCTTGATCCTCCTGTATTCACCCACCAAGGATTACAGGTATGCCACACTTCCTTGAGTCATCGTTTACAGTGTCTGTACCCAATTTTCTCCACTTTCTTCCTCCTGGGAGTCAGAACTTACGGGCTTCCCTGCTTCCAGTTGCTAGTGGAAAATATACAAGGTAGTTACAGATGACAAATGCTGGAGTCTCACTAGGCTCTCGGGAAGCTGTATGGATTGTGGGTTGGACATTTCATTCATTAGGTTTATTCACTTATTCGCCCATCTATTTAACAAAACCTTGCTGAGCACCTACTACGTGCCTATGCTCAGGTTCTTGGGGTTATCAGATATCAAGATGAATGGATGAGAAGTTTTGCTCATTAAGCTGCTACAAATAGCACCGGAGTCTCTGGACATGAACTTTTTTGGCTCGCTGCCCTTCATACACAGTTATATTGAGATAAAAGGAAAGGAAAACCTTTATTCTTTTGCCTGCTGTGTTGTTTTAAAATTTTATAAAAATGTACAATGCTCTGAAGAGACCCAGGCAGAAATAAATCTTTCTGTGGTGTCTAAAAATGGACAGCCTCATCTCTCTAGAAGCTGCTGGGTGTCAGCAGTCATGCCCCACAAAGGCAGCAGCCACAGTCTCCCCGTGATCATTTTTAAGGCCGCTGCACGTTATTTTGTTGGTTTGGTTATTTTGTTGGTTTGGTTATTTTATTGGTTTGGTTATGCTTACCACCAAACCTTCAGAATCTGTGTATTCATCTCATGGCTTTCCATGGGAGACAGGGAATTTTGGTCAACCGTGTCAGCCATTTATTTTACTTCCCGACAGTGCCCTTGTCACTCCAGGCAATGTGTGAAGTTAAGTTGAGGCAACAGGCTTGTAGGTGGTAATGGTACTAGTCTTTTCCTCTTCAGCATCCAGCAGGATGGAAGGGCCAGTTTCATGGGAGTTAACAAGCAGTGGTACATGGGTGGCACAGTAGATGCTCAACCAATTCTTTGATTAATGGATTCTTAAAAAAAAACCATTAAAGCTGAGATTGTATTTCAGCACCTACTGTAGACCTCCTACCTAGTAGTTATCCAATGAAGGTGTATGTTGGATGGATACATAAGCATATTTTCCTGGAGAGGGCTGAGCTTTGCAAATCCTTCTAGGGTTGACTCCTTTGATTTCTCTACAGTTAAACAATAATCTCTCCCTTCGCTACTTACACTCAACACAGCACAGTACATGTGTGTGGTTTTCTTATTCACCACATGGGTCTCTAGCATAGCTCATTTAGGTGTCCCATAATCCACTTCAGTGCCAACACCGAATCTACTTGGAGACAGTGATAGAGCCTACAAGATCTCCACAAAACAAATTCCTGTACTTCAGATATCTCTTGTAATGGTAAACTGCTTCCTATACCTTTAGACCAACTTACTTTAAACTAAGGTTCTTACCGTCCGTCTTTGTGCTTGATTAATTTGTTAGGGTGGCTTGCAGGGCTAGGGAAAACACTTGCATGTATAAATATAATATATTTATAAAAATAAAGCTACAACACCCAACCCCCCAAAAGATATGTAGAAAGAGGCATAAATCTTCCATGCCTTCTACAGGGTGCTGACACTCAGGATGTCCAGAAATTCAGTCATCCACTTGAATCTTATAGTTGAGGAGCAAATGTTTTGGAACCTGCTCCCATACCTTTGTCCTCTCCCTAGAGGCCAGTGGCTGGTGCTGAAAGCTGAGCCCAGACAACATGTACAACACTTTGTTGGACCCTGTGAGAAGTACAACAATTGACCAGTCAAACACCCCTCTCGGGTATTTGACCTCTTTGTCAAAGCTCTCAGGTGCAGACTCCAGAGAAATTGCTTCAGACTAGGACATGTCAGACGATAGACTTCTGATAAATGTTCTAGTTTATAGAACGATCCCTTCACGTCATCAAACATTTGCCTAGTTGCTTCAGGAAGAGGAGGGGCATGCAAGCATTAGGTTGGTTCTCTTACCTTGCCTATTCCAGGGAAGACATGATAAATATTTATTGACTGTATTGACATCCATTGCAATGTTTGCAAAACTGTGTACTGGAACTGTGGCTAGGGAGAGCCATGTTTATAAGCCAGTTGTATTTGCCACAGCTGCACACTATGAAGATGGGACCTGAGGCTCTTCAGTTGTGCTTAATATGTATTTACCTTAGATATGTGTCTTCTTCATATCTGGTTCTTATTCATAAAAGCTTTTCTTTACCTCTCAAGGCAGTCTGATGGCGTGGTCTAATGGAGCATAGAATTTTATGAAGTCTGCCTTGCATAATATTGTATATTTCTGTTACTCTCTAAACTCATCTTTACTTGGGGATGTGGGCATAAGGACAAACACATTTGCAATGGCTCTTGGGCTAGAAAGAACATTCCAAATGAACAGCTGTCCTTTGTCCCAGATGTCGTTGGGCATTCTTGAAGAAGAAAACAAAATGAGTGTAGGTCTCTGGAATATACATGAGGCTCTGGGTAACAGTCGTTACTATTGTTACTATCAATAATTAAATGTACTCACGGCTACAGGGTGTGGTGGCCTTTGATCCCAGCCCTGGGGAGGCAGGTAACCTCTGACAGCTCCAGGAGAACTGATCTTCACAGTAGGCTCTAGGACAGTCAGGGCTGCATAGACAGACGCTGCATCGTCAGCAAAAAGTCTTCACTGATAAATTTTAATCCCACTATAGTAATTGTGACTATAATCTAGAAAGGAAGGGGCATGCAATTTGACTAGTTCTGCCTCTAGTAGAAGGCAGAAGGATTCAAAGATGATTCCACACAGGTTTTGCTCTTTGGTTGAAAAACAAAAACAAAAAACCAAAAACCTAAGGAATGAGTTTCTGGCGATGTCACAATGGGGATACACACTTAAGTATCTCCAGGAGGTGATTTGAAAGATAGTGTTAGAACATGTTTGTATGTTGTCAGGATTCATTATTTAAATTCAAGGAAGGTGATTTGTTTGCTATAGATGACAGGAGTATTAAATTCACCAGATGGCGTCTTTCTTTTTTCAGATAGATTTTTTTTCCCAGTTGTTGTTGTTGTTGTTGTTGTTTCCTTTTTAAATAGGGTTTTTCTGTGTAGCCCTGGCTATCCTCTGTAGATCAGGATGGTCTCTAACTCACAGAGATCCACCTGCCTTCCTCCTCCTGAGTACTGGGATTGAAGATGCGCACCACCACTGCCCAGCTACTATTATTGTTGTCATTGTTATTGGGATGGTAGTGTTAAAGATCGAATCAAGGGTCTTACATATTCCAGGCAGGGTTTTGTCATTGAGGTATACCCTAGTCCCCAGATCATTTCTTAATTAAGTATTCTAGTGAAGGGAAGGTATCATTAGTCAACTGTGCAATGTCAAGTCTAGGTATATTAATAACTAGAACATCAGCATGGAGGAGCATGGGAAGCTGGAGATAGAGATTCCTACATGCTCATTTTTAGCCAGTTTATTTCCCAATTTGAGGACTGCTAATGTGGCAACACGAAGTTGACTTAAGCTCTCTTTGCTTTCTTCACTCACCACTGAGCAAATGGGCCAAAGGTGAATACCCAGCAGGCCATGGAAGAAAGGAGGACAGGGGTTATCCATGTCTTGGAAGCCACTGTTTGAACTATAAGGTGTGAATGGTGGTTATTATTCAGAAGCATCTATCCTCCCGTCTCTTATGCTGTTGGCTTTAAGGTTCTAGAGAGCAGTTTTCATCCTGTGCATTATGACCCCTTTTGTGGGGGTTGAGTCTCCTTTTCACAGGGGTTGCCTATCAGATATTCTGCACATCAGACATTATGATTCATAACAGTAGCACAATTACAGCTGTGAAGTAGTAACAAAAACAATTTTATGGTTGAGGGTCACCACAACACGAGGAACTGTATTAAAGGGTGGCAGCATTAGAAAGGTCAAGAACCACTGTTCTAGATGTATTTTGTTACATTGTTCTTGATAATGCAGGCAACTAAGATGCCAGTGCCTTCAAGAATGTACATGGATAAACCCAGGTATGGAGAAAGCCAAAGCAGAAGGTTTGCAAGTTCAAGGTTGGCTACGGCAACTTAGTAAGAGTTCTATCTTAACATAAAGAAAAAGTGAGAGGAGTTGGAGACAGCTCTCTTGTAGAAAATGTACCTAGCACATACAATTGAGGCCTCAGATTCAATCTGAGAAAACAAAAACAAACAAACAAACAAACAAACAAAAAACAAAAAAAGAGAAAGACAGAGAATGTTCATATGGAATTTTGCAAATATTTTCCAAGGAGGCAGTTGCAGGGACACTGATAGTCCAGGTGACCAGGACGAGCCCTCATTGCAAAGGAATTCCATGGTGCTTTGTTTAACACGTGGTGTTAGAAATGAATTCAGTGTTGTGCTATTTGGCCCAGGGAATTAGGAGGGCCAGGGTGGCTCCCTTTCCAGATGCATTCATGATACATTATTATCTGCCTTGGAGGAGAATTCCGTTGAACTGCTCCTAAACCCTCCAGCCTCTTGGAGATCAGCTCTGGAGGATTTGACTGGAAACACATTCCCTGTGCCTTCTGTGCTAGATACTGACTTTTTGGTATTTCCTGCTGGAACGCTCCTTGGGTGGAGTTCCCTTTGGAAGCGCCAGGGTTTTCCTGTTTGTGCAGTTGATTTTCAAAACCTTAAATAAACTCTGTTGTTATGTGTCCAGAACAGTTAACAACCCCACAGTTCTTTATTAAGCACCTACTAGGAGCCTGCCACTGTTCTAGGAGCTGGATAGTGTAGTGACCTCCATAGCCTCTGCTCTCAAAGGGCCCTCAGTCTGGTCCAGGGCTGAGACTAGTAAACAGACATTTGACTTCCACGTGGTTAGTGGACAAAGTACAGAGTAGGCGATGGGAGGAAGGGTGAACACAACCTCAGAAGTGTCAGGGCTGAAGGACTGGTGCAGTGTGGGAGACACTTGTGAGAACGTGAGACAACTCGATCGCATGCTAAAAATAAGAATGTGATTTTTGTAGCAACTTTTCTCAATTACCTGCAAGTAGAGTATTCTGGTTAATTTTCAAAACCCCCTTATCCCCAAAAGCCATTTGGCAAGGCTTATGTGCCCAGAACAGTTAATGACCCCATAGTTCTTTATTAAGCACCTACTAGGAGCCTAGGAGCCTGCCACTGTTCTAGGATTTGCTTAGCATCTGCACCCCTTCCATCATCATTGCAAGTGAGCACAAAGTAATACACTATACAGTAAGCCATAAAGGCAAAGTAATACACTATACAGTAAGCCAGAAAGGCAAAGTAATACACTATATAGTAAGCCAGAAAGGCAGCAGCCCCGCGCACCACAGCCTGTTTGAAGGAAGGCCTAGACCTGGTTGAGAGGCAAGCAGAAATGGAACCAGGTAAGAAAAGGGAGGTGCTTCCTGGATCCCAACAAGTTAGGGCCTGCATTATTTCATTTGAAATGCATTTGGACATGTCAAGTAGACAGTAGTTTTTTTTTACAGATGACAAAACAACATCTCAGTGTCAACTTCAAATGAATGGCTTGTGTTTTATTTCATCTTTTTCTGGACTCTCAAGACTCACTTCTTGCCAGAATAAAATCTAGAAGAATAGGACTTTTGTTTTGAAAAGACTTTGTATGTTTATCTAGTTGGGTTTCTTATAATTATTCTTGGATATTGTGTGTGTGAGGGGGTGTCGCATGTACACGTGTATGTAGGTGCACATGTATGTGTTTGTTTATGGGTGTGGAGACCAGCGGTTAATATCACCTTAGGCATACTTCAGTGGCCAGCTACTTTGCTTACTAAGACATGGAATTCGTCAATGAGGCCAGACTGGCCGACCCTTGAGCCCTAGGGATCTTATTAGCTTTGTCTCCCCAGTGCTGTGATCATTAGTGTGCCCCACCATATCTGACTTCCTATATGGGTGCTGGGGATTGAATTCAGGTCTTCAGGTTTTCATGGCATGCATTTTATGGATGGGGCTACTCCCCTAACCCCTTGGGTTTATTTTCGATTTCTGATCAGGTAACAAAGTGCAATGTTGCTCATTTTCAAAAATCACTTTACTGCCAGGTATGGTGGTGTCCACCTGTGATTCTGAACTTGGGAGGCTACGATAGAGTCACTACAAGTTTGAGGCCAGCAAGGGTAACAGAGTATGAAACCCTGTCTCCCCAAATTGCTTTATTAAGTTGTAATTTATATAATACACTATACATATCAGAAGCATACAGGTCTATGAATCTCACCAATTGTATAGTACAGCCACCTCTATAACAGAGGCATAAATGCTATCATCTCACCACTGTTCTTTTATGCCTCCTTCACAGCTGCCTTAGGCCTAGCTGCAAACACTTTACTGATCTGCTTTCTGCCTCTACAGATTAATTTCCCCCGATCTAGAAGTTCTACAATATGGACTTGCCTCATGTGCAGACTAGTGTTTCTGGCTCCTCCTTCTCCTCCTCCTCCTCCTCCTCCTTCCTCCCTCAGAGCAATGCATTTGAGACCATTCTTGTTCTAGCTTGCTTTTCTGTTGCTATGATAAAGCACTCAACCGAAAGCAATTTAGGGAAAGAGAGGATTTATTTCAGCTGTACTTCCAGTTCATAGTCCAATGTTGAGGAGAGTCAGGACAGGGAATTGAAGCAAAACCGTGGAGGAGTGTTGCTTGCTGTCTCACTCATTGGCTCATACTAAGCTAGATTTCTCTTACAGCTTGATCTTCCTGCCTAGGAATGGTGCTGCCCACAGTGGGCTTAATCCTCCCACATTAATCATCAGTCAAGACAATTCCTCAGTTCAGATTTCCTCTTCCCAGGTAACTCCAGATTGTGTCAAGCTGACAATAAAAACGAGTACAATCTTTTTATCTATATTTTTATTTTTTATTTAAAATAGTAACTTTTTTCTTCTCAAGTAGCAAATAATTGCTCAGAAAGATAAGCAGTTGAAGGAGATCCCTCTGGCCCAAGAATTCTACCATGTTGCCCAGAAACAGGAGGCCTGGGAACTACATCAGGTTAGTACAGATGTAATTTAAGAGCATGTGTATTCATATCTGAGTCTTGGGAGCCTGGGAAGACAGGGAGTTGAAGCTGCTCTGAGTGATAGGATGTATTACAGAGGATGACAGCACTATTTGCTCACTTCTGTTATGAACTCAGCAAAATGTGACAGTTCTGAGAAATAAAAATATATATCGCTCTATTTATATGTGTGTTTGTCTCGGGAGACTTGGCAGGGAGTGGTGGGAAGGGTTTCCTGAAGATAGAGTGGGCAGAACAAACTGGGCAAAGTGAAGCCTGTCCCAGGCCTGTTGATGTCTAGTGATAAACACCCATGACAGGAACTAATATTGATTGAACACTTAAGTACTATGTCAGGTCCCTGGCTCAGCTCCTTACACGCACAGTTTAATTCCACATGAATTCACGTGCTGTGTAGCAGTTGGCTCTTCTGCATAACCTTGCATCCTTCTGTCATCTTCCTGCATGCAGTGGTTACCTGCCCTTCAGCTTCCTGCAGCCTACATAGGTCTCCGATGGAGCACAGAACAATGGAAGCATTCTGTATCTTAGCCTGGAAAGAAAGAAAATGTTTGAGGCTTTACCTGTTCACAAACGGACACGGGGAAGCGAACCCTCTCAGCTCTCTCCCATCCGACCCAAGCTGTCTTCTGCAAGCCTCTCCAGGAGGATTTGTTTGAGTCTCAACCTTGAATGACCCCTTTCCCTTTCTAGTCCCTCTCCCCCAGCTTTTTATCCAGCTTTCTTCAGGGATATGTCCTGCCCTTATGACTTGCCTTCCTATGTCTTCTCCTTCCAACTTGCTTTTGGATAAGGCCTTGTTAGCAGAGTCCTTTTTTACAGCGGAGGAGAAAACACACACACATACACACACACACACACACACACACACACACACACACACACACACACACTTCCATATCTATATCAGCCATTATCTGAGCTTCCCTCTCTTAGACTGACTTTCCATGACCTTTCCCCCACAGCCAAGGTCAGGTGTCTGTGTTATTTTCTCAGAGGTGATACATCTCACATAGCATGCGATACATTGTATCATGCATTATAGTACTGAGTTCAAAATGATTCACAGGATGTCCCAGTTAACAAGAATCCTCCCCAAGCCAGGTGGCTGACTTCAGGATGGGAAGAACCACGTCTACTTTGTCCTTAGCTGTACCTCCAGCACCCTGCCATGGCTTCATAAACATAGTAATTGCTTGGTCAATATTTACCAGTGCAAGTGATTTGAGGTTCCTTCTGCTCACTCACAGGGGCTCAGTCACCTGCCAGGTAGTTTTGAGCCACTGTAAGAGCTGTGCCAGGAATGCATAAACTAAAGGCCCCATGAGCGACATAAGCCTGTCACACACTGCCATTCTTCAGGGTGTATAGAGAAGAACCATATTCAGGTCAAGATGACAGAATTGCTCCAGGGGACCAAAGTTTTAGTGCCAACTGTAGAATTGAATCTAGAAGCAGGAGAAAATGGGGAGAAATGTGAACTTTTGAATAACATTCAGAATTCACTCACCTTCGGAGTAAGTCTTCAATCTGACTCCTTTCCTATGGAAGTGGGCTTAGCCTCACGTCCTCACTGGGAGTTTATAAGTATCTATACTGTGTTCCTGCCACGGAAATTTCTCACCTATACATTTTCAAACTGTTTCAGAAGAGTCTGTGGAGAAGGGTACTGCAAATGTTTTTGAGATTATTGAAATGCACACCGACGGAGAGGCTTCCCAGACACACTCTCCACAGCTGGATAGCTTGGCTCTGAACAAAGTGGATAAATCTTCTCATCTGACAGTTGCATATATAAGTCAAGAAGTGTGTGTTAATAGTCACCGGCTTTCTGCTGCTGTCCAGTGCTGGTCTCTGGCAATCCTTCATCTGCCAGGATACAGGGCCTGAAGGGTCTTGGCACATGAAAGCGTTGGTGCTTAGCAGCAAAGTAAATATTGGCATGTTGTATGGGTGAGGTGGGGCTAGGGAAGTTTGTGTCTAGCTCTGTCACTTTTTATTTTACTTTTGTTTATCGATGAGCTGATAAGAAATCGATGGCTTCACATCTCCCGAGACAAAACAAATGACCTTTGTAAATATGAAACTTGGAAGGGTTTGAAGGTTAGTGGCCGGGCTAGTTTTATGTTACACGACCCAAGCTAGCTTCATTTGGGAAGAAGGACTCTTGACTGAGAAAATGCCTCTGTAAGGTTTGCCTGTTGGCAAGTCTGTAGGACATGTTTTTTTAATTGGTGATTGATGAGGTGCCATCATGGGCAGGCAGTCCCGGGGTGTATAATAAAGCAGGCTGCTTCGAGGCGGTGGTGGCCAAGCCTTTAATCCCAGTACTTGGGAGGCAGAAGCAGGCTGATCTCTGAGTTTGAGACCAGTCAGGTCAACTGAGGGGGCTCCAGGACAGCCAGGGCTACACACAGAGAAACTCTTTCTTGAAGAAAGAAAGAGAGGAAGAAAGAAAGAGACAGAGGGAAGGAAGGAAAGAAGGAAAGAAGGAAAGAAAGAAACAAAGAAACAAAGAGAAAGAAAAGGAAAGAAAGAAGATCAAGTAAGCAAGCAGGACCTGGGGAGCAAGCGCTCAGCGCAGCATTTCTCCACGGTCTCTCCTACCTCTAGGTTTTTGCTTTGAGTTCCTTCCCTGGACTTGTTATCATGACAAACTACAAGGTATAAGATGAGATAAACCTTTTCCTCCAAAGTGGCTTTTGGTCATGGTGTTTATTACCATAATAGAAAACTAACTAAGGCACATAGTAAATGGTGTGTGTATGATCTTGATGTTGGAAGGGATATATGTTTTCCCACAAATCCTTATTGTTGGGTCAGTTGACTGAGGTTATCCTTTCTGATTTTTTTTTTTGTTTGTTTGCTTGTTTGGTTGGTTTGGTGTTTTTCAAGACAGAGTTTCTTTGTGTAGCCCTGGCTGTCCTGGAACTCACTTTATAGACCAAGCTGGCCTCGAACTCAGAAATCTGCCTGCCTCTGCCTCCCAAGTGCTGGGACTAAAGGAGTGCACTACCACTGACTAGCTATCCTTTCTGATTTTATCCTGCATATTCTTTTTTTTTTTTTAAAGATTTATTTATATCTCAGTACACTGTAGCTGTCTTCAGACACTCCAGAAGAGGGTGTCAGATCCCATTGGTCGTGAGCCACCCTGTGGTTGCTGGGATTTGAACTCAGGACTTTTAGAAGAGCAGTCAGTGCTCTTAACCACTGTGCCATCTCTCCAGTCCTATCCTGCATATTCTTGTTCATCAATATTTGCTTGGAGATGTCAATCAAACCAGTGCCACTGCATGAGCAGCTCTTAGAGCCTAGATAAGAATGTGCTACAGTCATCCAATTGTGATGGGAATGTTTTCTTGCCTTTCATCCCTCTTATGAAAGGCATCTTCACTAATTCTTGTTCTCCTAGGATGAGTCTCTCTCTCTCTCTCTCTCTCTCTCTCTCTCTCTCTCTCTCTCTCTCTCTCTCTCTCTCTCTCTCTCTCTCTCTCCCCTACATAAACTTGAGTGCTCACATCTATTTAACAAAACATGACTGGGTTTTCCAGGGAGACCTGCTCTTCCCCATATCCACTTTGAAGCCAGAGTCAACAGTTCACATCAACCCATTTTCCCGAATGTTCCTTTTGTCACCTCTCAGAGCATCTCAGGCATGAAGGCTTTGTCAAAATGGTCACAAGGAAGAAAAGTTAAAGGCTCATGCTGAACACTATGAAGCCAAACTTAAGTCCCCACTAAAAGAGTCCATTCATTCCAGGAGCCCTGCCTTCTATTGCCTGCTGTCACCGTTTCCTCCAGGTATCCACTAGCCACTAGAAGCAACCTCCCCCTCTCTGGATTCCTTGCCACTGTTTACAATTTTAGTCCCCTCAACCCGTCTTCATTAGCTCATACCATTGAAGTTTTAGTTTCTGTTCACTAAGTATCTCTTGAGCTCAATCCCTCTTAGAAGGCAAGGGCACACTGGGTGGCAGTGGTGGTGGTGGTGGTGGTGGTGGTGGTGGTGTACACTCTTAATCCTTTGCACTCGGGAGCAAAGGCAGGCAGATCTCTGAGTTAAGAACAGCTCTGGTCTACAGAGTGAGTTCCAGGACAGTCAGGGCAATGTAGAAACTTGTCTCAACAACAACAAAATGAAGGCAAGGGAATGACACATTTATTCTTACTAGAGACTAGAATAAAACTTAAGGTCAGAGTTTGTACTTTATATACCATCTTTAAAATCAAGCCTTTTCCTTGCTATATAGTTCTAGGTGGTCTGATACTTGTTATACAGCCCAGGCTTGTACCAAACTCAAAGCAATTCACCTTCTTCTGGGTACTGGAATTAAACACATGTACACCTCTAGCTTGCATGCTCTTGTTTAAAGTTCTTCCACACCATGTTGGCTTCTGCCTTGCTCAGTAGCCATTTTCTCCTGGCTTCAAATGCAGGGTTATGATGGTTCTCTTTCTCTCGAGCCCACAGTGTATAGTCTTAGGTTTCAGCTGTCTATTCGGGTTGTCTGTCTCTCAGAGCCGTGCTAATAGGTCATTTATGAGGGTGAGTGGTGGAGGGATACCGTCTTTCTTTAAAGATCAAGGTCAATGCAGCTACATTTGTAGGTTCATTCAGCTTTTCCTCTATCTACCAGACTTAGCATTGATTTCACTTGTTCAGGTTACTTTACTGGGATCTCTAGCATAGAAATAATCCATTCTCCTCCTCCTCCTCCTCCTCCTCCTCCTCCT
>NC_034590.1:134771793-134776473 GCF_900095145.1 Mus pahari | reverse complement strand
TCCTCCTCCTCCTCCTCCTCCTCCTCCTCTTCCTTCATAGGCTTTGTAAGTGCTGGGATTACAGGTGTGGTTCACCATACCCAGAGAGGCTTGTGAGTCTTTATTAGTCTCCTGTTCTAGTGAGCACTGGTTTACAGATGGACACACAGCCATGACTGCAGTGCCAGAGGTCATCTTCCTCCTATTTCCCCGTGTAGCAGTGTATGATAATATATCCAGGTCCTGGAGGTTCTTTGTATCATAATTTCTCCGGTGTTGGCAGGAGCTCCAGTTCTGAAATGAGAAAAGGGTGTTAACCTTCTGCAAGTACAATCACAAGAATGCTTTGTTTCAGGGTTGCTCTAGCTAAGCCCCAGCTCCCTGGCAAGCCAAGTACCTCCTTTGTCTCTGGAATAGGCTGCCCCTGTCTTAGAAATCAGTCTTGGAAGATGGATGAGAGACTAGGCTGAGCATAACAAGAAGGCCCACTTTGAGAAGGTATTTGATTCTCGCCCCAGGTACTGCTGCCTGGATCGGACACCTTTGCTCCAGAAGGAGGGGACACTTCTCCAGGACAAGGCTCAGCTGCTCAGCACAAACGTGGAGGCAGGCGAGGCTGCTCAACAGCCGCCTGCTAAGTCAAAACACTGAAAATACGTGGGTGACAGAACAGTTCAGAGGACACAGTAGTGATGTTCTTAATGGACACCTAAGAAAGAGCTCTCACTGACCCGCACTTACACTCATAATAACCATGGTTACTATTTACTTAATTAGGCACATTCTGTTTCCTTGAACCCCATAAGAGGCAAATTCAGCAAACAGGTGGCCTTTTCCCAGTTAAATAACTGAGCACTCTCCACAAAGGCACAAAGTCTGAGGCGCTTGCCTGAAGTCCCAGGGACAGTAAGTAAATCAGGAGGCAAAACCACCCTGCACAGAAAGCCCTTTGTTCTTCTCCCTGCCCTTCAACCCTATGCTCTTATTTTCCTGCAACGGGGCAGGACTGAGTTTCCTGGAAAGGAGGCATCGAGAGGCCCAGCCCACAACCCCCTGCGGGGAGATTTGGTGCATTTTGTATCACCCCTTCCTTTTGCAACAGGCATGAATTCAACCGGGAAGATTCCTGGTAGGAAACCATGTGGGTCTGCCTGCAGAGCTTTACTTCAAACACCTACCGGAGTTCAGGACCTCACCGCAGCTCAGACTGCTTCCCTCTCTTCCTAATTCCCACTCCCCCAACCTCTGGTCACACAGCTCTCCTCTTCCTTTCTGTTCCCATCGGTCCTCTGCTTTGGAGGACAGGTTTCCTTTTTGCTAGAAAAAAAAATCTTGTTTCAGGTACTATTTTATGAACAGGCCCATGCACAAAATCAGCATCGGATACATATGTGTTAAATTTTTCGCTAAATTCTAGACAAAAGATGAAAAGGCTTTGGATCTGGTAGGTGGAAAAGTTGGGGGCGGGTGCAGAATGGAGCCCCGGCAATGATCTTGACTGTTCCCTTTGCTCTTCTGTCCCCTTTCCCTGCCCCCGCCGCCTCTTAGCGCAGGCGCGGCCTTCGTAGCATATTTAGTATTACCGCTGTCATCTGAGCACAGAAACATCCAAACAGATTGAAAAGCTCCAATCGATGCCAAAGTAGAAGTGTGCACACAGGGGCTAGTTTCCTTGGAAGTGCTTCAGTTGTAATTAAACTCCAAAGACAAATATGCTAACAACTCCCTTGACCTTCCAGTGAGAAACAGCAGAACTGAGCTTCCAGGACCAGAGCTTCCAGGACCAGAAAGGCATCTCGGGGGGGGGGGGGGGGGGGGGGAGGGTGTGCGGGGGGCACGCACGTGTGCCCACTTTTGTGGTCACTGTCCGCAGATGGCTTCTGGGCCCACGCGATCAAACGCTGGGCTTGGGGGGTGGGGTGGCGGCGGTGCCTGCTGCTGCCGGGCTGCGGCTGAGATCATTCTGTTGATCTCGTTTTACACAGCGCAGCCCGGCACAGGCTGAGTACAGAATGTTCTCTTCTGTGAACCGAGCTTGAACCCTTCCAGCCCACTTTGTTTGAGGAACCACACAGACACAGAGGGAAAAGAAAGGGCAGATAACCCCCCAAATCGTTGAAATCATGGTGTTCTTTGGGATTTGGGCTTAGTCCATTTGCTTTGCTGCCTAACGTGAAAACCCCCCCCCCCCAAACCTTGCTTTCCCGGAAGAGTGAAATGCCTGTAATGTCCTTCCTCTTAGACAGGACTTGGCACCAACTTTGGAAATTATAAAGTCTGTCACTGTCTCTCTTTAATTTATTTTTCTCCTCTTAGGCATTCAAAGAACAACAGTGAAAGTTAGTTTCCTATAAAGGAAAGATGAGGTCCCTGGTGCTTCTCCATGGGTTGTTATAAATTGTGTTCTTGGACTTGTTGCTATGGGTAGGAGATGTATGTGATGGGGAAGGCTTTGGGCCAGTGGCTTCTGTAGAGATGAGTGATGAGAAGAAGCTTGAGTGTGGAAGGTGGCTCACTGTCCCTCTACTGAACAGTAGTCACCTTGTTTCAGAGCTAAGTCAGTTTGGGGTCACACATGGCTTGCGGGCTATAGGCCGATCTCGGGGTGAAACTTCAGTAGATTAGATGGTGCTGTTCAGTGTAGTGGTTTTCCTACTCACTAAGAATAATGGTAATAGTAATGACAATACATTTGAAGAGAGGAGATTCTACTGTTACCTAAGCTGCTTAAACGTCCAGACATCCCCTCATCTGACCAGGAAGCTGGGATCATAGGTACACAGTGACATTTTAGGCTCCTGCTGCTGATAATAATAACAATAACGACAGCAATTCTTAGCATTGTTATTGTTTATTGAGACAGGGTCTTACTATGTAGCTCAGGCTAGCCTTTTGGTCTGAGATTCTCCTGCCTCAGCCTCCTGAGTGTGAGGATTTCAGGCATGCACCACGACACCTGGCCACAATAATAGTTTTTGCTAGGAGTAGGTCCCTTCCTTTGCACTTGCATTTACAAATCATAAGCAAATCCCACAGCTTTGTGTGAGACATGGCTTTGGGTTTTCCTTTTCTTTTGAGAGTTTGTGTTATACTGGGCGGATCGTATTCTAGGCTCATTGGTGAAAGGGTCATAGGTGTGTCATATACTGGCTGTCTATGACTATCTTGCTGCTGTTCCAATGACACAAATTCTCTTGAATTCACAGTTGCGTTACCTCCTGATTTGGGGTTTCTGTAGTCTGGCTTTTGTTCATGGTTGTCAAGGACATTCAATTTTAATTTTTTATCTGTCTATCTATCTATCTGTCTGTCTGTCTGCCTGCCTGTCTGTCTATCTATCTATCTATCTATCATCTATCTATCTATTTTGTTTGTAGCTTTGACTGTCCTGGAATGATATGTATAGACTAGGTTGGTCTTGACCTCACAGAAGCCAACTTCCTATGCTTCCTGAGTGCTAGGAATAAAGGTATATGCTATCACAACTGGTCTATTTATTTGTTTACTTATTAACACAAGATTTCACCACATATGTAGCCCAAGCTTGCCTCTGACTTGAGACTCTCCCCCCCCCCCCCGCTTTCGGCTTTGAGAGCTGAGACAACAGGTGCTTACTGTCACACTTCATCGTTAGGAAGGTTTCTACATGAATGCCTTGGCTTCTGAAATGTTTCCAGTTCCAAGAGATTCCCTGATATATATATATATATATATATATATATATATATATATATATATATTAAAGTCACAATGCCATCAGAATATTGGCTAAATAGTTTGTTTGTTTTACAATCTTCTATTGAAATCTGGCTGTGTCTAAATGAGTGACAAGAGTTGAAGAATTGTGAGATGAACAAGGCCTGCTTACTTCCTCAAAGATCTTACTTTCCAGCGGGAGAAGTCGAAACATACATGATGTGGAATATCATGAACACACACATCTATACAGCTGAGGATGCTGACATACGTCAGAAGAAGTAATAAACTGTGCTCGTAGAGGATTTCAGGGACCAGGTGAAAATTTCCATTTGAGGAAGTTGAGGCAAGAGCTGGTGGTGAAAGGGAAAGACTATGAGAACAGGGGGTATTGGTGGTGAAAAGAATCGTACAGAGCAGCAGATCATCCAGGAAGTAGTAAGTAAGGTCATCCAGGAAGTAGTAAGTAAGGTCATCCAGGAAGTAGTAAGTAAGGTCATCCAGGAAGTAGTATGCAGTTCTTGTCCTGAGTGGTGGAGGCTGGTGTGTGTAGAAAGAAGTTAAAAAAAAAAAAAAAAGATTTCATGTAGACCAGTAATATCCACTTCTCCATCTTGTGCCTTTACTAACTTTTCCTGCTAAGTTTGTATAAAATCCCAGACTCCCTGATAGCATTCCAAGAGGTCAGGATGAATTGTTGAGACTGGCGCTGACTCATTGTCAGTCCTGGCTTGAGTCTGCTTTCTCATGTGTTGTTGTTGTTTTTCTCCTTCGGCCAAGTTCCCATGAGCCCTAGGCTGGTGTTGAACTCCATATGCAGCTGAAGATGATCTTGAACTCTCTTGAACTCCTGACCATTCTGCCTCCAACTCCCAACTGCTGAGATTGCAGGCATGCACTACCTCCTCTGGTTTATCGGTCCTTGAGTCCAGGGCTTCATGCACAAATAGTCAAGCACAAATAATTCCCTCCCTCCTCCTTCTCTTCCTCCCTCCCTCCCTCCCT
>NC_034590.1:134763380-134771056 GCF_900095145.1 Mus pahari | reverse complement strand
TCCTCTCCTCTCCTCTCCTCTCCTCTCCTCTCCTCTCCTTTTTTCTTGAAACAGGATCTCAGTACATAGCCATAGTTGGCCTGGAACTTGATACATAGACCAGATTGGCTTTGCACTTATGGAGATCCACCTGCTTCAGCTTCCCAATGCTTGGATTAAAGGCTCGTGCCACCGTGCCTGCTATCATGGCATTTGATGATCTTGAAGAAATTGTGAGTCAATGTCACAACTCAGCATGTATATTTGGGAGGTAGACTATGGTTTTAGAAAAGGTGAAAGCAGGACTGGAAACAGGATGTGAAAGGAGACAATGTTAATCACAAATAATTATCACAAAGACCAGGGAGAGCGGAACATGTTGGACCAATCAGGTAATATGGTAGTTGCTCGAAAGGAAAAGCCAGAAAAAAGGACTTGCCTATGGGCTGGCTGTCTCACCACAGCCACTGAGTGACTTTCTCCTGGCCTGGGTGCAGATCAATGACTGGCTTCTGGATTTTGCTTACAGAAGGCAACAGGGAGAGTTTTTTGTTTGTTCTTATCTAGGCCCATAGGCACACTCTGGATGTAGCCCAGGCTGGCCTCCAGCTTGAGATCTTCTTGCTTCAGATTCCAGAATGCTGCGATTACCAGCTTCTGCCTTCAACCTGGCCAACAAGGAGATTTTTTGACCAGCATATCTTTACTTCAAAGATGGTTTCGGTTCCAAGAGATTTTTTTTTATGATATTATTTTTGAAAAAGTCACTGTCAACACATTATCAGAATATTGGAACCAATACAAGGAACACAGGATGAGGACTTGGACCTTTTTATGAAGAGCAGATGATGTACTGAGATCTATACAGGCTGAACTGGAGAAGTCCAAGGACCTTCACAGAGAGAACTTCACTCATGATTTCAAGACACTTAACTGGACTTAGGAGTTACAGCATCTTGGAATTTCAGAAGCATAGAGAAACCAAGAACATGCTCACATATAAGAGGGAAAAAAAAAATGTTTGACTTTGAGAGGTGCTGGTATTTAATGAACACCCAAGGAAGAAAAGCTAAGAAATAATCTATTGCCCCTTTTAAACTTTTATTACATTTTATATCAAGTGTGTGGGTGTTTTGTCTGCACATTTGTATGTGTGCCACGTGGAAACCGAACACTTGCCCTCTAGAAGAGCAGACAACAGTGCTTTTAACTGCTAAGTCATCTTTATCTTCTACCTCTTTATTCATGTAGCCCAGGCTATCCTTGAACTCTCAATGTAGCCAAAGATGATCTTGAGCTACTGACTACTGATTCTCTTGCCTCTTCCTGAAATTACAGGCTTTTACATACCATACTTGATAATAATCCAGTTCCATCAGTATGGGTGTTCATATTGGTCCTCCATCTTGTCTGATTTTTTTTTTTTTTTTTTTTGTAAATACAGACCATTGCCTCACTTGGATGGGACGTGGTGGTGTCTGTCTTCTATACATGCATGAAGACTATACTTGTCAACCTCTTGTGTTAGTTGACACATGAGCCACAGTGGAAGACATTTTGTACACATATCAAGGACACACATACACCAGTCCTTGTGTAATGAACACAAAAGGCTTTGTGAAACAAGAACCACAGGATTCTTCTACAACAACAACATCTTCTATTATATTTTATTTCGGTTAAAAAAAAAAAAAGAAGAAAATGCTAATTGGGTCCAGCTACGTTGCTATCACACCACTGATGTTTTTCAAAGCTGCAGCTCAAAAGAGACTGGGTTCAGGGGCTGTGTTTTCTGTCAGTCCACTTGCTGGAAGAGACTAGAAGCCTGCGGTGTGAGCTTAACTTGAAGTACAGCGTGAGAGAGTTTGCCCCGTTTCCTAGGTCTCTTTTGCATAAATGCATTTTTAGCTTTTGAAGGGAGGCTGTATAACCCCTATCAGCAGGGTTGCTACTGATGTGCCTAGATTCAAACGATAGTAATAATGCAGGTTGCATGACTCTATATGATAAGGCTCAAGAAATTCTAGATGTTGGAACAGATGGGATTTTCCAATTGGAGTTACTCAACCTAGAAAGCCTATGCAAATAATCCCTACCCCATTTGAAAAACTCCTAAATCTGCAGCACATCTGGTCCTTAGCCTTCCAGGTAAGGCCACTCAACCCGTAGTGGGTATTAAGTCTGGCACATCCATACATTATCAACACAATCTTTATAATCAAGCTCTAGGAGAGTGTTTAATCATTACCTTCTTTTTACAGATGAGAAATACCAAAGCTAGAAGCAACAACGCACCGATGGTTGCTCAACCAGTGAATGCTGAATTCAAACCCACTCAGCCAGTCAGCTGGTTTAGACACTTGACTGACAATCCCTGGGAAGATACTTTCAACAGTTGCACTGGTGAGGTATATCGACTGTGCTCCACTTGAGACCAGCCCATTTCTATCACCACATCTCTCAATAAGCCTTGCTTTTTTCCCTTGGAACTCTTCGAAGCTCTTGTCACTGGATTTTCCTCTTTTGGTTTGTATGTGTCTTGGATCCAAACAATCGTCTGACCTGCTTTTAGGAAGTGGGACGGGGAGCTGGAGAGATAGCTCAGCGGTTAAGAGCACTGACTGTTCTTCCAGAGGTCCTGTGTTCAATTCCCAGCAACCACATGGTGGCTCACAACCATCTGTAATGGGATCCGATGCCCTCTTCTGGTGTGTCTGAAGACAGCTACAGTGTACTCATACACACACACACACACACACACACACAGAGATGGGATGGAAAATGAAGCAAGAAAGAACACTGGGAGTGACCTGTGATTGGGCCTCTGGGCTTGATGGGAAGGGTTGTCTAAAGTCTAGGCCTTGGTCACTTGGCAGCTTTCACCTGGCAACAGCTTTCTGTTCAGTTTCCATCAGCATTGTCTGCCCAGCCACATTCAGGGTCTCCTGAAGGTGTATCTTTCTGCAGCAGCATTGGCAGGACGCTTCTCCACTGTGCACTTGCTGTTGATACAACAGTCTTGCTGTGTTTTTCATCCTTTCTTCTGATTCCTGGGCCTTCAGGACTCAGGTCTAGCTCATCAGATCACAGTTGCCCCACCTCTCTCTTATCTCTCCCCACTGTTCCTCTACATTAAGTTTTTCTTTGTGTCTAGGTAAGGTAGGGCCTACCTGACTTAATGTAGTACCTTTGTTAGGTCCCTGCTCAGAATGCTTTCCTTCTCCCTCTCCATCCCTGTCTAAAGTCAGATGTCAGCCCTGACCTTCCTCTTAGTTTCCCATCTTTTTGTACATACATTGTCTGTTGAGAAATAGCACCAAAGGATGTGGAATATCTAAATGCTTCATGCTTTAGGCCCTCAAACACCTCCATCTATCCTTCCATTCATTCATTTAAAATAATTTTTCAAATTGTCTGTCAAGTTTCAGACACAGAAAACTCAATGACAATGAGACTAAGAATTGTTCTTATAACTGCAGAGTCCACGGAGGGCTGTGGTGGTTGGAACTATGGGCTTCTCCTATAATCTGGGTATCTGAAAACTGGCTGCTCCCTTTGTAGTGCTGATTGGGGATGCTTAGGAGGTGTGGCCTTGCTGGAGGAGGTTTATTATTGGGGGTGGGCTTGGAGAGTTAAAAGAGGCCCTGGGAGGCCATTCCATGAAGCTCTGAAAATGCCACCTGGGTCGCCTGAGATTTTGATGATACCACATGGTCCCTTTGAAATTAAAGCCCCAGACTTGGGCCATGGATTGGCTGTTTGCTTTCCTGGTTTTGGGGTTTGCTTTGGTCCAGTATTTCTTCACTAGGCCTCCATTCCTCCCAATTGGAATGGTAAAGTATATCCCGTGCCATTATGTATTGCATGTATATAACTTGGATTTTGCAAGGGTTGCAGTTAAGAGGCCTTGAGTCTCAGAAGGGATTTGGGACTTTTTTGAACTGTATCAAAATGATAAAAGACTGTGGGTACTTTTGAAGTTAGATTAAATGCATCTTGCATTATGATATGGTCAGGAGAGTATGGGGGCCAGGGAATGCAAAGTGATGGTTTGAATACCTAATGTTCTCCATAGTCTCAGGGATCTGAATGCTTGGTGCCCAGTTGGTGGTGCTGTTAGGGGAGGCTTAGGAGTTATGGTCTTTATGGAGGAGGCATGTTACTCTGGGACAGGATTTGAGAGTTAAAAAAAAAAACAAAACCTTAAGTCATGGGGCTAGAGTCATGGTTCAGTGGTTGAGAGCAATCTTTGATCTTCTGGTGGGTTCAATTTGATTCCCAGCACCCATGTGGTGGCTCTCAACTATCTATAATTCCAGTCCTGGGGCGGGGTTCCAATGCCTTCTTCTGGACTCCTTTTTTTTGTTTTTGTTTTGTTTTTTTTTAAGATTTATTTATTTTATGTATATGAGTACACACTGTAGCTGTACAGATAGTTGTGAGCCTTCATTTCCGACCTCACTCTGGTCAGCCCCAAAGATTAATTTATTGTTATAAATAAGTACACCGGAGCTGTCTTCAGGCACACCAGAAAAGGGTGTCTGACCTCATTATGGGTGCTTGTGAGCCACCATGTGGTTGCTGGGATTTGAACTCAGGACCTTCGGAAGAGCAGCCAGTGCTCTTACCCGCTGAGCCATCTCACCCGCCCTTCTGGGATCCTTAGGCACTGAAAGTGTGTGCTGCACAGGCAGACATGCAGGCAAAACACCCACACATAATAAAAGAATACCTCCCCTCCCATCCCAAATAGCCTCATATCATTTCTAGTTCCCTCATGCTTGCTGTGGAAGATGTGACCCACTCCACTTCCTGCTTGCTGCAATGTCTCCCTGTCATGATGGATTCTTATGCCTCTGAAATCATAAAACAACATTAGACCTTCCCTTCTGTAAGTTGTCTAGGCCATAGTGTTTTGCATAGTAATAGAAAAATAACTAATAAGAGACCCACACAGTTAATGAGCAGAGAGTGAGTTTTGACACTTAGTTTCCAGTGGCCATCTAGGAAAATATCAGTGATCAACTCCAAGGCCTTGGACAGCAGGACACTGAGAAATATCCTAAGCACTCCAATTTTCTTCTGGGAACCTCTTTCTCTAAGCCGTTGTCCTTGTGCCATGACCAAGGCTGGCTTCTATTCATGAAAGAAATGGCCCCAGTGCTAGCCAGTAAGAAAGCTATTGTTCCCTGGCCACAGCTTCTAGTTGAAACCTGAGGGTACATTTGCAGCCAGACCAATGAGAGATGGCTCTGAGTTCTGGCTGGAACTACGTGTAGCTGCTAAGCTGGTGGCTATAACGGAGCTTCAGGGAACTGTCCCACCATCACCTTCAGAAGGCTTGTCTGAGGAGGGGGCTACACCAAGGACATTTGAGACTGCAGTAGATTCTATGTAACTCCTTTGAGGATTCCCATCCAGCCAGTACTGTACCCGGCAGAGCATCAATTGTCTTTGCTTTAGGTCAATTTTCCTGAGCTTCTTTAGCTCATGACTCAGAGCTCCAACTCTCAGTGGCCTCCTTCATGATCTATACTGTGCTCACGCTTAACTGCAGATAAATAATGGCTCAAAGCACGCTCTTCTGGCATCTGTCCCAAATCAGGCCCCCTAATCTAATGGGCCTAGATGGATTCCTTGTCTAACTCTCGTTGCGTTGAAAGTCAAGATTAAAGTAAGCTGATGCCTTCCTAAGGTTCAGTGTATGGATGAGTGGGTGATTTCTGTCTATTCCTGCCTGGAAACCTGTCCGCTGTACTTCGCCTGTTGATGACACCCCGAAGTGTTCTTAGCAGAACCCAGTGCTTCCCGGCTGGCTCTGTTAGTTTATTGGTACATGAAGTTTGCTTAACATCTCTCCAGAAAGGAGCTGTGATCCTTATGCTGAGGCATGGTTGATAGTAATGTGCTGATGAGCCTGTAGTGGACTTAAAAACTGGAGAGCCGGCTCGGGGCTAGGTGACAACAGGAAAGGAGAAGTGTCACCTTCATTTTAATAATGCCTCTGTGTGAGTGGAGGCCTCAAGTGTGTGCTTTGTCCTCTGATAAATTCTTATTAGTGCATCAGTCCATCAATCAATGACACATATTTAATAAGCATCAACTGGAGACCCAGACCTTTTATTAATATTGCATAGCTCTCAGCCAGTAGTAGCTTAATAAATACTTCCAGTGACTAATAAGGCGTTGCAGCTTTGAAGTCACTTTGAGATAAAAAAAAAAATCAAACCAATAGACAAAAATTCTTGGTTTCTTTTTTTTTTTTTTTNTGGTTTTTCGAGACAGGGTTTCTCTGTATAGCTCTGGCTGTCCTGGAACTCACTTGGTAGACCAGGCTGGCCTCGAACTCAGAAATCCACCTGCTTCTGCCTCCCGAGTGCTGGGATTAAAGGCCTGCACCACCAGGCCCGGCAAATTCTTGGTTTCTAATGTGGGACTCATCTTTACCTCTGATTCAAGAGATGACCAAATGTTTCTCAGCTAGGGTAGAGTGTTTTCCCTCCCTCTGGCCTCTAGTGTTGGATTATTGGAATGTTGTCAGTCCTAAAAGTCAGGGGCTGGGGAACATTTTAAAATGCTTTTTATCAAAACAAGGTACACCTTGAACAAAACCATTGCCTCCATGTAGTTCCTAGCTCAGGCCATAGATGGACAGTCCTTGGGCTAGCCCTAGACCTCAGTCCTTGGGCTAGCCCTAGACCTTCCCCAGTAAACGGTTTCCTTCTTGCTCAACTCTTTTTCTTCAGGGGAATCTTTGGAGAGTTCCATGTCCGAACTGACCCTCTTTAAGATAATGACGTAGTAAAACCTTAGGAAAATGACTTTAGCAAGCTGCTTAAGGTGGTCATGACCCCTTGGGGGAATTCAAATGACCCTTTCACAGGGGGCACCTAGGACCATCCTGCTTATTAGATATTTATATTACAATTCATAGAAGTAGCAAAATTATAGTTATAAAGTTGCAACACAAATAATCTTATAGTGGAGGGTCACTATAACTTGAGGAACTGCATTCAAGGGCTGTAGCATTAGGAAGGTTGAGACACACTGGTACGCAGACCTATAAGCAACTCTACATAGAGCCACTCATCTGCAGGAGAGATGACTAGGTAATGGGCCCTTTTCCAGAAGAGGGAGTTGTAATTCCAACCTGTTTGGAATAAGAACACCTATTCATCTACCGCTTATCAATAAAACTCAGCTCCTTTCTGGCTCAGAACAACACATTCTCTTCTGTATATATCATTAGATGGCAAAGATCTGGCTTTTTTTTTTTTTCTTTTGGTCTGGAGCTGGGAAATGTTGAGCACACCTCCCTTCTCCCAGTGGCCTGAGCAGCTGGTGGGTTTAGCCCAAGCTCCCAGGCAGGGCACTCTGCCTCAAGGATGCATTAGAACCACTTGGGACTTTAAACACTCTTGGCACCTGGGCCTCACCCCTAGTGATTCTAAATTGTGTGGTGTGGGTTACATCCTGATATCAGATGTTAAAAATGTTCCTGAAATTTATAATGTGCTGACGTTGTATGCACATCATGTTTAGTACAAGAAAATAAATAAATTTTAAAAATCTAGACTTTGAAGAACAGATCATCACTACATAGATCTCCTCCTCCTCCTCTTCCTCCCCCTCCTCCTCCTCTTCTTCTTTCTCCTCCTCCTCCTCCTCTTCTTCTTCCTCCTCCTCCTCCTCCTCCT
>NC_034590.1:134758973-134763270 GCF_900095145.1 Mus pahari | reverse complement strand
TCCTCCTCCTCCTCTTTCTCCTCCTCCTCCTCTTCCTCTTCCTCTTCCTCCTCTTCTTCCTCCTCCTTCTTTGCTTTGATACAGCTAGAACTCAGTACTTTGTGTGCTAGAGGCAAATTCTCTGCCACTGAACTATAAATACCTTGAATCCCCAGAAATGACTTCCCAGTAAAGCAGATTGGGGGAATCTTTTGCTTATTTTGTTTGGAATTGGGGAAAGTCAAAGTCTACATCTTGCTTGGACCATGGGATTGTTGTCATCGAAATAAGATTCCACAGCCCTGACTGGTGATCTGAGGAAGAGTTTTCAAACAAGGATTTGCAGTCACACTTACCTGTGAGGGACAGTAGGAGCATCCAGGAGGAAACAGGCAGGCAGTGTGCCTGGTAGGTGAGAGGAGGCACTCCAATAGGGCAGGAGTCTTATCTCAGTTAGTAAACTAACCCAGGTCTGACTGCTTGCTGCCAATTGAATAGTTCCTAATGTCCTAACATTTACCTTTCCTTTTCTGTGCTTTTTGTTTGGAGGGGTTGGGTTGGAGGAGTAGATATACGTTAGGATTTATATGCAGAATCTCTCAATTTAAAGAATATGGAGTTGGATTTGGGAGCCATACAACTACAACTTTGGTACTTGCGAGGTTGAGCCAGAAGGATTGGGGGTTCAAGGTTAGCCTGGCCTACATGAGAACCCCTGACCCCCACAACCAAATACCATAGAAACAGAAGCATATGTGAACCCTAGACCCGTGAGCCATGTCTGGTGAGTTCCAAAGCTTATGGAGTGACATTTCTTCAGTAAATTTCCCTGTTTCTCTCTGTTTGATGCATGGCTTGTTCTTTTTTGGCTGCTTTCTTCCTAAAAAAATGAGAAGCCATCTTAACCTATTCTGATGGAGTACATTCTGGTAGGAGGATGGTCTAGGAAAACATGCTAAGCTAGGAGGAGTTTTGTGTACTATGTTTTATGTTTTGAGTCTGGAAAAAAACATTTATTCATCTGATGGTCCTGGGTTGTGTCCTGGAGCCCATCTGGAGGGAGGCAGCGTCTGAGACATTCTGATTTGACAGAATTCTTGTACACAGCATCCCTGATAAGGTACAGCAAGGTTGCCAAGGCACATGGGAGGCAGGAGGGTCCCTGACAGGAGCCTGGTGCTAATAGCCAGGCTGCTTCTCACAGGCTTTTAGAAGTTGCCAGTGTTTGCAGAGCCAACGGAGAAATTTGCTATATGGACTCCCCATTCTTGTGACTTTAGACTATCCCAAAAAGGAGGAACAAATATCAGAGGAAATGGAGAAAAGCCATTGTTTGGTCACCAGGCTCCTTAATGAAGTCCAGAAGTGATAAGGGGAACTGTGAAAACACCCAGGATGCTAAATTGATTTATGCTGAGAACTGCTGTACCAGGCATTTATTTTTCCCACACTTTCTTGGAAAGAATTCTTAGGTCCTCCCCCTCATCGTTGCACAAGACATCTTATAATGGCCTCTCAGATGTGGGGGACAGAACAAAACACTAAAGCAAGTCAAAAGGTTGCAAGAGCGGTGTCTTCAGATTTATGAAGCCATAGTAACTTAGTATCTGGAAGGAAATAGACAGACAAGGGAACTGTGGCGAAGTCAGTGCAGCATGAGTACCCACTTAAGTGGGTACATCTGTGTCCCATCCGCTCATCCCCCGAGGGAAGCAAAATTGGAACTGGCACCGCCCACTCTGCTCTGGTTTCCCTGGGCTTTCCTGCTTCGTGTTTGGAGTTAACCTAAATGTTAGAGTAGGAGAGGGATGTTGGTGTCTTTAGTTCTGTCCTCAATGTGCAAGCAAGAAACTGAGTTGGAAGGCTGAGCTCAGATCCCAGTGACAGAGCGCAAGTCACCATAAGCACACTGTAAGGACACTCACACCCATATTTAAACTCTCTCTCTCTCTCTCTCTCTCTCTCTCTCTCTCTCTCTCTCTCTCTCTCTCTCTCTCTCCAGAATCCCAGTTTGAACTCTTGACTCTTTCAATAATGATTGAGGTGACTGGGATGAGGTTTCCTGGGCTAGACCCAGTGGCGAGCATATGATATATACCTAGGCTTAGACAGGTAGAAGTGGGGGACCACAGCCCATGTTTGGAGAAAGATTATTTTCTTTTTTTTTTCCCACTACCTCTGAACCCTTTCACCATGAAGGGTTGGGGGTACTGTCTGGTATTAGCCCACACTCTACGCCTCTGAAGTGAGGGGTGGGTGCTTATCATTGTACCCACCATTCTCTCTCAGTGCGCATTAAGCAAGGCTGTTCCATAGGACATCCGTGCACGCATCTGTGCCCAAGGGACTTACCTGACTTCTCCAGGTTGCTGAATAGAGCTGGTGATTAGCATTACCATGGCAGTAGTTGGTTCTGTGAGTCTGTCTTTGGCCATGGGAACTTCTGCTGATTCCCAATGCTGTATAGGACATGGCTGCCATCATCAGCACGTGGCTAATGAGGACAGAAGAGGAAGAAATTACCTGCAGCAGCCAAGATCTGTTAGATGCAAGGGACAGATGATGCAATACAAGCTTCCCAAGTAACAAAAAGATACAGGCTTTGGATAGGGGTGTGGCTCAGTGGTAAGGTAAATACTTAGACTGTGGCTGGCCTTGGGTTTAACTTCCAGCACTGAGATGGGTGGGGTAAGAGATATAAAGGAAGGAAATAGGAAGTACTTGGACTGTGTGTCAAAGGTTTGAGTACTTGGACTTGAAATCCAGCTGAGGTTTGAATGTCACCAGGGCCTTTTCTAGTCAATTCTTGGGCTTGAGATCAGTGAGAAGGGGAGCATCTCTTTCCATTCCCAGTCCCCAAGGCTGCACAAGTTTCGTTGTCCTTCTTTAGCTCTGGTGCAGTCATGTGCTTATTCCTGGTCTAGCAGAAGGGCTGTGCAGTGTTCAGAATGGCCAGACAGAGGCTAAAGAATGTAAGTGGAGGGGCTGGAGAGGTGGCTCAGCAGTTAAGAGCACTGACTGTTCTTCCAGGGGTCCTGAGTTCAATTCCCAGCAACCACATGGTGGATCATAACCATCTGTAATGGGATCTGATGCCCTCTTCTGGTGTGTTTGAAGACAGTTATAATTGTACATAAAAGAAGTAAATCTTTTTTTTTTTTTAATGTAAATGGAAACTAGATACAAGACTTGAAGGAGAACCACCGCTCTGTACCCCAGAACACCTGTGGATGAGTGCTGGCTATCCCTTTCCTGTACTAAGGAGTTTTTCCAAATGTGCAGATTTTATGTGTTTATCTTTTTGTTTCTCTTGTGAGAAGAGCAGAGAATTTGAAATCAGAAGGCTGAGCTCACATGGGGGCAGTGCTTAGAATCCCAGCTCCACGGTTACATGGAAAAGAATAGATTTCCATAGGAGAACCTGGTGTTGCTCTGAGCCCCAGGGAGATAGATTTCTTACTGGAAGTGACCTTTGAAAATAGGAAGGGCTTGTCACAGATGGATTGTCACTCGGCCTGGGATTATTATCTTTATCTCTTCTGAAGTATTCCCACTCTGGTGAAAAGGCTTGGTTTTTGTTTTGTTTTGTTTTCAAGAGCTGAAGTGTTGAGTACCATTAACAGCTTGAAGAATCTAGGCAGGGCTACTGTTGCGCTCTCCTCCCAGCTCTAGGTAGGGCAGTCCCCAGGAAACAATGTATCCCTGTGGCAAGCCCATAGCATCTCTGAGCAAGGAAAAAGCCCCCTCGTGGAGAGTCCCTCTAGGTGAGCTCAGGTATGTTGCAGGGTAGGTTTTTTGTTTGTTTGTTTTGTTTGTTTTGTTGTTGCTGTTGTTGTTTTTACAGTAGCCACGCCCTTTGTAAGAAGGGCAGTTGAGGATGTGCTATAAAGTTCATTACCTGCTATGTTGAACTCTGTTATCACAATCTTAGGGAAGAACCATGAAACAAGTTGAAGTTTTAAAGGTGTACTCCCCATTTTCCATTCAAAATTCATCTCATCTACTAGAACCACTTACCACTGTCCCCTTTTGAGCCTTTTCACTTCAGGCTGCCAGGAAGAGCCCTGTAGGTTCTGTCCTCTGGTTAAGTGCCCAGCAGGGAGTGATCAGGATTGTGCTGGCCTTTTCCCATGCTCACCTGCTCTGCATTCCAACTAAGGGAGTCGAACCTTTCCTCTTTAACTGGGTTGATGAGTGCTTTCTCCAGAAGGTGGCAATCCTTTAAAATACAGGCAGTAGCTGGCTAGTGTTGGAATGTCAGGGTCTGATTCCTCTAAAAGGTATGCATTTTTGTGTGCATGCATGTGTGTGTGTGTGT
>NC_034590.1:134753861-134758903 GCF_900095145.1 Mus pahari | reverse complement strand
GAGAGAGAGAGAGAGAGAGAGAGAGAGAGAGAGAGAGAGAGAGAGAGAGAGAGAGTGTTAGGGGTGGGGGATGGGGAAATACACAGGCACAAAACCTGAGCAATTCAGCATCCAGCCACTGGGCCTCTGGAAGGAAGGACTTGAACCAGATTCAGCCAGCTCTGAGGATCTAGGGACTTCGTTAGCCTTTAGGTTAGTGAGGCAGACTGTTTTCCCGTTTTTGAGATATTCTTGCTTTTGGGGGTCAGAGGGCAGTTACATAGAGGCAAAGGTCATGTTGCTGGATTGCTCTGTAAAACTTTACCTCTTTTACCTCAACAGTGGGGTCTTTGGGATTCTTAGAGATGCCTGGCTCTAACAGAAAAATTTCAAAACAATCTTAGCCAGGATTATCGTGCCAACGTGACATCAGGGGTGGTTTGGTCGAATCTGGTGTCACTTTAAAGCATGATCTGTTTGTCTCTCTGTCTCTGTGTCTAGCTCTCCCCTTCCTTTTCCCACAAGAGCCACATTGAAACCAGAGCCCCCTGTATGGCACAGAATTTTACCTCTGAGTCACATCCTCATCTGTCTCCCTTCTTTTTAATTAGTTATTTGTTTTATGTGTGGGGGTGATTTGCCTGCTTGTGTGTCTTGTGTATCACACGCATGCAGTGCCCACAGAGGCCAGAAGAGGGCGTGATAAACAGTCATGTGGGTACTGAGAATTGAACCTGGGTCCTCTGGAAGAGCAGCCAGTGCTTTAAGCCACAGAGCCATCTCTCTGGTCCCCTCTCTCTTCTGTACACGTGCACAGATCAGTCTGCTGCACTGGCTTTCATCCTGTACTCCGTGCTTGCTTTCATCCTGTACTCCGTGCTAGTTTTCTTGTTGGGTTCCCAATAAAGACAATCTCTTCTTCCTCATCACGCGGTGGAAGGCACTAGGAGGCCTGGTCACCTCGCTTCTATGCTCTCTGCATTCGCTCTGTCTCGAAGATGCCATCCCCAGCCCTCTTTCCTTCTATCCTTTTACCCATTACTCGATGGAACGATTATCTTGCTCTGTTTTCCTTTGCAACCAGCCTCATTTGAAACACCAGCCATAACAGAAACCTTCTGCGGGGCTGGAGAGATGGCTCAGCGTTTAAGAACACTGACTGCCCTTCCAAAGGTCCTGAGTTCAAATCCCAGCAACCACGTGGTAGCTCACAACCATCTGTAACGGGATCTGATGCCCTCTTCTGGTGTGTCTGAAGACAACTACAGTGTACTTGTACACATAAAATAAATAAATAAATCTTTAAAAAAAAAAAAAAAAAAGACACCTTCTGAAAACACCACACAAATTCACAGGCACTCTCAACTCAGCCTAGGTAGGCACTGAGTCATCTCCATTTGGACCTCTGGGTAAACCCTCCATTCCTCGTTATAATCTGATACCCGGGACTCAGAACTGCTGGGTACATCGGTGGCTCATCCGATCTCCAGATTACTCGATTCCATCAGTTCCAGAACTCTGGTTGGAAACCACAGGCAGGGAAGAAGTCAGGGTATTATCCAGTCAGGTGGCCTCAGAGTGATATATCAGTTACTTTTGTATAGTCACAGTCTAAATTCCTGGAAAAAAACAACAAAAAGATTTTGGCTCATTTTTAAGATGGCTTGTAGTGGTCACTTGGCACTATGGTTCCGTGCCTGCAGTGAAGCAGAACATCATGGAAGTGGAGCAAGGGAATGGAGAAGAGGAAGCTGTTCATCTCTCATGGGAGAGAGAGAGAGAGAGAGAGAGAGAGAGAGAGAGAGAGAGAGAGAGAGAGAATGGAGCAGGATAGAGACCAGACATAAGCTTCACAGATGCTGACAGTGACCTATTTAATACGTGAGCCTATGAAGTCATTTCATATTTGGCTATAACCATTGGACATCCTTCTGGAGACTATGGACTCTGTGGTTTTACTACAGCAACTGTCTCCTTCTAAGTCTACCAATGCCAGTCTTCTTTCTGCTGTTGCCTCTGTGAGTTTTCTTCTCTCGTCTGTCATTATGGAAATAGCCTTGTCTTACTTATTTCTTCACCCTCTGTGAAGATGGTATCTTCTCTTGATGGTCTTGTCTGGGGTCCCAATTACTGTTTTTGATAAAGACTTGTGGACTTTCCCTTCCTTGATGTCTTAGTTTGGGTTTCCATTGCTGTAAAGAGATACCATGACCAAGGCAGTTCTTACAAAGGACAACATTTAATTTGGTCTGGGTTACTGGTTCAGAGGTTCAGTCCACTATCATCATGGCAGGAAGCACGGCTGTGTCCAGGCAGGCAGGGTGTTGGATGAATGGAGAGTTCTACGTCTTATTCCAAAGGCAATCAAAGGCTGGCTTCCATGCAGTAGGAGGAAGTTCTCAAAGCCCATCCCAATAGTGACACACTTCTTTCAACAAGGCCGTACATACCTATACCAGCAAGGCCGTGCCTCCTAATGGTGCCACTCCCTGGGCCAAGCGTGTTCAAGCCACCATACTTGGTACTTGGGATATCAAAGCTCTCCTTAATTTCTGTGCAGTCCAATTTACTATAGCTTTGCCTGGTGGGGCTACAAATGGAATCCTATCTGACTTAATATACATCTCTTTTTTACTTAAGGGCAGGAGCCTGAGGAGGAAGGTGGGGTGTGCTCTTTCCCTGCCTGCCTGCTCTGCCATGCTTCCCCTTTTGCTAGAGGGGCAGGAGGATAAAGGAACGAACACATCTTTATTTAATAAGCAGGTACCGAAGTGTTGGTGGCTTTCCTAACCATGTCTCTGGCTCACACTGGGGCTGCATCAGAGATGTCAGGAGGCCAAGTGCTGACCTCCCCAGGATGGAGAGGATGATGCTGAAGTAGGAAGCCACCTGGAATTTGAATGAATCCCACATCGGCCGCTTACTCTCTTCCAACTCTGTGTCCACTGCAGGTCAACAGAGGCTCCGCTCATGCTCACTTGGACTCAAGCTCAGAGAACAGAGTCTGCACCAGAGGGAACAAGAGTTCCCAGAAGACCTTGTATCAGGGTTTATATGACCAGTTTTGCATTTGCTTGGCAAGAGCTAACCAGTCACATGCTCCCACCCACACAGAAGGAAGTACAACCTCACTTTGTCCAGAATGGGACACTTTGTGCTTTGGAAATGTTTGGGGATGGAGCCGATGGTTCAGTGGTTCAATGTGTGTGTGTGTGTGTGTGTGTGTGCGTGTGCGTGTGTGTGTGTGTGTGTTTGTGTTTGTGTGTATGCATACCTGTGTGCATATGTATTGCAATGAATGTGGATTTATGTGTATTGTAATGGGTGTGTGTGCTTGTGTATGTGTGTCTTGTGATGTGCTTGTGTATTGTGGTCTGTGTATTGTATATGTGTGTGAGTTGTGATATGTGTGTATTGTGATGTGCATGTCTGTGTGTGTGCATGTGTGTTTGTATTGTGATGTGTGTATTGCAATGACTGTGTGTATATGAATGTATGTGTATGTATTGTGATGTGTATGGGTTTTGTGGTGTGCGCACGCACACGCGCGCATGCACTTTCCAGCTTCAGAGGGTTTAGCCTGGCCTTGTTCTTGAGTGAGGCTCTGATACCCATCTGACAATTTCTGTCCCTTCTGTTCTTCTTCACACTATTGAAGTCCACTCCCTGCCATCTGGTTACGGACTCTTCCTTCCTTGTAGATAGCCCTTGGATGACAACTAATGATGACTAAAGTCTAGTCACTTTTTAAGCAAAGGTTAGGGTTTCTATTGTTGTGATAAACCGACATTCCCACAAGTGGAAAGAGCTTATAGTCTTCACAGCACACTTGATCACTGAGGAAAATCAAGGAGGGAACTCAAGGCAGAAGCTTGGAGACAGGAACTAAAACAGAAGCCGTGGAGGAGCGCTGCTCAGCCTGCTTTGTTTTACACTCAGGACCACCTGCTCATGGCTGGCACCACCAGCCATGGACTGGGACCTCTCACCTCATTCATTAAGCAGGACCCCAGTCTTGCAGACAGGCCAATTATACGAAGGCATTTTCTCAATTAAGAGTCCCTTTTCCCTGTGTCAAATTGACAAAAACCACAGGAGAATGGGAACAGTTCTCCGGTAAAGTATATTTAACATGAATTTGATCCTTTGGTCATTAAAGAGTCTATCTGAAGGGCACAGTTCTGTTGGATGCCGTGTAGCTACAGGTTTGCAGCCAACACCACTGTGTAGTTTCTCAGCATCACCCACGGAGCAGTTACTCTCCCTGGCAACCATTATTCCGTGTTCTCTTTCTCTGGATCTGCCCGTTTTCAGTAGAATCATAGTGTGTGGTGTTTTGTCTTGGAGCCTAGCTCCTGTGTGAGTTGTCATCCTTCTGCCCCACAGGCAGCCCATGGTGTCACACTTAAGGGGCATAGTGCCGACCTCCCCAGAGCCCTTTTCTCTACCTGCTGTGGCTCCTGACTTCCTGTCTTCCTGCCCAGGAGCTCAGCACCCCACTGCCTGAGCAGCAGCGGACTTCCTGCTTTTCCCCTTTCAGATCCTGAGTCCCCCTCAGGGCTCTCCCTGGGAGTCCTTTCCTGACTGGTGAGCTTTGCCTGTGAGAGCAGAGGTCACCTGTGGGTGAAGGGAGCCTGGAGAAGCGAGGGTGTGGCTTCAGGCCAGAGTCAGAGGAGGGAAATACTGCACTGCCCTGGCTAGTGTCTCCAGCCATGAATCCAAGTTCTTATGTAGCTTAGGTGGTGGACACCTAAGCCACCACCTAAACAAAACCACAGTTAACAGTGAGAGGGTAGTGTGTATCTGCTCCCTCCCTTGGCCTGTTTTCATTGTAATAGAAGTTCTTTTTTAAAAGGATTTTGGTTTTTTTTTGTTTTGGTTTTTTAGATTTATTTGTTGTCTGGGTGTGGTGGCTCACACCTAATCCCAGCAGTCAGCTCTGGTGAAGCAAAGGCAGGCAGATCTCTGTGAGTTCGAGGCCAGCCTAGCCTACAGAGTGAGTTCCAGGACAGCCAGGGCTACACAGAGAAGAAACCCTGTCTTGAAAAACAAAAACAAAAACA
>NC_034590.1:134748665-134753656 GCF_900095145.1 Mus pahari | reverse complement strand
TTAATTTATTTTTATTTATTATATGTAAGTACACTGTAGCTGTCTTCAGACACTCCAGAAGAGGGAGTCAGATCTCGTTAAGGATGGTTGTGAGCCACCATGTGGTTGCTGGGATTTGAACTCTGCGCCTTTGGAAGAGCAGTTGGGTGCTCTTACCCGCTGAACCATCTCACCAGCCCCGGACATTTTCTTACTTAAGCATCACTTAGTAATCACTAAAGCCCTGCACAGTGGCTTTCAGTGATTCTTTTCTGTGAGTGGGATAAATTGCTGGCATTCAAGGCCCTCTCTGAACTAATTCCAGTTGATCTCTCTTGTGTTCTTTCTCTTCCTACCCCTAGCACAGAATCTTTCCCTTGGGCTAATCTGTAAGTCTGCAAAGAACCCTGCTTCTGCTCATCCACTCCCACCTGGAAGGTGTGTCGGCTCTGCCTGGGATTTCCCCACACTTTCTCCCAGCCTCTGTATTCCTGCCCTCTCCTCACTGCCCTCTGGTCGGTCTGGTATTCGTTCTTAGCCCCCCCCCCCCCCCCGCATGCTGTGGCCTCCTATAGCCGGTGACCCTCTCCTGTCCTGATCTGTGCCAGGAGCTTAGAGCTATCCGGAAAGCCCCCCTTCTATTCCCCAGCCCTGAGGTACTTAGCAAAGGAAACCAGCAGGGCCAGGTACAGGGAGCTCAGGCAGGACTGAGGAATGCAGCCCTTTTCCTGATTGCTGAGTAGGGTGTTAGGAATGTGCAAAAGAAGCCTGGAAAGGCTCAGCCATCTCCTGGGATGCACGCTGAGCTCTCGCTGAGATTGTGAACCTGCATGAGACGGTTATGGATTGTCCACTAGGGGTTATTTCATCATGCCCTAAGTCCATTTTGTTGATTCCATGTTTGTGTGGAGGAATGAGTAAAAAAGAGTGAGTGGGTCAGGAGGAAGGGCAAGGCATGCTGGGAAAGGAAGGTGAGTTAGAAATAGGAACAAAAGGATGAGTCAACTCAGGAGGGGAGAGGAAGGGGGATAGATTTAGGAATCCCAAACCTTGGCTGAAAAGAAGGGTCTTGGTTGTTTTTAGCTATGGAGTGAACCCTGTTGAAGAGCCCCACTGATTCAGTGCCTCCACCCCCCCCCCCCACCGGGTTCCACAGCACCCCGGTTCTTCTGAGTGTGCCCGGATAGGTCAGAATCATCTTCCATGGTCATCTCACTGAGATGGAAGGGACTGTGTTAGCCTCGCTTTGGCTTTAACTTGCTGATTGGGCCTTGGAACTGTCCCAAGCCCTGGAGGGAGGCCCAGAAGGATAGAGCCACTGCAACATCTGCAGTGTCCGCTGACCTTTCTCACAGTGATCCAGAGCCACCCTTGTACCAGAAATCCTCCTGAGCCATGTGGGAAGAGGGCATGTCCCCTGTTAAGGACTACTGGCAGGCTCCTGTCTGGGGATCTTCTGACTTGGAGACTCTAGAAATGAAGACAGAGGCTACAGGCCCAGGCAGCAAGGTCCCGTGCTTCTCCATGGTCTGCGATCTGGATGTACTGGCCCTGTGTTTTCATGCTATCTCTATTCATTGCTGCTGAGGGGCACCTCATTTGAACTTTGCCAGAAGGAGGCTGGGCTCCAACACTTCCCACCAGTTTACCCACAGCTATTGTATTGATTTTGCTAATGGCCCTTTCCTACCACAAATTGTCTCTCACTTCTCTGAGTGAAAGCGCTGTGGAAAACCCGGGAAGGGCAATGTTTGTGTGTGTGTGGGGGGACACTTTTTTGCTGTCCTCTGTACAATGTAGATTTTGGCTCTGGGGTGAACCTGCCTCTGAGTGTCTTATAAAGATGGGCTTTCTCTTTTCATCAGGTCCAGTTGTATGGGACTATCCTCTGACCACATTGCCACATCCTTATCAGCTGAGCTGTGTGGGATTGCCAAACATCACTACAGCTGTACTTTTTGACAGCTGACCTTCCCTCATTTGTACCCCCCCCACACCTTCCAAAACGTTATATGCAAATCTGCCCCAGTAGCAGCTGACCTCTGGGAGGACCAGGGGAGGGGACTCCATCTAAACAGGAGGCATCCATGCTAGGTGCAGACCTTCCACTGTGGTACTCCACACCCATCTGTGCTCCTCCCAGTAATCGGCCACCCATTACTCTGTAAGTAAGCCTAGTAAATTCACTGGATTGCCCAGCGTGACATTTTGGGGAGTCACACCTCTATTTGTTGCTAGGACCTACCTCTCCTCCAGGAAACACTTTTAGTAACAGGCCTTCTAGTAATAGCTACTCAAGGGATACAAAACATCTTGGTCAGTGAAGTACAGTGCAGTGACAGGTGAACAGACTGTGGTGACACAAGCCCATTTGGGGGACTTAGCAAAGTTCCTCCCATTTCTCTTCTAGACATAGCTGTTATTTGCTTCCATGGTAGGAACATTCTTTTTTTTTTTCTTTTCTTTTTTCCCCCTCTCTTCCTTCTTCCCTGCATGCCCCTCCCCTTCTCTCTCTCCCTTCCTGTTTTCTTTTTGGGGATAGGATTACTGTGTGACCAAGGATAACCTTGAATACAGTTCTCTTTCCTTCAGTTTTTCCAGTTCTGGATCTACAGTACTCTGCCACCCTGCCTGCCTGGCTGTTGCTTTTATTATATGGTGAATAAAATGACTCAGCAAGAGTCTGAATAGACTTTTGAAACTGCTGGCAGAGATGGTAATTTGAGGGTGTGTGTGTGTGTGTGTGTGTGTGTGTGCATGCAAAAGAGAGAGAGAGAATAAGTATGTGAGTGTGTGTATGTGACAGTGAGTGTATAAAAGAGTATATGTGTGTGTATGTGTGTNTGTGTNTGNGAGAGAGAGAGAGAGAGAGAGAGAGAGAGAGAGAGAGAGAGAGAGAGAGAGAGGTCGACAGAGAATTTTTAAAAGCTGAACTTTGGAGTTTCAAAGGCATGCCTCCTAGGGGAAGATAGCACATACCACTAGAGAGAAAAACCAAAACCGAAACCATGGACAAGCTGTTCTGGAGGGGACTTGCCGTAGGCTCTTTTGCCGGGCATGTCTCTAGGCCATGCGTGGGTGAAGAATTATGGAGGCCCAGGTGGGTTTGTGAAACTGAGGTTGGGGGTGGGGGGACCAGAGGTTGGTGTGAAAGAGAAACAGTGAGACTCTCTCTGTGAGAAAGTATGAGAGGAGTTGGAAAACCACGGCAGAAGACCATCCAGACAGAGGTGTCTGTGAGACGGTGTCTTGATCCCTTCCCATGATACCAGGGACTCTAAAGACTTGAGTCTCCTAGGTTATATTTCTGCCAGTGAGCAGAAGAGCTGCTATGTTAGATTCTTTCTTACTGCTGTGATGAAATACCTGACAGAAAGCAACTTGAAGGGGGCGGGGCTTATTTTGGCTCACAGTTTAAGGGGATACAGCCCATCGTGGCAGTGTGAGCATGAGGTTGCTTGTTCACATCTGAGTGGATCTAGGAGCACAGGGAGACAGATGCTGGGATTCACCTAGCTTTCTCCTTTCCAACCTTTAATTAGAGCTGGGCCCTGAGTCCGTGGGTTGGTGACTCCCTTTTGGAGTGGATCTTCCCTCCTCAGTTAATCCTTTCCAGAAATGCCCAAGATTGTGCCTCTCTAACTGTTTATCAATCCTATAAAATTGACAATTAAATTTAGCTGTCACATGAACTGAAAGGAAATTGGGTATGAGTACAAAAAAAAAAAAAGTAATGAAAATAATCACATAGGAAATGGCTAGATAGCCTTGAACTTGTGATCCTACAGCCTCAATCTCTCCATTGCTGGGTGATGCTACAGCTGGCTAGCGAAAGGTTCATTTAGGGCATAGGTTAGATGGAATTTGTCTACATTTCATGTAGATACCATCTAAGCTATACTTATAAGCTAGAGCTCTTTGCAATGGCCTGGGAGGCATGCTGAGGGTTTTTCTTAGGAAGTACACAGTTCACTGCAGGAATGCTCTGTGTGAGATAGGATACAGGCCGAAGGCTTTGCTACCGCCCTTCGTGAAGGGACTGACTCAGCACTGATAGCCCCGAGAATCAGGCCTGTTGGTGGGGGGAGCGCTGGTAGACCTTACAGGTGTGAAATTAGGATGCACAGTTGGTAGAACACTTAGTGCTGGAGTGCTGATTTAAAACAAAGCAAAGCAAACACTCAATCCCTAAAACACGGTGACCGAACTAAGCCGACAACCTTTAAGACATCTCTCCAGTTTGTGTGCAACAGAGCTGGCTCTTAAGCACTTTCTCTTTCAAAGCATTCGGAGAGGCTTCTGCTCAAGCTTCCCTCTCAGGTGGAAAGCAACTATTAGGAAACCTCATTAACGAGGAAAGATTAACTACCCACAAAGAAGGGACCAAAGGTCTCTCCATGCCTGGAGCTGCCCAGACAGCTTTTTCTCCTCTCATTCTCTCTCTCTCTCTCTCTCTCTCTCTCTCTCTCTCTCTCTCTCTCTCTGTATATATGTGTATAAACAGAGTCTCTATATGTATTCCACGTTGGCCTCAAACTGGAGACCCTCCTGATTGCTGGGATTATAGGCGTGCGCCCCTACACACACACACACACACACACACACACACACACACACACACACACACACCTTAGCTCCTCTGCTATTTCAAAGGCAGTTCCTGAGGTATTATCTGACAGACTTTATCCACATCAGAAGATCACCTTCCAGGCTCCACCATGGGCTTGTCAGGGAGGCTCATACTCTGTGGATGCCCCTGCACTGTGAGTGTCCCCTTGTGCAGAGCAAGGTGCGCATCTCTCTCTCTGTTCAATTTTGTCCATTCATCGTGAGAACTTGCAGGGGACTAGACAGGAGGCCTCTTCTACCCATACATTGGGAAGGATATGGGCTGATGTGCTGGGTTGTTTATTAGCTTCAGGTCATATATATATATATATATATATATGTGTGTGTGTGTGTGTGTGTGTGTGTGTGTGTGTGTGTGTGTAAAATTAGACCCTTTCTGAGCA
>NC_034590.1:134744469-134747143 GCF_900095145.1 Mus pahari | reverse complement strand
CTTTCCAAGACTTTTATCATGAAGGGGTGTTGGATTTTGTCAAATGTTTTCTCAGCATCTAACGAGATGATCACGTGGTTTTTGTCCTTGAGTTTGTTTATGTAGTGGATTACGTTGATGGATTTCGGTATATTAAACCATCCCTGCATCCCTGGGATGAAGCCTACTTGGTCATGATGGATGATGGTTTTGATGTGTTCTTGGATTCGGTTTGCGAGGATTTTACTGAGTATTTTTGCATCGATATTCATAAGGGAAATTGGTCTGAAATCCTAATCCTAAGGTGTTGGCCTTCGGAGATGACGATGTCAGTAGGGAACAGTCCTTGCAGTTAGGATTAGGTCCCTTATGATGAGAAAGGGACCTAGAGAGAGGCCAGTCAGCTCAGAGCAGAGGCCTTAAAAGCAGCAGTTCCACATCTTATCCTTGGCCAGAAGCTAGGAGGAAATGCCCTTGGTTCTCCTGCAAGGAATGTCAGACCGAGGCTCTGGTTCGTCTTCCAGTTTCTTCTTATCTTTCTTGTTCTAAGTGAACATCCGTGCCTGGACATTATACGTGAGGATGTGAATGGAACTGAGACGCTGCTGGACGCCTGTGGATGGACCGGCTAGCTTGAACAGCTCACCTCCCCATGCTTCACCCCCAGTGTCTGCCATAAGGCTAATGGAAAGCCTAGTGGGACCCTGCTTTTGTTGTCTTGGCTTTGGTTTTGGACTCACCTGTAGGAACTCTGCCTTCCTTCTCTCTCTTAACTCCCACCTACAATCCTATAATACAACTTCTTGCTAAAACTTGCCCTTCTAAGTCGGGCATGGTGGCGTAGGTCTTTAATCCCAGCACTTGGGAGGCTGAGAGAGGTGAATTTCTGAGTTCGAGGCCAGCCTGGTTTACAAAGTGAGTTCCAGGACGGCCAGGGCTACACAGAGAAACCCTATCTCAAAAACAAAACAAAACAAAACAAAAAACAACCCCAAAAAACCAAACCAAACAAAACAAAAACTTGCCCTTCTGCGGTCTGTGAGTTTTGTTCTGTAAATTTGTGACCCAAAGGACCTGGATCTACTGACTCAGTGAGAGTGTTATGTGATTACAAACTTCTGGCACCTTAAATCATGAGATAAAACCCATGCGAGACTGTCACACTCAAAGACACCCCACCCCACTTCCTACATCACTCATATGAGACACGGGGAGTTCATTTCTTCCTTCCTTCCTTCCTTCCTTCCTTCCTTCCTTCCTTCCTTCCTCCCTCCCTCCCTCCCTTCTTTCCTTCCTTCCTTCTTCCTATCTTTCTTTCCTTCCTTTCCCCTCCCTCCCTCTCTTCCCTTCCCTTCCCTTCCCTTCCCTTCCCTTCCCTTCCCTTCCCTTCCCTTCCCTTCCCTTCCCTTCCCTTCCCTTCCCTTCCCTTCCCTTCCCTTCCCTTCCCTTCCCTTCCCTTCCCTTCCCTTCCCTTCCCTTCCCTTCCCTTCCCTTCCCTTCCCTTCCCTTCCCCCCCCTCTCTCTGTCTCTCTCTCTCTCTCTCAATGTGAGAACACAGCAAAAGATGGCTATCTGTTAGCCAGCAAGCTGGCCCTCCCCCTCACCCCCTGATTCTGCCAGCTCCCTAAACTTGGACTTCCCAGGCCCTGAGTTGGGAGAAAGGCATTTTTGTTGCTTGTGAGCGTGGGAAGTCTATGGCACGAAAACTGCTGTCAAAGGATAAGATTACAACTTGAAGATCTGAGGTTTTGATTTGGAAATTGGGCAACACTTCATTCCATAAAACTGAAGGAGGGTTGCAACGGCCAGAGCAGAAGAGATGGTGTTTCAGATAGAAGAGGACTGACAATAACAGAGACAGAACCTGAAGCGGATGGGTCATTCCAAAGTTATTTTCCTTCTAAGGGAGGGACAGGGGAACTGAGCAGCAGGAAAGCATCACTTGGTGAACCCCAGGCTATTTCAGGTCACTTCTTTTGTGTGAGGATGAAACCTGGAGAATTTTATCATAGTGTAGACAGAGACTGCCCTGTTTGAGACATCTGGACTCCATCTATTTATTTATTTATTTATTTATTTATTTATTTATTTATTTATTTATGAGTACACTGTAGCTATCTTCAGACACACCAGAAGAGGGCATCAGATACCATTATGGATGGTTGTGAGCCACCGTGTGGTTGCTGGGAATTGAACTCAGGACCTCTGGCAGAGCAGTCAGTGCTCTTAACCGCTGAGCCATCTCTCCAGCCCCCTGTCCTCCACCTCTTTAATCATGATTTATCAGAAGTTCAGATAGGCATCTCAGTTTTAGCTTGGTTTCATGGGACTTTAATAGGAGTGACTCCATTTTGATTTTTTTTAGCTTGCTCTGTTGGGGCTTAGTACAGACTTCCTCCTCCTCCTCCTCCTCCTCCTCCTCCTCTGTCTCCACCACTACCGCCTTCTCTATACTTCTCATTTCTGTTTGATACAGTTAATGTGCACTTTAACTGTCAGTGCTTGGCCCTGAGTTTTAAGCCCAAGTGTTTTCTCACTAAGTTATACTCTTCTAAAGTTTGTTTGCTGGTTCTCTTCTTTATCCTTCCTTCCATTGTGAGGTGTGTGTGTGTGTGTGTGTGTGTGTGTGTGTGTGTGTGTGTGTAGCATGTGTGTGGTGTGTATGATATGTGTGTGGGGTGTGTGTATGTGTAGT
>NC_034590.1:134735460-134744033 GCF_900095145.1 Mus pahari | reverse complement strand
GGTTTCCTCTGTGTAGCCCTGGCTGTCCTGGAACTCACTCTGTAGACCAGGCTGGCCTTGAACTCAGAAATCTGCCTGCCTCTGCCTCTCAAGTGCTGGGATTAAAGGCGTGCGCCACCACGCCTGGCGACTTTGGGGTTCTTAATCCATTGTTCTCAGCCTTATTTCCTCAAGACAGAAACTCACTGAACTAAGCCGATAGCCAACAAATCCCAGAGCGCTTCCGGTCTCTGCCCCGGCCCCAACCAGTGCTGGGGTTTCAGGGCATGCAGCCTCCTCACTCAGCTTCTTGAAGGCGTTGGGGACTCAAACTCAAATCCTAACTGTTCTTACTCATTGAGTCATTCTGTAGGCTGATGCACACCAAGAGAAAAATGTGGGACTGATACTTTGTAAATATATGCTGGCCTTACTCTTAGCTACTCTTGTGGACTGTAAGACATCAGAGCTGATGATAATGAACGTGTCACTAGCAGTCTACAGAGCTAGTGTCTGCCAAATAGATTTGTCTTTCCTTATTACAGTTCTTCAGAACAGATAAACATTACTTTTCATAGAGGAGAGAGATGAGACTCAGTGTGGAGTCTTTTTTTTTTTTTTTTTCTAATGGCCACTCAGGCAGCAAATGAGCAGAGTGGGCTGTAGCTGATTTGGTCATCCGTTCTCAGGGATGTTCTCTGCTCCGGTAGGGCGTGGCTCCGAGAACTTGAAATCAGCCAGAGGTTAAGGGGATCCTCACTCTGAGAGGCACTCACTCTGCTATATTTAGAATTTCTTGGAGAGGCGCTATCAGCTGGGCCCCCGTTTTCCTGGGCAAGTGGCAGGTGCCATGGATGGATGTGGGAGAAATCAATCATTACTGCTCTCACATAGGCCTTGTTTGTCCTTTCCTAAAGTGAGAGTTACACAACCGTGTGGCTTATCCCCCACCCTCCAATTTCAGAATGTTCAGCTCCAAATTCGCTATCCTGCTTGATCATCCCATTCCTCCCTCTGTTCTATCACGCACACAAATTTCACCATTTTTTTTTTTTTAAATTGCTCACCCTCCCTCATTCTGACACAGGATCTCATTAAACATTTCATGTCAGCAATTATAATGATCCTGCCTTAGCCTCGAAGTACCACAATTACAGGTAAGTAGTTTTTGTTTGTTTGTTTGTTTGTTTGTTTTTAAAAAAAGATTTATTTACTTATTATATGTAAGTACACTGTAGCTGTCTTCAGACACTCCAGAAGAGGGCGTCAGATCTTGTTAAGGATGGTTGTGAGCCACCATGTGGTTGCTAGGATTTGAACTCCGGACCTTCAGAAGAGCAGTCGGGTGCTCTTACCCACTGAGCCATCTCACCAGCCCCTGTATCTGGATTTCTTTAAGTCCACAACAATGTTCTNTGAGCCATCTCACCAGCCCCTGTTTGTTTGTTTTTGTTGTTGTTGTTGTTTGTTGTTTTGAGGTTTCCTCTGTGTAGCCCTGGCTGTCCTGGAACCTGCTCTGTAGAGACTAGGCTGGCCTTGATCCCATGATCTACCTGCCTCTGCCTACTGAGTGATGGGATTAAAGGCATGGGCCACAACTTCCTGGAGACAAGATTTTGATATGGGCTACTGTGGAGGTACATTAGGTATACACAACTATTAGAGAAAAGAAGAAACTGTCCTCATATACCTGAATTATTGTATGTACTTTATTTTTTCTTTCATTTGTATGTGGTATGCACTACTGTGCATGTATGTTCACATGTGTGTGTATGACATGTTCACAGAAGGCCCAAGGTCAATGCCAGATATCTTCCCTGCTCTGTTTTTTGAGGCAGTCCATCCTCCTTCTAATGTGAAGAAGGATGATTCGGTTAGACTGGCTGGCCAGCTTGTTCTGGGCATGCCTGCCTGTGCCTTCCACACACAGTGATTATTGGTGGGCTGTCACAACCGAGTACATGATGGATGGGGCTTGTGATTGTTCTCAGGCTTAGTGACAAGCACTTCCCCCACTGAGTCACTTCCCAGATCCATGAATGTATTTTACAGCACTGTATGTTACCCCAGACTCTTGGTGGAACGAGAGGATGTATCAATGCATACGGGTAAGAAATAGAACTTCTCCACATAGTATATTTTTCTTTGTTCTTGCTTTTGAAGCAGGGTTTCTCTGTGTCGTTCTGGTTCTTCTGGGAATTGCTTTATACACTAGGCTGACCTAGAACTGAGAAATTTGCCTGCTTCTGCCTACCCAGTGCTGGGATTGCACCATAAAGATCAGATAGTAATTCTTAAGCCAAGCCAAGCCAAGCCAAGCCAAGCCAAGCCAAGCCAAGCCAAGCCAAGCCAGGCCAGGCCAGGCCAGGCCAAGCCAAGCCAAGTCAAACCAAACCAAACCAAACCAAACCAAACCAAACCAGAAACAAAACAAAACAAAACAAAACAAAAAACCCAAACAAACAGAAAAAAAAAAAAACCCCACTGCCACAACAATTCCATCTGGCCATATTTCCTTACCTTGTTGGAAAATTCATGTATGGATTATCTAGAAATGGATCTGTTTAGGTGGACTGTAGGAGCTGCTCATGTAGATAATTTGTTACTTTTTAAAACATTTATTTATTTATTATATGTAAGTACACCATAGCTGTCATCTAGAAGAGGGTGTCAGATCTCATTACAGATGGTTTTGAGTCATCATGTGGTTGCTGGGATTTGAACTCAGGACCTTTGGAAGAGCAGTCAATGCCCTTAATCGCTGAGCCATCTCTCCAGCCCAATTTATTACTTTTTAACTAATTAAATAAAACCAATATTTACGTAGCGTTTTGTGGTTTCCAAAGTCCTTGTCTAAGCAATCTCCCCTGCAGTTCAGACACTTGCCCTCTTGGCATGCAGACACAGACTTTACCAATTGCTGTTTGTATTGGACTGTAGATGAGTAAACCCAGACTCCAATATTCTGGGTGATTTAGTTTTATTTTCTAGAGTGGTGAATGAAAGAGTTTAGAAATAGATCTGAATGTCACCAGAAGGAGGCGCACATGAGTAAGAGGCCTCCTTCCTGTGGCCACTGCTCCTTCTCCACCTTTGCCTCTGCTGCCCAATACACATCAGGGGCCAGGGGTTGGCAGGAACTGCCTATTCTCTCCTATTCTCTCTCTCTCTCTCTCTCTCTCTCTCTCTCTCTCTCTCTCTCTCTCTCTCTCTCTCTCTCTCTCCCTCTCCTCTTCTCCCCCTCTCTCTATGCCCCATCTCTATCTCCATCCATCCTCCTCCTACACCATCTCTATCTCCATCATCCCCATCTCTCTCATGTCCATTTCCATGTCTACATCTTATCTCTGTTGATGGCACTGGGAACCGAACCCAGGACCTTGCACGTGCCTGGCAAGTGTCTTACTACTGTGCCATACCCCACGCCAGGAGCCTCTCCTTTCCGATGGAATCCAGAGTCAGAGCCCTCAGTACAGTGCCTAGACATACAGCCTTCAATGACGAGATACAAGACAGTTGAAGACTACATGTTCTCTCTAGGATTTTACCAAGTTATAAAATTCTCCAGTTGTCTGACTGAGATCAGAAATCAAAGATCCTTGAACATGGTGGAGCTTGTCTGTAGCATTGTCTGGCAGTTTTAAAAGCAGTTAGGTCAAACAGGGATAATCTTCATTCTCAAGATTCATTTGACTTTGGATGATACTAATTTTAAATCAGCCATTACAAATGGGTGCTAAAAATAGACTATATGGAACACCTAGTGCAGGCATTACAGCTTGACACAAATCCAATTCCTTTATAGCACTCCTCGGTTGATGTTTGGAGTCCTGCCCCCACCTAATACCTTTGGTAGCTTCGAGTGTTGCTTTAGGTTCAAGGTTTTAAAATCATTTAAAATCCACAGAGATGGAGCAATAGGTCCATATGGCTACTGGGGGAAGAGAATTATGGCTTTGTTTTTAGCTCTAGAGAATGGATGGAGTAGCATTCAGCGCAGGGACTTTATGCTCATTTATAATCTCAGAGTTTTGGGTTTAAAAAAAAATCATTCCTTTCTCTGAAGGTTTGCCTTTTCTCTGCCTTGCAGTACAAATTAAGAGCAATTAAAATCAATGTCCTGCTCTCTGAATGGTACTGCTTATCCTAGTCTACTTTCTTTGATGTTCAGTCATAGATAAAACAAGCTGGTCTACTGTCATTGTCAATACATGAGTCAGTGAGACCACCCAGCTCAGGCTTTTCCTCTAAGGGCTGTTATTTAAGGGTGAGGTCCTATTCTTTTTTATCTTTTCTTTAATAAAGAATAACTAATTCTCTCTCTCTCTCTCTCTCTCTCTGTGTGTGTGTGTGTGTGTGTGTGTGTGTGTGTGTGTGTGATGTGAGAGTGTGCGTGTGTTGATGGCACGCCTGTACATGTGCAGAGCCCAGGGGAGGATGTTGACTCTCCCTCCATCTTATGCCCCTGAGACACTATCTCACTGAAGCAGAAACTCACCTTGCTGCTGGATTGGCTCACAGTGGACTTCTAGGATCTGCCTGTCAGACAACATTGGTGTCCCAGGTTCATGACGCCGTGGCCAGCTTTTATTCATGTGTTGGGGATTCAAACTGTGGTCCTCAAGTTTGTTCCACTAGCGCTGTCCTCCTCTGAGTCATCTCCCAGCTTCTTGATTTTATTTTCTTATGAATTAGCTACAAACTGGTCAAAGGATAAAGGATAAAGGACTGTTTGGCTGTTGATTCGACAGTCATATCTTGAATTGCTCTCGCTTTCAAGAATAAGGGATCCTGAGTCTTGCATGATGCAGCCACAAATGGGACTAAATTATGCTAAGCAAAAATAAATTCTCGTACTGAGAATTTCCCAGGAGTTTTGATATTTTTGACTCTTGCTCACTAAATATGGAAAAGATTGAGACACTGAGAAGCAGGGGAGCTGTTCTGCCTTTTTTAGACCTTTGAATAAGCCGTTTCATCCTATTCAGTGCTATATTAGCAATATACTAAAAATCTCTCCCTGTCGAAAAGTCCCAGTTTTCTGAGTGGTGAGTTTCTGGAAATGTTCGTTTAGCTTCCATTTTTATATAAGTAACAAAGCTCTTGAATTATAATTAATATTTTCTAGTGATCTCAGTGTTATTCATATATGGAAGTGATAGAAATTGGTATTTCACTGATTTTTTTTTTTTAAGGTCTCATTATGTAGCTAGAAACTTTTATGTGGCATGGAACTTTTGATCTTCCTGCTTCAGTATCCCAAGCGTTGAGAGTACAGGCCTGTGCCACCATGCCTGGCAGAAATCACCTTAGTCCTCATCTAATGCAGGTTCTTGGTGTTCAAAGTCAGCATGGCTGTTGGTGCCAAATACTTACGTACAAAGGTTAGGGAAAGCATTTTGTCCTCCTCTGTGACCAGAAAGGCTGCATCTTAACAAGCATTGGTAGATGCCATCGGGGACTTCAGCTGGTGGCACTTACTCTATAGATACGATGGAAGAAGACAAGAAGAGGTGATCTGAACTCTCTGGCTCAGCAGCACTGGAGACAAATGCTGTCTTCAGTGGCAGGCACTGCTCACTTCTAGGAGTCTGGTAGCCAAGCATTGAACCAAACCCACTCGGTAGCCTTTCAGCTGTTTTGGTAGTACATATTGTGTTTCTCTGTCCCGCATGGCACACACACAACTGATAGGACTAGACGTTTGATCAGCTCTGTCCTCTTCCTTGAGTTCCTTCTCTGTCCCTTTCTACCCCCTTTCCCTCTTCTGAGAGCTCAGCCTTGGCACTGTGCATAGAGACCCAAAGGTCTTTCCCTTAGGGTTGTGAGCTGCCATTGATAGTCACTGCCGAGATCCATTAACTCCTTAGCAACACACAAGGAGAGCGTTTTAATTTTGCTTTAGCCTGATTTTCTGGCGTGGGGAAGTGAAGATAATGTTCTCCCATAAAGGATTTGATAATCTTGACACGAAGCTTTGGAAAATAAAAAACAAAAGCTTCCTCCCTTCCGTTCCTTACCTTTTATGATAGTACTTTGTCTTGAGCATTTTACCAGTTAATGGTGGCTGTTTTCTCTTTTGTTTTATGAGATAGGCTCTCATTACTTAGCCCTGGCTATCTTGGAACTTGTTGTGTAGATGAGCCTGGCCTCAAATTCACAGAAGTCTGCCTACCTTTTCAACTTGAGTGCTGGAGTTCCAGACATGTATTACTGTGCTTGGCTTATCATGACGTTGTGTGTGATATGTGTGTGTGTGTGTGTGTGTGTGCTCATGTGAGCATGCATGCACATGAGGCCAGAGACTGGTGACAATGTCTTCTTATGCACGTCACTTCTCATATAGAGGCCGAGTCTCTGATTTATATATGTAGAACTCACAGGTGGTTGGTTTAGGATCTCCAGATTGCAACAGGGACCCCTTGTCTCTGCCTCTTGTGCACTAAGATTGTAGATGGGCCACCCCACTGACCTGGCAGTTAGGAAAACGCTGAGTTTTGAACTCCAGTCCTTATGTTTTCATAGCAAGCACGATACCCACTGAGCTACCTTCTCAGGCCCTGAGAATGATTTTCAAACAAACCACTATAACATAGAGGTGGTAACATACTTGGGCTTAGATTACTACAGTCTTGGCCTTTATTGATGGTTCAGTCATTCCATCTTTAGACCGCCATCTTGGCTGGTTGGTTAGATCGTCCTCACGAGCGTTGTCACTACCCTAGTTTTCAGTCTGATAAGATGTCCTCTGTTTATTCCTTCATATTTTTGGCTTCATACCTAGAACCTGTCCTCTCTCCATGTAGATACATTACATGTGCACTAAAAAACAATCTTTAGATATTACCATGTGAGTGCCCAAGGAGACAGAACTGGATAATTTAATTTCTAGCTCTGGGGCTCGAACCCAGGGCCCCAGGCATGCTTAGTGTGTACTCTCCTATCCAGTTACACCCCCATCATATACTCTATTATCAAGCTATACCTCTAGCTCCTGCATATTATTTCTCTCTTTTTCCTTCTTTTGAGCTATGGTCTCAAACTGCCGTCTTCCTGCCTCCGCCTCCCACTATAGGTGTGAGGCATCATGTCTGGGTAATTTACATTTTTAAAAAAGCAGAATGAATGTAGATTTATTAGATGAAAGCTAGAAAAGAACTCCTTGAGTAGGAGCGGCTCTCACTGTGGAGGTCATGCTGACCTTGAACTCAGATCTGCTTGCCTCCACTTCTCCCGTGCTGGGGTTAAAGGCGTGCACCACCACTGCTAGGCCCTCTGTCAACTTTTTAAAGCCAAAACATTTCATATAATCTAAGGGAAACTTTGACTTTGAAATGGCTTTATTCTACAATAGACAACCTAGTCCTAGGATAGCAAATCACAACCAATAATAATCAAGGGTTGTGGAGACTTGAATTAGAAGGTCCCCATAGACTCATATATTTGAATGTTTGGTCTATAGTTGGCAGAACTCTTTGGGAAGGAATAGGGTAGCCTTGTTGGAGGAGGTCTGTCATTAAGAGCTGGCTTTGAGGTTTTTGTTTTTTTGTTTTTTAAATTGGATATTTTCTTTTTTTAACATTTCAAATGTTATCCCGTTTCCTAGTTTCCCCTCTGAAAAACACCCTCCCCCATCCCCTCCACCCCTGCTCACCAACCCACCCATTCCAGCTTCCTGACCCTGGCATTTCCCTCACACTGGGACATAGAGCCTCCATAGGAGGAACAACATTATGATCTAACCATTACCCCGGAGCTCCCAGGGACTAAACCACCAACCAAAGAGCACACATGGTGGACTCATGGCCCCAGCTGCAGATGCAGCAGAGGATGGCCTAGTCCGACACCCGAGGGGCAGAGGTCCTTGGTCCTATGGAGGCTTTGAGGTTTTAAAGCCCCTACCATTGTCATAGCTATCCTCCCTCTGCTTTGTGATTGTCTCTCAGGATGTGAGCTCTCAGCTACGTCTCCAGTGTCCTTCCTGCTGGCTGCCATTTTCTTTGTCATGATTGTAACTCACCCTCCAAAACTGTACGCCCCAAATAAATTCTGCCTCCTAAAAGTCCCCTGGTGGTTATAGTGTCTCTTCACAGCAATAGAGAAGTAACTAAATAACAACCATGCATGTTTGCAATTATAGATCATGATAAAATGTGATGTGGAAGAGTTCATCTCTCTATGATTAAGCCATTAACTGGATGGATTATCTCCTTTGTCTTGGTTCTGACTTTTGCGTTATTTTTGTATTCGATTAACTTTAGGATAATTATGTAAAATATTAACTATCTTGATAGATCAATAAAACAAACCGTATTCAAAGAATTAATTCATTCCCTTGTTCTCTATTCCTAATTGTTTCACTATCTATAGGTAAGTTTTTTTTTAAAAAAATTATGGCTTATTATTCTATTTAAACACCTAAGTAGGTAGTCTCTACTTCCATGTCTGCCCCTTCTTGGACAGTGGATAAATAGCTTCTTTGTCATACCTATAAAGTGATATGCTGTATTTTTCTTCTTCTCCTTCTTCTTCTTCTTCTTCTTCTTCTTCTTCTTCTTCTTCTTCTTCTTCTTCTTCTTCTTCTTCTTCTTCTT
>NC_034590.1:134722078-134735325 GCF_900095145.1 Mus pahari | reverse complement strand
TCCTGGAACTCACTTTGTAGACCAGGCTGGCCTCGAACTCAGAAATCCGCCTGCCTCTGCCTCCCGAGTGCTGGGATTAAAGGCATGCGCCACCACGCCTGACTTTTCTTCTTTTCTTAAAACAGGATCTTACTATATATCTCTGTCTGGACTGGAACTTGCTATGCAGATCAGGTTAGCTTTAAGCTCACAGAGGTCTGTCTGTCTGTCTGTACCTCCTGAATTCTGGGGTAAAAAGTACATGCCATTACACCTGGCCCAATATTAATTTTTTAAAAGATTTATTTATTACTTTTTAAAGATTTATTTTATTTTATGTATATGAGTACACTGTAGCTATAGATGGTTGTGGGCCATCATGTGGTTGCCGGGAATTGAACTCAGGACCTCTGGAAGAACAGTCAGTCAGTGCTCTTAACGACTGAGCCATCTCTCCAGCCCCCAATATTGCGTTTTGAAATGTTCATATTTTCAGTTGTGTGTCTATGCTGCTGAGACCTTAATAATCATTAGGACCATATAGACAAACCAAGGCACTCTCAGGTGGATCTATCTGTTGGCAGAAGTGTCAATTGAACAAGAACTTTGAAATGCAGTTTGTCAAAATGTAGAAAGGATAAGCTATGTATGTGCAACATTCTGTCATTTTTTTTTTTTTTTCGAGAGAAAAATCTCTTTTTTCCTTTCAGGACATCCAGGCTGCCTTTTCTTATACTATCTTCTTGCTTAAGCCTTCTGAATGATGAAATTACAGGTGTGGGCCACCTCATCTAGCTGGAAAGATTTTTGTTATTGACGGTATACAGTACCACAATAGTTGAAATTAGAAAAATACCTTAAATTTTCATCAAAAGAAGAATAGATAAATTAAATTTTGGTACATTTAAGTGACAGACTATGATACAATTAAAATATCTGAACATTTTAACATGGCTTTTTGAAAGCTTGATTTAAAATAAGAAACAGAACATAGCCCCACAGTAACATATATCACTTCTGGAACATTACATAATGTGGGCTGTGTTTGGATGCACACTTGGTAATGACAGTATGGAAACATGGACAGGATGGGGACTCAGCGTGGGTCTCAGGACTCACATGGAGGGAACAGCATGGCACTCTGTAATTGAAGTGTTGTTTTTACTTAAAAAAAAAAAAATCCAAAATCCCTGTACTCACATTGACAACCATGGCTCCTGGAATACACATAACTAGGGAGGAGAAGGAATGAAGAAAGAGAAACACACACACAGAAGAGCTGGGATTGGGCCGTCTGAGCTCTTGGATGGAGAAACTCTAACACCCTGGAAACTCAGCACGTTTATTATATACTCCGAGGGAAGGTCATTGCATAAAGCTGAACAAGGGAGTGGGCTTGTTGCATATAGATTAAAGTGGCAGGATTATTATATACTGAACAAAGAGGCAGGTTTAACTCATCTTGTAGGGGTGGTCTCTGTAGGGGAGCAATAAACATGGGGCTGGGGGAAATCTACGGCAGGCTTTGCTACCCACCATAGCTGAGCCAAGAGTCACTGATATGGCCGTGCCCATGTTAAGCTGCACACATTAGCTTAGGGCGCCACTTGCTCCCTTCATGTACCATTTTCTTTCTTAAAGAATTTCTACCCAAGGGACTGGAGAGGTGGCTCAGCAGTTAAGAGCACTGACTGCTCTTCCAGAGGTCCTGAGTTCAATTCCCAGCAACCACATGGTAGCTCACAACCATCTGTAATGGGTTCTGGTGCCCTCTTCTGGTGTGTCGGAAGACAGCGACAGTGTACTCATATATAAAATAAACAAATCTTTAAAAAAAAAAAAGAGGAATTTCTACCTAAGCACTGTATTTACATAATATTCACCCTTCCTTCTTCACCTCCTAACTCCTCCTGTGTCCCTCCCACTCCTTTTTAACTTTGTGGCCTCTTCTTTAATTATTGTTATTACACAAACACACACACTTATAAATACAATGCACTGAGCCCCTTTAATATTGCTTATATGTACATGTGTTTAGTGTTAATCACTTAGGACTGGATAACCCATCAGGTCACTTGTCCTGGAGAAGTCTGATATTGCCCCACAACCCCAAACAGTGTTTCTCTGTGTCCCAGGACCCCATGTCCCAGGCTGGCCTTGAACTCATAGAGATCTGCCTGCCTTTGCCTTCCAAGTGCTCAGATTAAAGGTGTGTGCCACCATACCTGGCTTGATACTCCCACTTTTAAAAGTCATTAATTGCCTGTAGCTTTTCATCTAAGTGTGGGACCTTGCCAGGTTTCCCATCTACATTGGGATATCAATTGGTCTTTCATTGTGTTGGTCTTGTTAGAGCAAACTGCTGAGATGTCATAGGTGCTGTTCCCTATTATATATAAAAGATGTCTTGAAACACGTATCCTGGTCCTTTGGCTCTAACAATCTTTCTTTTCCCTCTTTCAGAATGTTCCCTGAGCCTTAAGTGTAGAGGTTGTACTATAGATGTATCAACATGGTATGAGTACCCCATAGTCAACTGTCCTCTGCATTTTGACCAATTGTGGATTTCTGTGATGGTCTCTGTCTATTTCAAAAAGAAGCTTCTTTGATGAAGGATAAGAGCTATACTTACGAGTGGATGCAAGGATAAATATTTAGAACACAGTTGGGAATTATACAGGTTTAGAAACGTAGCAGGTTCTTCTCTGGAGTCTATGACTTCATCAGCCACGGATAGTAGGCTGGGTTTACACTACCAGGTATAATTCCCTTCTATTGAATACCCTAATACCAATTAGTTGGCTGTTGGTTATTCCCAAGATGTAAGTGCCACTACTGCATCCTTGAGGTCATGGCATTCTGGTTATTGTTGGGGTTGTAGGCTTTATAGCTGGGTGGGATTGCTTGTTTGTTTGTTTGTTTATTTTGGTTCCTTGGCAGCTTGCATAACACGTTTGTATTCAGCAATAGGGTCTTACCTTCAAGTCCTGGGAGGCATCAAGGGTAATGTCATTAACCTACATTTGGGAGTCTCTTGGACTCCTCTGACTGACAACTTAGAAGGGGGTTTCCCATGTCAGATACTGTGACTTTTATTAGTCTATGGCTCTCGGAGGGAGCATTATCATCCCGTGTGGTGAAACTGTCCTGCATTATGAGAGATGAGATTTGGGGTCTATGGGATATAAACTGACACCACAGACATGTTTTGTTATAAGTTTTAGTAACTTTTAGACACACACACACACACACACACACACACACACACACACACACACACACACACAGAGTCTTTAAACGAGGAAGCACTTAAATATAGGGAGTTTTTACATTTAAAAATAAATCTAGATTTCTAGAAATCAGAAGCTTCCTTCATCCAGCCTTTAACCAGTAGCTGTAGGTGCTGCCCCCTTCAGGTGAGCTGAGTGTTCCTCCTACTCCCTGCCTGATAGCCCGACAGTGTGTATTCCTTGCTTGTTGGTGCCAGCAGCCTGCAGCCCACGTGGTTGATACCCTGCTGAGGGAGGGAGGTAGTGAATAGGCCTTGTTTTTCTTGCTGTGAACAGCTTTTTCTCCCCAAACATTTCAGTCCTGTTTCCCCAACTAGGCTCAAATTGAATTTCAGAGTGCTTGAGAGCCAGGGCTGCTATGTCCCTGATGTCCTTTCTCAGGGTAGTTTTGAAGTGGGGGCTGGGCTATATGAGTCACTTAAAATTACCACGGTTCCTGGAGTCCTTGGTGTGTTGATAGCAGGAACTGGTGTTGGTCCTATGTAGCTATAAAGATGGCTGAGAAGGGAAGCCGAGTGTTCCAGATAGCCAAACTAATTTTCACAGTGCTCAGTGCAGACCACACTATTATTTATAACATCCACAGCAACAATTCCCCAAGAACTAACTCTAATTAAGAATTTCAGCTCATTATCTAGCTTGGAAATAATCAGGATGAGTCCCAGATCCCATCCATGCCTACAATATGAAGTATGCCTGGGAGGGTGAGAGCCCCAGCTAGTTTCCACCAAGAATTGGAGAAAGAGCTCCCTAACAACCCATACAAACGGGACATTCAGCCCGGGGACTGTCTGCAGGGCAACATTTTGGGGGACCTCCCATTTGATGTAGTGGGCCAGTGGTGAGTCAAATGGGTCAGTGGAGGCTGGAAGGCTCAGATACAACAGATGCTGCTGGAGGATGCGGTACAAGTAAGACACTGGCTTCCATCACTGCGGTTCTCTGCAAGGTAGCCTCATGCTACCTTGAATTCCCAAGGAATTCTGGGAAGGGATAGCCTTCGCCACCAAGTGTTTGCACAATTTACAGATTTTACTTTCTAATCTTCCTGATACTCCATCAGGTGACTGATTTCTTTGTGTCCAAGCACTGTCCCTATGATAGCCCCACATCCCTTTCTTAAGTGTATTTGAGAGAAGCACAGAAAAAGTCTTTCTGAGACTGGAGATTTATTTACTTATTATATGTAAGTACACTGTAGCTGTCATCAGACACCTCAGAAGAGGTCGTCAGATCTCATTATGGATAGTTACCAGTCACCATGTGGTTGCTGGGATTTGAACTCAGGACCTTCAGAAGAATAGTCAGTGCTCTTAACTGCTGAGCCATCTCTCCAGTGTTCTTATCTAGCATGCAGACATCCTGGGTTTGACTACCCAGCTCCATACAAATCCAGGTTTGATGACACGTGCCTGTAATTCATGTCTCAGAGGTGGATATAGGAGGGCTAAGAGTTCAAGGTCATGGTTGTCTAATGATTTTAGGGCCAGCCAGAAACACATGAAGCTTTTTTTTTTTTTTTTTTTTTAATTTAAAGCCTGCCTGTCTGTACCAGCCTCTTTCTTATGTCACACTAATGCCCAGGTCACATGGTTAGTAAGTGGCCACCAGGATTTGAGATCTTGTTGATGTATCAGTAGTTTTCAATGTATTATCATGGAATACTCTGTGGGGGGAGGCTAGTGGAAATTCCTCCGGAGTCTGTGAAGTTAGAACCATTCTCAGAACAAAGCCCTTCACTCTCAGTCTCTTATGAATATGCTGGGCCTTCTCCAGAGGCTGTATAACTTGTGATGAAAACAGGCTGCAGAGCTAGACACGAGGATCCAGTTGTCTTCTGTTACACCAAACACTGCAGAGGTTTGCAAATACTGAGCACAGTGCTATTCTCACTAATTTCTCTTTGCTTTTGAGTGCTTTTGGAGTTCTCCATAATGAGAGAGGAGAGACACACACACACACACACACACACACACACGCACACACACACACACACAGAGAGACAGAGAGAGAGACAGAGTCAGAGAGACAGAAAGAGAGAGAACAACAACAAAACATGAAACCAAACACTGGAAAACTACTGCTTTGTGGCACAGCTAGTGGCTCTCCTAGCCATTCTCATCTGGGTGTGTGTTTGTCACTGACTGGTGTGCTGGCTAGATTTTATGTCAACTCAACACAACACAAACTATATTCATTTGAGAGGAGAAAAACCTCAGTTAAGAAAATGCCTCCATAAGATTGGGCTGTGGGCCAGCCTGTAGAGCTTAATCAGTCATTGATGAGAGAGGGCCCAGCCCATTGCGGGTGGTGCTATCCCTGGGTGGGTGATCTTGGGTTTTTATAAGACAACTGGATCCTCGTGTCTAGTTCTACCAGCCTGTTTTCATCACAAGTTATACAGCCTCTAGAGAAGGCCCAGTATATTCATAAGAGACTGAGAGTGAAGGGCTTTGTTCTGAGAATGGTTCTAACTTCACAGCCTGAGCAAGCCATGAGGAGCAAGGCAGTAAGCAGCATTCCTCCATGGTCTCATCAGCTCCTGCCTCCAGGTTCCTGCCCTCTTTGAATTCCCCATCCTCATTTTCTTCAATGATGGACTACAATGTGGAATGTAAGCCAAAGTAACCTTTTCCTCCCCTGGCTTGCTTTTTGGTAGTGTAAGAGTCACCCAGTTGGTACTGGTTTTGAAGGCATGAAACAGTCATGGAGAACATCTGAGGCTTGGCACTGGGAGAGGCCAGGGGAGGCCATTGGAAAAGGTGTAGCTTCTGCAGGCCCAGGACTGAAGGGGTCCTGCAGAGAAGCTGAGACCATGAAGAGAGGCTACTGGTGAAAATGCAGCCCAGTTGCCATTGAGAAAACCCTAGTGTTTTGGAGATGCCAGTACAATGAGATGACTTCCAGGAATAGCAGCAGTAGTGGAGTGGACCCAGCCTGAGGCTGGAAGACAAGCTGTGTGTGTTGCAGAGGGTGGAGCCCAGAAATACTCCTGGATATTGGAAGCTGAGTTATTTACACTGTTGGAGTTTTGTTTTGCTTTGTCTAGATTGTTGATTATCCCCCAGATTTTCCTCCTTGAAGTAACAAAGTACTTATTTTATTGATTGATTGATTGATTGATTGATTTAGGTTTTTAGAGACAGGGTTTTTCTGTATAGCCCTGGCTGTCCTGGAACTCACTCTGTAGACCAGGCTGGCCTCAAACTCAAAAATCCACCTGCCTCTGTGCCCCAAGTGCTGGGATTAAAGGCGTGTGCCACCATTATTTTATTTTATTTTATTTTTTTATTTTAACCCACAGTTGAGACACTAACATGAGGGAGGGAGGGAGGGAGGGGAAGAGAGAGAGAGAGAGAGAGAGAGAGAGAGAGAGAGAGAGAGAGAGAGAGAGAGAGAGAGATTTAGTCAGAGTTTTGCAGAGAATTTCAATTTTAAAAGAGACTGGGTATTTTTAAAGAGAAATTAAAATGTTTGAATTTGCAAGACTGCAGGACATTTTACATTTGTAAAATATTTTATATTGTGATTTCTCTACTAATATGTGATCTTGGGGATGAACAAGAAAGGAAAGATTATGGCTTAACTGTGATATGTTTGTGTGTCAAGTTGACCATGGGTAAGTTACCCTGGCTAGATATATGTCAGCTTGACACAAAACTATAGTTACCTGAGGGGAGGAAACCTCTACTGAGAAAATTTCTCCATAAAATCAGGCTGTGGGCCAGCTGGTATTCTCTCTCTCTCTCTCTCTCTCTCTCTCTCTCTCTCTCTCTCTTTCTTTTTGATTTAATACACACACACACACACACACACACACACACACACACACTGTTGCTGTTTTCAGGCACACCAGAAGAGGGCATCGGATTTCATTACAGATGGTTGTGAGCCACCATGTAGTTGGGGAGCATCTATCCCATTGCGGATGGTGCCACTCCTGGGCTGGTGGTCCTGGGTTCTATAAGAAAGCAGTGTGAACAAAGCCATATAGAACAAGCCAGAAAGCTGTATTCCTCCATAACCTCTGCATTAGCTCCTGACTGTTTGAATTCTTGTTCTGGCTTCTTTCAATGATCAGCTGCAATGTGGAAGTGTAAGCCAAATGAACCATTTCCTCTCTGACTTGCTCTTTGGTCATGGTGTTTCATTACAGCAATAGAAATCCTAATTAAGACAGCTGATGAAAAGGCGCTCAGTGATGTAGGGGTAGGGGTGGGGGGAGATCTTCCAAGGGAGAATGTAGCCTCTGGTGGGAGGGAGGGCAATAGGAGGAGAATCTGGGAGACCCTAGGAGCAAGAGTTTATATTTACTTTGCACTAGTACTTATTATGACATAGAGGAAAAGGCAAAGACAAGATTTAGAAGAAGGCAGAAAAGCCACTCAGTTCTTGGCCTGGCAAATTAGTCACCCTTGCTAGACTTGACTTTCTTTGACTGTGAAGCCAGAAGGCTGGAGCAGCTCAGAGTTTTCAAAGCAACGCTGTGGTCAGTAACAGCTATACTACTCATAGCAGCACTTAGAGATAAAATCCTAGGTGAGATAGAGGTCTGTAAGTGCTTAGTTTAAGTTAGGCAGATTTAGTTTTGACTCTGATCATAATGCCAATCTGCATGATTGAGGGTTTATTTGCTCACTGAGAGAAGCTCTCACAGTGTTCTCAGATTGGTTTTAATTTACTGGGCTCAAGTGATCCTTTTGAGTTAGCCTCTTGCGGTTGGCATTACAGATATATAAAACAGCGAGGGGCTCCACCTTTGAGCCTTTATCCTCCCTGTAGTTCTAAGGATGGTGGTGGTGGTAGTGGTGAACTTAGGGCATGGTGTATTCTAAGTGGGTGCTCTACCATTAGATTATATCCCTAGCCACACCTAAGGTGGTGTGTGTGTGTGTGTGTGTGTGTGTGTGTGTATGTGTGTGTATGTATGAAAGACAGACTGTCCTGGAACTCATTCTGTAGTCTGGGTTGGCCTTGAACTCACGGAGATCCGTTTGCCTCATCTTTCTGAGTGCTGGGATTAATAACGTGTACCACAACAACTGGATCTTCTTGAGTTTTGATATGTTTCCTTAAGTCAGAGTATTGTAACCATAGAATTGCTTGGCCTAGGGAGAAAAGGTAATGGCAGACAGGAGAGATGGGAAGCCCTTGAAAGTAGATGATCAGGTGTGTTTTTTTTTTTTTTTTCTAAAGATTTATTTATTTATTATATGTAAGTACACTGTTGCTACCTTCAGACACTCCAGAAGGGGGCGTCAGATCTCATTACAGATGGTTGGGAGCCACCATGTGGTTGCTGGGAATTGAACTTAGGACCTTTGGAAGAGCAGTCAGTGCTCTTAACCTCTAAGCCATCTCTCCAGCCCCGATGACCAGGTTTTTATCTAGTTTGAAATCTTTAGAAGTCAAAATTGTTTGGTTCCAAGCTGGTACACATCAGCTCTCACTGAATTGAGGAGAAGCAGTTTCAGAAGGAAGGTCAAGAGACATCAGGCTTTCTGACAGCAGACATGAGGTTACATCCCAGTGCTGCCGCCTGTCACTGTGTCTCAAGCAAGAGATACCATTCCATTAAAAGGGAACACTGATGCCTACCTCATAGGATTGATGGAGCTATTTAAGGAGATAACATGTTGAACAGGATGGCTCAGACCCATACTTTAGGAAACACAGGCTGTCTTTTCTCCAGCTGAGAAGTAGACAATTGAAAGACACCTCAGCAGACTCGATGAGAGGGGAAGGAGAGAGGTTCCAGCACTAACAAGCTGAATAGGAGGGAAAGTGGATTGTGATGCCGTAGCCTGACGCTTAAGAGGTCTGGAGAAGCCATTTTGGTGGCCTGTTTTCTTCCTGTCTGCCACATGGAATATATCTGCTCCCCCGGGTCTGACTTCCTGGGAGACATGATGAATGAGCAGCAGTCAGGAAACCTTCATCCCCCATTTATCATCTCTTGGCTTGCTCGGAGGAGCCCTTGCTTTCCAACAGGTGAGCTGGATTAGATGGATTGTGTGTTGTCAAAACAGTAAGTAATGGGGTGTTGTGGTCATTCTTTTGTGATGTAGAAGCAGGAAACATTTGCGCATTTCAAGTTAGATTAACAGCAAGCTCAGGAAATGGACATTTATGGGTCCTAATCCCCCCTCCCATCTGTCATACTTGTTTTTAAATTACCACCCTAAAGTACTACATTCAAGTTTTAAGTCTATATTCTCCTTACAAAGGTATTTGAAGGAAATAATCACTAAAATTAAGTATTTGCCTAAATAAATACGGTGGGTAGAGACCAGCGATGGTGCTTATTTGACTCTGCTTTAGATGCTGTTCAAATGCTATGATAACGCATCGTGGCCCAGGCAACGTAGACAAGAAAGAGTTTATTGATGGTTTACAGTTTCAGAGGGACGAGAGACTCACCAAGTCTCTGCAGGGAAGTGTGGAGGCAGGCGGGCAGGCATGGCAGCAGGAGCAGCTGAGGGCATCCATCCTGAAAGGCAATTAGGAAGCCGAGAGCAAACTGGGAAAGGCAAGAGCTCCTCCGATAAGGCCACACCTTCTAAACCTGCCCAAAGAGCAGCATCTACTAGGGACCAAGTGTCTAAATGCCTGAGAATATAGGGGACATCCCATTCAAACCACCCCAGTTTCTTGGTTAGTTCTATTCAATGATCTCCATTTGAAGAGCCCCCCTTGGGCAAAACGTTTGAAAAACTCAAACCTAGGCTTTGTATGTACTTGGAGAGGCAAAGCAATGGGAAGGCATAGGCTTTGGCGAGTCTGGGGAGTTGGGTTTGAATTTGGGTTCCTTTTTTTTTTTGCTAGACTTACGACATTGGACTGTTGGTTGTATGTGTATGCATTCATGTGTGTGTGTGTGTGTGTGTGTATGATGTAGGTGCACATATGTCTATGTGTATTGTAAGTTTAAGTGTATGTGTGTGTATGAGGTGTAGGTACACATATGTGTATTGTAAGTGTATGTGTGTATGTGTGTGTGTGTGTATGTGTGTGTGTGTGTGGTGTAGGTGCACATATGTGTATGTGTATGCCTGGTGTTGATCTCAGGTGTCTTCCTTAATAACTCTCCACCTTATATAATGAGGCAGGGTCTCTCACAGAAGGAAAATTCACTGTGTTGGTTAGTTTGGCCAGCCAGCTTGCGCTGGGGAGTCCCCGTCTCTGCCTCTGGTGGATTGGGTTCTAGGCAGGTCCCACTCCATCTAGCTTTTATGTCAGTTCTGAGGATTTGAACTCTGATCTTTAGATCTTTATACTTGTGGGGCAAATGCTTTACTTACTGAGCTATCACAATACCTTTGAGCCTTCAACTTTCCGTTAAGCTGGAGTAGCTAGAAGCTGCCTGGTTGGACTTCTTGGAAGATTAGGCATGATGTATGTAAAATATCTTCCAATTACAGATATCTAATGAATTCTAGCTCCCTTGAGGGCAGTGGTGTCAGGTAATACATTATGCATGGCTTACTTGGATCTATTTTACCTCTTGAATTGCTTCTAAGTTATACATACCACGATATGTATGCTTTGGAGAAAGTTAACTTATTATTACACATACAGGCATAAGATTCACAAATAACTTTATGAAGAAAGGTCTCAGCGATAAACAAACAAACAAACAAATCACACCTGAACAAATGTATATCATGTAAACACAAGATCCTTGTAGATAGAGGAGAGAGAATATATAGGAGGGTACAATAGAGATCATTTTGAACCTGTATTTTTCTCTCTATAGAGGACCGGTGGTAATTTTGAGTCCTGGAAGGTGAAACTTCTTGGAATGGACAGGTGTAGTTGTCACCTACAGAGACATATTGGAAGGGCACATTGCTTTACAGTTGTGAACCTGGCTTCTCTTGGAGGAGTACATGAGCTGCTGTTTAAGGCAGGTCACCTCTACTTTATATTTCAGTAGCAATTTCCAGTTTCTAATTTGGATTTTGGTATTTGTATTGGGAGTAGTTTTTTTTTTTTTTTTTTTTTTTTAGAGGACAAAAGCTCTGTTTAGGGAAAGTTAAGAATGCATATTCATAAAAGGATGCAACATTTGAAAAGAGAAGCCATGGAGAAGAGAGATTCTGGCAATTCCTATAGCTGGCAGAGGGCTGCTGTTTGAGGATGTGAAAATACCCCCTACAAACCTAGCCATGAGAGAAACAGGCAGTTGAAATGCAGGAGGAATTCAAATGACCAAAAACAATAGACAATATGGTAATTAGCAATCAGAAAAATAAACTGTAAAACACAATGAAACATCATTATGCATTTTCTCCAAAGGCGAACACTAAATAGACTGATAATAACTGACAACACAGAGCAGGGCAATGTTCCAGACTCAGTAGGAAGGAGGATGGTTGGTAAACTATTTATGCAATCCACTAAAGTTGATGCTATACTTACAGACTAGTCAGAGGCTCACATGGGAAGTGTAGATTCGACAGAATAGTCATTACTATTTTTAATAGCCCTGATCTGGAAATAGTCCAGACGTCCAAGTGAATAGCACTCTAATTCCATATTGCTCTGGGTCTTCATGAAAACAATCATACTCTAGTTACTTTGAGCATCATTGATGTTATTCATATAGGAAGTATTAGCAGAAAAGCTCGATACTATTCTAATTACCTAAAAAAAGTGTGTATGTGTGTGTTAACTTCCGGTTTTAAAAAGATGAGCATTTAAGCAGCAAAAGAAAGGAGGCCATTATCATAAACGCTGCCATCTGCTAGAGCTGTGTTATGCTGTCAGGGCAGCTGATTATGGTGTCAAGACCTCCCTTGGCTGATAGTCTAAAATCAGCAGTAGGTAGAATACTCACATGATAGAAACTAACAAAGTCTACAAATTCCAGGGCTCCACACTCCCAAGACAGAGCCATTAAGTACACCCTAGCATATCACTGAAAGGCATAGTGCTGTCTCCTCCTTAGTGGACAGAGGGAGATAATTATTAGGATTTGCTATATTTCTGGTCTTTTTAGAAGCTGGAAATCGTTGAGCTTATTAGCAGAAACTTTAGGCATATAGACATTCTGGCATGAGTTATATATATTGCCATTTTCTGACTCTTCAAAGAACTAAAGCACATACAGTAAGACAAGAAAAAAAGAAAACAGGAAAGGGAAGAGCATCAGATATGTGCCTGCTTGCTCTGTAGCACTGGATTTTGTAGAGAAAAAATGGAATCAGTTCTACGAGGGGATTTGTGAGGCAGAACATGCTAGGTTGATTGTGAGGTGGCATTCCTGGGGTGAGCTGTGTGTGGAGAAATGTTTGTGTAAACTGGGGAAGATAGGGGCAGGGCATGCATACATAGGTCTAGCCCTGAGGGAGGGAATTGGTCCTTGGTTGGATACAGGGATCTGGTCAAAAGTGACAGGGTCCCAAGATAGACTAGACTCTTCAGGCTGTGCAGGAGTAGTTTTCAAGGGTGATTAAATGTGACAGCAGGAAGCAATGATAATGACAAACAGATCTGACCTACTTCTTGTCTCACATAGATGTGAGGGTAAGACTGACCATTTGGATTGAGTAGCTCTGAAAAGGAGGTTTAGAATGACCGAGAGGGTCAGATATATCTCCATACTGAAACAGTCTTCCCGAAGTTTGTTGAAAGAAAATACTTATGTGATCCCAAATATCATCTCTGACTTTTCATTTTTAATAAGAAAGGCAAAACACATATTTTATCTGTAGAAACCTGGTGGTAGCCACATTAACCATGTGGTCAAGGGCAGCATCACTTCCAATGGAAACTGTAACTTGGTGACCTCCTAGTGTGTGACGACAAAGTATGGAAGATATTTGTAAAGTATTCTTACTGAATAAGCCTACTTTCCATTCTCTCTCCACCCACTCACCCACCCACCTTCCTTCCTTCCTTCCTTCCTTCCTTCCTTCCTTCCTTCCTTCCTTCCTTCCTTCCTTCCTTCCTGCCTCCCTGTCTCCCTCCCTCCCT
>NC_034590.1:134687004-134721299 GCF_900095145.1 Mus pahari | reverse complement strand
CTGCAAGACTAAATTACCTCCTGTCTGTTGCCTTCAAAAAAAAAAAAAAAAAAAAAAAAAAAAAAAAAAAAAAAAAAAAAAGAAAAGAAAAGAAAAGAAAGAAAAGAAAAATAGTCACAAAAACGAATTCAGAAACAATCATGAAATTTAACTTGGACTATATGTTAGATGACATTGGGATGGCTGTTGCTTCCTTACACATGATAACGGTACAGCATCATAGAGGACAGGTACCATTATTCTTGGGAGAAAGATACTAAAGTCTACAGAAGTGAAGTGCTTTGATTAATATGGCTTCAGAAAGAAATTTAGATGAGATGGAGGAAGCAAACAGCAAAATGTTGATAGTTATAAATATAAAGGGTATATAGATGTTCAGTTTCACATTCTTTCTGTGTTTCTGTGTGCTCAGCAATTTCATAATTAGAAATAAAGGGGCTGGAGAAATGGCTCAGAGGTTAAGAGCACTGGATGCTCTTCCAGACAACCTGGGTTTGTTTTCTAATACCCACATGGCAGTTCGCAGACCATCTGTAACTCCAGTTCCAGGCAATCTAACATACTTTTTTTTTTTTTTTTTGCATTGCATAGGCACCATGTGTACATGTGGTACATAGATGTGCATGCAGGCAAAGTATCCATACACACACAAATACATAAAAGAAATAGAGGCAGCAGACGACTCAGGACGAGTTAAAGAATTGGAAAAACCAAGCTATGACAACTCTGCATGTGGATCAGCAGCTTGGGATTTGAAAAATAGCACGTGGGTCCTGTTCACTGAGAGCACCCATTGTGAAAGAGAGCAATGTGGCAACCCCACTGAGCCATCACAGGCAGGGCTGCTTGCTTTTATATGGGTGGCACTCCTATTAGCAGACAGTCTTTTCCGATGGTGGAACAAACAGGAGACAGATTTCCAGGCAATCGGGAGTGACTACCAGGCTCCTATTTGCAGGCACAGCTTACCGTTGCAGCCACTGTTTTCCCAGGAGAGCTGGAAGGTGCAGACTGTTCCCACTGTCTGCATCACGAACAGCTCGACTTGCTTAATTCAGGATTGAGCTGTGTCGACTTTGGGTGTGTGTGTGTGAGCAGCTGCAGAGAGCCATGAGCATCCCCGCTGCAGACAGCTGTCAGGTGGGGGCCCCTCTGCAGACAGAGGCTCCAGCAGGTGACTCTGCTTTCCATTTGACAGCCTGCTTGGGGTCCTGCTGGGTCTTAATCTGGGTCACCAGATCCTCCTTCTGATGACAGCGGATGAGCTTTACTTAGTCTGTGATCCCCTTTAAGTCGTTGTACAAACCTTACCTCTTGTGTAGCCCCTTAATGTTCCTGGCTTCCTGCACATCTCAATAAATGATTATAAATCAAGACATTTGGGATTCATGAGCCCAGTCCAACCTGTAAGCACTTGTAGCCAGCAGAGAAATCGAGAGAACGGGTTAGGAAAGAGATCAGACTGGTTTTTTGATTTTTTTTTTTTTTTTTTTTGAAGTGTCTGTCTAACACGATAGAGCTGACCTGCTTTTTGTCCACTGCAGACTGAGCTAATGGCCCAGTAAAATTGATTGAATAAACCTGAACCACCAGGAGCTTCCACCATTAGCATAGAAGCCCAGAGAGCAGAGACAACTCTGGTTGAAAGCCTACAACAGGACAATCAGTTGTCTTCTTTTGCTTGGGCTGGATATGAACTCTGAGGAAAAGGAGTTATTGAGAGTATTGATGATGCTAGCCTTTGTGGCTCATGTTTGGAATCTCAGCACTTAGAGAAAGTGAGGCAGAGTGGGTACTGTAAGTTTGGGGCTAGCCAGAGTTGCAGAGTAAGACCCTTGGCTCAAAAATCATGAAAAAGAAAGCAAAAAGAAAAATAAAACAATATTGTGTTTGCAATACACTTACACACACACACACACACACACACATGCACATATGTGTGCACATGTGCTTGTGCCTGTGTGTGTTAACACACTTCATCCCTCCATCTACCCATCCTCTGTACCTAGCTCAGATACTTCTTGTTTAGCAAAATAGATCCCTTGGCAGAGCTGACACAAGGACCCCAGAGATCAGTTTTCTTTGTGAACTAGGGAAAACACTTTATAGAATAGGGTATGGTTGTGTTCACTAAATAAGCAAGGTCAGCCAGGTGTGGTGGTGTGCACCTTTAATTCCAGCAGAGTCAGGCACATTTCTGTGAGTTTGAGGGCAGCCTGGACGACATAGGGAGTTCCAGAACAGCCAGGACTTTATAGAGACACCTGTCTCCAGAAACCAAAATGAATGAATGAATGAATGAATGAATGAATGAATAAGGCAAGACAGGGATTTTAAAGTAAACCTGAGTTTGAGGGTGTGAGGGTTTGAGCAGAGATAACCATAAGCAAGGACAGTGTAATTTTGATCATGTTGGGAAGGCTCTAAACCTTCAGATGCTGTAGGGAAGAACCCATTGGGTCCCTAGGCTGCTTTGCCTACAAGGTGGAATAATGGCTATGGGTTGGGTGGCTTGCTGCTCTCTATACCCAGTTTCTCAGTCAGCATATCCAGCTGTCAGCTGCTCATGAGGACCTGGCGACATGGGGGACTTCCATGGAGAACCTCCTATAGCTTCTTCACTTGACCAAGTAAACTTTCATGATATGCCTGAAACACCCCATTGGAACAACTATGTATTTTTTACTTTGTCTGCTGGTATCAGACTAGAGGCTCACAGGAGATTGAATCAGACATATCACACAGGGAGGACTACCTCGATGACTAAAGCCCTCTTGGTCATGGTCAAGCTCAGATCAAATTTTAAGTTGAAGGTCTCGTGGACCTTTGACTTCAGTCTCTCATCATCTTGTCACTGTTTGGGTCCAGGACTGTCATCGTTTGTTTGTTCAAGTCATCCCCCATCTGACTTGGTTTCATTCATTGTTCATATGCTTAGTTATTCATCTTTGGGAAAAAGTAGATGGGCTTATGCTGATGAAACACAAATGCACTCCGTCTCTAGGGTCGAATTGCAAATGTGAGACCTTGGTGTCCTCTTCAGCTTCCCCCCTTTACTGGTTAGCATCTCCCCTCATTCCGTGTTGTTTATCCAGAAGATCCGTCCATATTTAGCACACGCTGCAGCCCTTTCAGCTCGACGGTGAGCCTCGCCTGCTCCCCACACTGTCTTTTCTCTATGATTTGCCCTTTTGGGTCATCTTGAGCTCTAGCCTGGATCCGATTTTCTGGATCTGTTTCTCTTTACTTACCGTAGCACATCGGGGTGTGCTCCACCCCGTGAGTCCCACGTTGCTTTCCAGAGTCTACTGCATCTGTATGCTTTTGTGACGTTTTCAAAAAAAACCTGGGTTATGCCTTTTTTTCTCCAATCTTCCCCTTACCTTGAGATCCCATCCATCCTTCACAATTGAGATATTTGAACTGAAATCTCACCCTTCCAGAGAAACTCCCCCAGTTTCCTCCAGCTTGGCTTTGTATCCGTTTGCAAATTTGAATGCATGTTAAAAGCATACTTGACACTCAAGGGGGCTTTGTCTATATAATTTATTTATGGTGCTTAGCAAAGTCTGGTTTATACAGTGACATATATTAATGCTGCTCAGTGGGGAATTTGCCAAGGGCCTGAGCTGAACCCATATCCTCTGGAAGAACAACCAATGCTCTTAACTGCTGAGGCATGTCCTCAGCCTCAATCCTGTATCTTCTCTCTCTTTTTTGAAAAGATTTATTTTATTTATGTGAGTACACTGTAGCTGTCTTCAGACACACCAGAAGAGGACGTCGGATCCCATTACAGATGGTTGTGAGCCACCATGTGATTGGTGGGAATTGAACTTAGGACCTCTGGAAGAGCAGCCAGTACTTGTAACTGCTGAGCCATCTCTCCAGCCCAATACCATATATTCTTAACAAAACTCAGGACTGAGGTAGGAGGGTCGTGAGTTTGAGGCCAGCCTGGGCTAGAACATAATCACAAAGACAAAGAAAAAAAAAACATTCAATAGTAAGAAAGATTCCTGAGCTATTCCTGAGCTGAAGCTGCACTACACAGCTTCACTTTTAATAACGCCGGGTGTTGGATGGTGATGTGTTCATTCCCAGCTGCTGCTTTGGGAAGTCATCATGATGTTCTCTTATGGTTTTCCAGGCCATACATTCAGGTGTGTCTTAAGAAGCCAAAAACCAAGATGGCAGCGAGTCTGATTCTTTCTGGGATTCTTGGGGAGGAAGCAAGACCTTTTGTTTCCCAGCTGCCAGAGGCCTCCCTGCACTCCTTGGCTTCAGGTCCTCCCCCAATTTACTTCAATTGTCCCTGCTCCCCTGATTCTGACTCCTTTCCTTCCAATCAGATCCACCGGAATAATCCAGGCTCATTTCCCCACCTCAGGATATTTACCCTGGCAAAACAAGCTAATAGCCAAAAGTTCTGGGAGTCAGGACACGGGTATCCTTGGGGACATTATCCAGGGTACCCACAGACGTATTTATTTTGAGGATACTGGTATGTTTTTAGAGCCTAAGTGTGAGATTATAGCTACATCTCAGGAAGAATCTAGAATCTTTTTGGTTCCTACATCTGTTCCTGGCTTCATGACTATATTTCTCTCTCTTGTTCTTGGCAGACTGATTCCCTTTACAACCCAGCCAACATGCAGGAACATGACTACTGACAACCCAAGGGTATGGGCTGTACTTTTATTATCTAGCTTGCCTCTTTGTACCATTTCTAGTCCAAATTCCCAAGAGAAGAACTGATCAACACTTTTATTATGACTACTATTGTTATTATTCTTTTGATCTCATAATGTAACCCAAACTGGCCTTGAACAATTTTCCTGCCCCTTCTTCCCGAGTGCTAGGATCACAGGTGTGTACCATCATGGCTAACTGACTGGCATTCCTAGACCATCAATACCCTCAGTCCAAGAATGCAGCCAAAAGTATAGCTTCAGCCAGAGCATAGAGCTCCATGGCACAAATGCTACTGGAAAGCAGGCATTCTGGGTATAGTTTATTGGACACGTACTGAAGTATAGTCTCTATAGATAAAGACTTAGTTTACCAGGAAGTTGAGAAGGTGCTGTTTCAGATAGAGGATAGTGGCGCTCAGTGTTTGTCAGACAGTAGGCATGTATTGAATTGAGTTGTGAATATTCCTTTTACTTTTGCCTGGAACGGAGTCACTCAACAAGTTCCACTGCACCTCCCCCCTTCTACTCTGTCCCATGCCACATGCCACATGCCACATGCCACATGCCACATGCCACATGCCACATGCCACATGCTTTGTCTAGAATTCTTTAGCTACTTTCTTTCCATTGCAGGATAAAGTCAAGACTCTAGCCTGGCACTGGTGTACAGAATGATGAATCTCCTTTCTTCTACCAGGGTCAGAGAATAATAACTCCACCATCATAGACTGCGTGAATTGAAGGGAACATTGTACCCAACAGCGCCTCTCAGTGGCGAGTCCTTCCCACATGGCAGTGTGGCTCCTACTGATCCCTAGGCTTTTGTGTCAGTGTTTCTCAGGTAGAGACTTGTTTTACCTGGGACTCTAGTCTTGGGAATACCCGATCCTATCTTGTCTTCTTTAGTCCTACGTATTCCTTCTGTTAGGCTGGGGTGGGGGTGGGGTTGTTCTTTCTTCTTAATTCTAAAGACTTATGAGTCCTGTTCTACTCAGAGTCTCAGAGTTGGTTATGAAGTCCAATCTCCTACCCAAATGTGGGGACCATCCCCGCGCTGTCTTCCCTGGGCCATTAGCTTCTACTTGAGCGCTGTGAATGCTGATGAGCCATACTTAAGATGCTTGTTCCCGTTTTTTTCAACAGCTCTAATTAAATAATGAAAACATGCAATTATCTTTTTAGGCATGACTGTCTTGCCTTTTTAATAAAAATTTCAGTTCTTTCACAGGAACAAAGTAACTGCTCAAAAGGCATTGATTATATTTATGCCTTAAATGATAATTTCATGACATTAGTAGCTGAACCACTTCTCCCATTTCCTTCTAACTATACCATTCGCTGGAGGAGCTGGCTTGCATCAGAAGGCTTGTGATTATGGGATGACATCTAGAGTGGACTTTAACACAAAGTCAATAAAAAGAAAACCGTGACACTGAGGTTGGTGTCTCTTGGTATGTTACCCAACTTTGCTTAGGTAACTCTCTCTCTCTCTCTCTGAGGCAGGGTTTGATATAACCCTGGCTGTGCCAGAACTGGCTATATAGGCCAGGCTGGCCTTGAACTCACAGATACTCACCTGCCTCTGCTTCCAGAGTTCTGGGATTAAGGTGTGAGCCACCATGCCCAGCTTTAGGTCACTTCTGGTTCCTCTTATACACTTGACTTTTCAAAAGGAACTTTTACCATTTTTTGAAGTCTCTCCCCAGTCATCTCATGACTTACATGCAAATATATCCATATCTGTATGTCTGGTTTGAAGTTGGGAATCAAACCATATAGTCTCTTCTTTATTAATCTTTTTTTGTTGTGGGTGGGAAACTTGGGAGTCTTGTACATACTAGTCAAGGGGTCTGTCACATATCTAACACCTATTGTTATTGTTATTGCTACCACCACTATGGTGGTTTTTATTTATTTATTTTAAGATTAGCCATCACTGTATCTCTGGCTGCCAGGAATGCTCTATGTAGACCCAGTTAGTCTTGAAATCACAGAGGTCTACCTACTTCTGCCTTCTGAGTGCTGGAATAAAGACATGTGCCACCATGTCTGGGATCATTTGTTAAGACAAGGCCTGACAGTTGCCCAGGCTGGCCTCATACTTGTGGCAATTGTTCTACCTTAGCCTTCCAAGTGCTGACATTACTGGTATGAGCCACTACAGTGGAATTTATTTGTAGTTTTAAAGCAGGGTCTTACTAAATCACTTAGGTTGGCCTTACTATATAGTTCCTTTAAAAGTCATTTATTTTTTATTGCTTTTATGTATGATATATGTGAGAATATGGCTAATGACATGTCTTGGTACATGTGTGGAGGTCAGAGGCATACTTGCAGGGTTGGTTCTCCCCTTTTGCCTGAAAATGGATTCTGGGAATTGAACTGAGGTTGTCGAACTTGCAAAAAGTCTACTGAGCTAGCTCAATGTCTCTGTATTGTGTTTTTAAAAAAGACAACACAATTATTTTCTTTGATGTGAAGATGTAAGGATTTAAACATTTTAATAACTTCATGTTTGAAATAACTGATTTATGGTTTTTCCTTTTGGTTAACACATACATTGTTTTGGTTTGGTTCTTAAATTCTTATTCCTTTACCTTAAAAGACATGAGAAAGATCAATAACCTCTGTAAACCTACACACAAATTCACTCAACACTACAGTTTGATTTTGTTTTCCCCCAAAGGAATATATGGATATCCTAGCCCAGAGTACTTTACATATGTCCTTATTAGGGAAAAAAAAATTCATTGTAGATGGAATTAGTCAAAATGCAGGGTGGTGATGGTAGTGGTGGTGGCTAATGTAAGACTTGTATTTTTATTTTTTATTATTTTTATTATATTTTTTATTAGATATTTTCTCCATTTACATTTCAAATGCTATCCTGAAAGTCCCCTATACACACCCCCCTGCTCTGCTCCCCAAACCACCCACTCCCGCTTCCTGGCCCTGGCATTCCCCTGTACTGGGACATATAATCTTTGCAAGACCAAGAGCCTCTCCTCCCTTTGATGGCCTACTAGGCCATCCTCTGCTACATATTCAACTAGAGACACAAGCTCTGGGGGTTACTGGTTAATTCATATTGTTGTTCCTCCTATAGGGTTGCAGACCCCTTTAGTTCCTTGGGTACTTTCTCTAGCTCCTTCATTAGGGATCCTGTGTTCCATCCAATAGATAACTGTGAGCATCCACTTCTGTATTTGCCAAGCACTGGCATATCCTCACAAGAGACAGCTATATCAGGGTCCTGTCAGCAAAATTTTGCTGGCATATGCAATAGTGTCTGGGTTTGCTGGTTGTTTATGGGATGGACCCCCGGGTGGGACAGTAAGACTTGTATTCTTAAAAATAGGAGAAATTTGGAGGCAATACATAGGGAGAACATCACGTGATGTGAAGGCAGAGCCCAGTGTGCTACTTGCACAAGCCAAGGAATGCCAGAGATTGTGAGCAAGTGGCACAAAGCAGGCAAGACCGTGGGGAAGGATTTCTCTCAGATCCTTAGAAAGGAACAAACTTATTGACATCTTTACTTTGGACTTGAAATCTCCAGAAAATTGAGGCAATGAATTTCTGCTGTTTAAAATTTTAAGTTTATGTTACTTTGCTAAGAAAGTTCTAGAAAACTAATACATCTAACTTTAAAACACAAAAAACAAAAACGGGTGCTTAGTATTTGAGATAGAGAATATGAGAGCAATATTCTGATTTTGAGGGATACTAGCCACTAGCCCACAATATCCCAACAATATTTTGAAAGATTCTGACCATGATACAGACCACTGCTTTATGGAGTGATTTAGAATGGTAAAAAAGGCTGGAGAGATGGCCAAGTGGTTAAGAGCACTGACTGCTCTTCCAGAGGTCCTGAGTTCAATTCCCAGCAATCACATGGTTGCTCACAACTGTAATGGGATCTGATGTCCTCTTCTGATGTGTTTGAGAAATGCTATAGTGTACTCATATACATAAAAAATAATTCTTTTTTAAAAGAAAGGTAAAAAAAAATACTAAAATTCCCAATGATAAAGATGTGCTGGACCTCCCTTATAGGGAAGGCCAGGTTCTCTGGCATTCAATTAAGTAAGGTAACATGAATAAAAAGTAATGATAATTGTTTCTACAGAATTCATTCTTCTTACCTGCATCAGTATCTTACCCAAGAAGATCCATGCTGTTCTATACCTGAGATTTTCTAGGGTACTTTTTGGAATGCCACGTGTGTTACAGTAGCCATACCAGTTCAAGAACATACCAAATTGCTTTCAGAAAATGGTGTCAACCATTCTGTTACAAAGGATTTGAGTAGGCAAGGCTCATTCATCACCGGGAGAACATCTCTTCTTCTGAGTCGAAGAACATGTGCTTCTTGAAATCTCAGATTTGTATTTTTCATGCTTTATTCTTTGGGCAATGAACTGGTATATGATTCCACTCTCATGACAGCTCTATTTAAAGCCTTACAAGAACAGGGACTTAGTTTGTTTTATTCATCTTGGTATCTTTTGGGGCACAAATTACTTTACATGAAAGCACAAATTTGGCACAAAACATGCACCTGTAGTCTTAGTTAACTAGAAGCCTGAGGCAGGAGGATTGCTCAAGCCCTGGAGTTCTATGCCAGTTTGTGTAACAAAGTGAGGCCCTGCCAAACAATCAAACAGACAAATAGACAAATAAACAAACAAACCCAAATGTGTATATGTTTTGTAATTTCCCTTCCTTACTTTTTAAAATTACAACATTTATAAAGGCAATGGCTATTACTTGTTCTTCCTAATGGGATCTAAAATCATAGTTGTAAAGCCAATCTAATAATTTTTTTTCATGATATACTTTAAACGGGATAATGAAGTCATACTTGTTACACATTTTTAGCACAAAGAAAAAATTTTCTTATCTTTTTTTCTCCCCAAATAAATTGATCCCCTGAGCCCTTCTATTTAAATAGACCAGTCTTTTTATATTCTTTAGTACCGAAGTTCCACGGATGATAGGGGCCTTCCAGAAAATTTCAGCAAGTGAAGGAAATAAGAGGCAAGGATCAGTAGGGAGAGGTGGGCACTAAGGAGTATTGGAGAATCTGGATTCCTACTGAAGTGATACAATATACCATGGTTCAGTTGTGTGGAAATATGGTAAGTCTCATATAGCTAGGTTTTCATGTTTCTGGGTAGGAACCAGAAATATAGGATGAGATATGATATTTGTCAATTTGAAAATGTTTCTTAAAAACAAAACAAAACAAAACAAAAATCACCATCACCACATTGGCCTATAATATCTATTCATTGCCTGTAAACACACCCCATAGTTAAAGAGTTTGTGATTTCTACTTTTCCAAAATGACTAACTCATGAAGCCTCAGGCAACAGTTTCCTAGGAACAATTAGGGACTTTAGCATGAGAATAATGGAGAACAGATAGACACATAAATGCACAAGGAAGTCTGAGTCATGTTTTAAACTATTTGTATTTTTTTTATTGCAAAACATTTGTTACAGAAATTCCAGAAAGTTCGTTGCCTGTAATATCTGCCAACTTCTGCTTCAAATTATATATCTAAACAGACAAGCTCAAAGTGCATTGTGAATCCAGTAAGAGACCTTTAAAAGAGAGAAAAGTTCCTCTAGATTTATATATATATATATATATATATATATATATATATATATATATTCATAGTGTCAGTAGATATGCAAACCTCTGTCTATCCATACATGAAAGAAGGAAAAGATTTATATATAGTTAGTAAACCCAATTTCAAAATCATTGTATTTATAGGAATTCATTTAAAAATGGTATCTGAATAACTTCCCCCATTATAAACTATGGTTAGAGCATTTTCAGTGTGAATCTAAGTGCTAGATTATGAAATGGCTATGGAGTTGTTTACTGACTACACGGGCTGTCTTACACAGCGGTAGCAGCAATAAGAGCTCAGGTCAGATGCTCTAGTGACAGGAAGCAGGTGAGTCTTCACACGCTACGACATCCTTCCCCTGAATCTCCCTCACACTGGTCCTGTGTTTGGATCCAGAAAAACATGCTAATCAGCATACATGGAAGTGATCTAAGAGTTACCCCTAACAGGGCAAACTGCTTCTCCCCACTTGAAATTCTCCAGTGCATTTGATGTATTTGCTAACTGTGTGAAAAACCATGAGTCAGACCCTGCTTGACTCCAAATCAGAGGCCTCCAAATATGGCCGTCGGGAACACTGTGGACAGACACATGTGTGTGACTAGCACAGGAGCTGGAAACCCAAATTTGAGTCTTTCTGTGAGACGCGTATGCTCTCATGTCTAACAAATCCTGCTCTTGTTGTCTTTCTAGATCTGGGTCTTGGAATGAGTCGGCAATCCCTTCACGGAGAGGCAGGCATCTGGTTCTGACCATGTGTGGGAAGCTGGTGAAGATGGAGAGAGCCTTTCAGGAGTCAGACGGGCAGTTCAGAATTGCATGTGACATGTACCACACCAGCCACATTAAGAACTTGGGTGCAGGAGGAGAAGTCAGATGGACAACCAGACCTGGGTCAGAACATCTGGCTTCTTCCATGTAGTTGATGTTTGGGATTACTGTGTTGGGATCCATCGGGATGTGAGGTAATGGGTGAGTCTGTTAGTCTCATACTCACACTGAGGAGAAAGAGCTAGCTTTGAACTAATTAAAAACAGGAAGAAGGGAGACCAAAAAACCAAAAGAAACAAAACAAAACAAATTCCCATGCCACAAGCCCCAAGACTGATCTCATCCTGTGGCTCACATTCTTTAGCAATCTGCCTCCCCTGGGGGCTAGAGTCATGGCCGGCACTGATGCCCCTCACAGTTGGTCCAGTTTCCAACACCATGATGCAGGGATCATGTGCTGCCAGCAGAAGTTGGTCAGTTTTTCCAGGAAAGTTAGGAAAGGAATCATCATCATCATCATCATCTCTTGATGAATCTGGATGATGTGGTCACCTTTATCCCCTCTTAGATGACACAGAGCAATCAGTAGATCTTGATTTTACTGGGGATGACCAGTGTAAGGCAGTCGCTAGGGCAAAGTTGTTCTTTTGCTAGAACTAGCCCCCTTTTAATGGACTCTAACCTGAGAGATGGGATGCTGGACTGGTAAATACAGGGAAAAGCTGGTGTTGAGAAAAGGTTTCCCTGCTCATTAATTTGGGAGCATTTTGACTGGGCAAATTGGATCCATTCCTTTCCAGATGTTGAAGGGCTTATAACAACCGAGTGGCGACTTCTTGAAAGAACAAGCTCTTCGGAGTCACCTGGTGTTTCATCAAAGATCACCCCCACTCCCACCTCTGCGCTTGGCTCACCCACGGGGTGTGAAAGCCACAAGACAAGAAGGGAGGTCTCATGCACTACCACGGGACCGCTCACTCATAGTTGATCTGTGCATTTCTGTTCTGTCGCCGTGCACCTTGACTTTCATGTTCGCTTTAGCAATTTGCACCCAGGAAACCCTAAAGAATCCAAGATGTGTCTTTCCTATATCACAGATGCCCCCACACCTAGACCTTGGGACTCGAGAGCGGTGCTGCCTTGTCATCTCTGGGTCCCCGAGCTATTGCAGCTTGTAGTTGATACTTTATTTCATATTATTTGCTCAGAGCTTTTAAAAAAAATAAAAAATGAAAAGAGAAAAGAAACCCTTGATGCCTGTTTTCAGTTTGTGAGAACTGAAAGTCGTCCCCAGTTTAAGAAGCGCAACAATTTGAGTGACTCACTAACTGGTTTAAGGATTGCAGCAGACCAGAGTACAACATTAAGTGCCATTTGGAGGTAAAGGAACACACATAACGCATAGCCTGCATTGTGCTGGCACAAAATTAGGAGAGGGATTACTTCAGTCGAGTCGCATCGTTATGGTAAAGATTAGCAAGTTGGATGCAATATCTAGGCCAAATATACAGCCCCCTAAACAACACCATCACTTTATCTAGAACAGACAGTGCTACTGAATGAATGGATTTATAAAACACTGCACACTGCTTCCTTATGGGGTCAGCAGATGTAAACAGACAGCTAATTCAACTGGAGTTTAAACTATTTCAGTTCATTTGCTATGTAGTCTTTTGCATAGTATGCCAGCTTGTCTGACACAAAACCACACCTCGCCTCTCCCAGCTTGTGGGACCTGGTAGCGGAGGCACCACCAGCTTATATAAGTATCTTACGGGGGTCTGAGAGATGTGAAGAGTGTAAGAGATCAGGAACAAAAATGCCCATTACTAGAGGCTGCTAAAAACATGGAAATGGGAGCATAATTAATCCTTGCCACATGTGCTTCTTTATTGAATGTTACAGATTTATAAATGATTATAAAGCTGTCCTGTAACGTTCATTAATACAACCACATGCTACAACTATGCTGGTTAAACACGGGTTACAAATAGGTTTACATGTGTGTTTTTTTTTTTTTTTTATAATACAGCATTGCCCAATATGTCACATGGCATAGCCTATAGATATAGCATGATGGATAACTGGATAATGTTTATTATCTTTAAAGAAATCAAACAGCCCAAACATCCAGGAAGATTAGACTGTATAGCTGCAGAAAAAAAGAAAAAAAAATACTATCCAGTGATCTACCATAATGTTATCTATAGAAACCAGATTTTAAAATACAATTGTAACATTCAGAAGAAACACATTTTGTGTTTTCACAAGTACAACCCCCCCATTTCATTATTCTTGTATATGTATATATGTATATATATATATATATATATATATATATATTTTTTTTTTTTTTTTAAAGGGGGAAATTTCAAAGTGCTAAATAGTAACTGGCCCTGGAAGCTTCAACTTTAAAGAAACATCCAGTTCTCTAAAGTGCCACACTCTGACTGCCCTCCTTTTGGCTTGCACACACGCAAACTGCCCATGACAATTATCCTCTTGCTTTCTAGCATTCCATTAAGATCTACCAGTTTCTAACTGTAAATATAAAATATGGCGGTTAATCAGGAAATCTTCATGGCCATTTTTATAAAACATTCTTCATTTCTTTCCCAAAAGGAACAAGCAAGCAATTTAGAACAAATCATTACACATCGTAGTATATAAAAATTGGCACCTATGAAGTGGATGATTAAACAAGCTATCTCTTCCTTGAGCCCTCTATGACTTTATTTATGTATGGTCTTCAGTGACTGGCTACTCACAAGCTGTTTAATTCACAGAGGCAGGTTATTAAGGGCCCCTCCATCAGGGGCATGGTGGAACAAATGAGCTGAACAAAAGCTGTCTGCACAAGGCTAGAGAACCAATGCCACACTGGTACACAGAGAACCCAGAAATGGAAGGAGGTGGGGTTGAAAATCACACACACACACACACACACACACACACACACACACACATACGCACACACGCATGTGCACAGGGAAGACATGGCTTGTGAGACCTACACAGTTTGTGTCTGAAGTTGTGTACATTTGGCTTATAGACTTCACACACTTCACCAAAGAGGTTAGCACTTCATTTTCATGCAGAGCAAGAGCTCAGGGCTGTAAAGTGTTTCCTTTCCCAGGTCATGTTCATTCTCTCGGGCCATCACAACCAACAGAGACACGCAGGCCTGTTCTTTCTCTCCCTTGCTTCCAAGGAGGTCCCCAAACCAGGCTCTAGAGTTCTTGGTATCCTAATCTATTGTCACAGCTGATGGTTCCGTCTTGGACTCCTCTATAGATTCCCTCAGAGAGTCTTTGCCTTTGAGAATGCTTGCCGCTCAAAATCATGAAGATGTTAGGGCATAAGGACATCCAGCTAGCCATATCTAATCTGAAGAGTGGAAGTGCTGAAACCTTGGTTCAGACTCTGGTGCTGAGACTCAACCCTCCTGAGAATCACAGGAAAATGGTCTGGAAGTGTACAGTGCCTGTTGCAGTGTGATGGATGATGAGTGAACGGAGTCTCTTTAATCATCACCAGTCACGCCCCTCAGTGTTACAGCGAGGCTTCACGTGGATGTGAGTTTGAGGTATGGGAGGGTTCAGGGTTTCTATCCGGTTCTCACAGGGGCTCATGACTCTAGGAAGCTTAGCGACACATGATTTATTTTCAGGTTCAGAGCATGTCTGCTGGGAGGGAGATGACCAGTTAGGAAGTGAGTGTCTCTAGCACAGTTTTCAATGGAGAGCTTGGGTGTTGCCTAAGTACCAAGGAGGAAAAAGGATTCTTTACGGATACACACTTGCCACTCTTCTGCTGAAAAGATATTTTTCTTTAAAAAGTATTTAAGGGCTACAGGTTTTTGGGGTGTACTGACTTGATTTCACTAAGGGATATGCACCTTGGTGTTTAGAACTGCAGTGAAAAAAACAAACCAAGGAACACCTGGGACCAGGAACATTAAATTATATTTCTCTCTCTCCTCCTCCTTCTTCTCTCTCCCTCCCTCCCTCCCTCCTCCTCCTCCTTTCTCTCTCTCTCTCCCCCTCCTTGCCTCTCTCCCTCCTTCTCCCTTCCCTTTCTCTCTGCAACAGCGTCTCATGTAGTCCAGGTTGGCCTTGAGCTTGCTCTGTACCAGAGGCTGACTCTGAATTCCTTATCTTTGCCCCTCTTCTTCCCAAGTGCCCAGAATCATACACAGTGAACATCACCACTAACTATTCCTGGCCCCGAATAATTTTTCTTAAAGACTTCGTGTTCAGTGATCTAAATAGGAATCCAAAGCTTTGTGGTCAAGATCACTTTATCCCACTTCAAGTCCAGGTTCTATTCTAGAAACATATGCCTCCATTCTAGACGGTGTAATACAAACTGGCTTAGAAGCACTCATCTATTCAGATTGTACTTGGTGATAATAGCTGTGTGTCAGAGCAACCAGAGTGAAAGGGCTCTCATGACAAAGGGTGCTTCCAAATAGATGGAGATTGGGGGGGGGAGGGGGAGGAGACCGATTTGACTGTTCTTGTTCAGTGAAAAGACAGGTGAAGACCAGAGATATTTTTCTTTTGAAAATTATAATTTCAACAGTGGGTTCAATAGCACAATAAACTTTTTCCAGAGAAACTTCCTGGACACTAAAAAATAATCTTAGTTATACCGTCAGATGACAGAAAGTCAAAGACTTTAGAAAGTCTCTCTATGTGTCTGTATATATACTGTATATAAACATGAGTCTGAATGTGGATGTATATGTAAGCAGCATAAACTATAGAATTCTGTATATGGTAAATTTGCTTTCTATTTTGGCCCTACTGTATCTTTTTTACAGCTTTGTAAATAGGAAACATATTCATGGCCTACCTGCAACTGATGGGTTTGGGTCGATATCAAGCCCCTAGTCAAATCTAAGGTTATTTATGGTTTTTAAACTTTCTTAAAAAGTACTTTGGAACGTTTCCATAAAAAAGATACCAGCCCTTGAAAAACTCTGATTAAATTTATGCTGAGCTCAGATTACATGGCTAAAACTCTAGGTATGAAAATATCCACATATAACCATGTGTTCAAATACAAAATGGTCACGTGATGAGCAGTATGGAAATTTGGCAGTTACATCTTGGAGGTGTCTGGAGGACATAGTGGAGACATGCAGACGATGAAGGCCCACACAGCAGCGTCACACACTATGAATGGTGAGACTGTGACAACATCCCACTGGCAACTTAACGTTAGATCTTCCCACATTTTCCTTAAAGTTCCATATTACACATTTGATGAGTGAATCCTTTGATGACAGGTGAGATACAAAATAACTTACAAATATAAAAGTATCTGAGTACATTCATCCTGAGCTTCCTTGACTATACTTGATTGCCCGTGGTATATTATAAATCATATGACTTTTGCTTTTAACATCAATTCTTCTTTCATTTTGATCGCAAGACAAAAAAAAAGGCATTTTTTTTTCTGTTCCCTTATTTTCTTCTAAAGAGATAAACAGTTGTGGCACCAGAGGTGAATAGATAAGAGACAGGTGAACTGTATATATGACTGTTACCTTGGTTTTCTTTATAATGACCAATTACAGAGGTGTTGGCATGAGAAGGATGTGGGACGTTAGGTAGAACTGCTTGCTGCCGGCTTATACTGAATAAAAAGGATGTTCTTCATCAGTCACCAGTGATGGAACCAATGTGAAAAGAAAACAGAATGGAAGTTTAGAATATCTCATCTTGTACGCTGCCTACTCTTATTTCATTTTGCAATTCAGCCCTGGACTCTTGATAACAGGGCCGAAATCCCATGATGCCTGTTGGCATGGAGAGTGCTGAAGCACATTGGCTTCCCCAGAGCGCATGACTTTCTCTGGTGCCTGGCGACACCCATTCATCTCTAGCCCCTGCCTGTTGTCTTTACCCCTCCCTGCCCAACAGATAGGAACATGCTTTAACCCCTGTGTTTTGCACTGGACCAGATGGAATGCTTGTTTGACCTGTGGCCCAGAGGTTACCTTTGAGTTAATGTCTCCCATTGTTTTGCTCAGCTAAGAATAAAGCAGGTCTAACTCAAGGAAGGGGGGGGCGTGGTGGTGGGCACTGGGGAGAATTTAGTGCTGGGTTCTCGAGCCTCCTGCAACACATGGTAAGCCGGTTTAGTTGTGCTTGCTTTCAAAGCTATGAAAGGCCGATGTTCTAGACAGTCTCCTCATGGATAGGCTGTCTCCTCGGCCCTCCGGCTTGGAGGACTTACTTCTCTGGAAGGGATTTCGGAGGCTTGCCGTGTTCCTCTGTCTATCAAGCTTGTCACTGATGGAGAAGCTCTTTCTGGTATGTGCATATGGCACGTTTGGCTCCTCCGCCGAGTAGCTGTTGGCGCGCTCTATCTTGGGAACTGTGATGTTGTTGGATAGGGTTCTGTCTGCATTTTCAGCCTCCTGAGAGGATATCGGATTGGCAGCTCTCTGGCCTCTGGCCTCATTTTCCTCACTGTCAGAGCTAGGATGGCTCAGCTCAGCTTCTCGCTCAGGGTGGCAACAAGATAAGTCTTTCACTTTGTCTCCGAGACCTCCAGGGAAGGTGGCTCGGTCAGCTATTGCTTGGGGGGCATTGACACATCTTGTATCGATACAGTCTGTAATACTTGTGTATTCTGCCGTTTTCACGGGCACCCCAAAGTTGGCATAGTAGCTCCTTGAAGGAGAAAACATAAAGCTATGGGATTTTACAATGGGGCCTTCTTCCAGAAGAAAGGGCGTGGTGGCTAGATAGCGGCTACTCTTGGAACGCTCGATGGTATGGTACGTTGGAGGGTCTGTGTCCCAGGGGTTTTGGCATTCTGGGAGGTGGGTATAGTCTGATGAAAAAGATCTAGTGTCCATGGAGGTGAGGTCTTCAAAATCAATGCTCCTACTGGGAGGTCGGTCTGTAGGTGCGAGCGTTGCATAGGCACTACTTGACGGGGCTGTGGAAGGTGCTAGAGCTGAAAAGCTTGGCTCGCCCAGCCCAAGGATGTTCATGGAATTATCCAGAGGCTCTATATCACAGTGGAGCTCGTCCATGGCAGAGACATAGATGTCTATGCAGGATGACGGTCTTCTGGAGTCAGGAACAATGGCCAAGGTGTTTGCAGGGGCTGCAGGAGCTTTGGGTTCTTTTGCTACTGAGTGGGAGCTAGTAGCTCGGTGTAAGCTCAGGGACCTTTCTTTGAAAATGCTTTCCAACTTTTCTATACCACCTTTGTCTTTCACATTGACTGAATAGAAAGAATGGCTTCGCATACGGGGCATTAAGGTTGGAGAAGTTGGGGACATGGTCTCCTCACCTGCAGGGTCTATACTCTCTTGAAGTTTGAAGGTGTTCCCTTCCTGGCTGTTGAAGCTGCTCTGGCGGACGATGTAGGCTGCATCTGTGCAGTCTGAGGAGGTCCTTGAGCGGATTTTGTTAGACTCTGCCCGCTCCAGACCAGTCAGGCGCTCCAGGGCGGTGGCCATTCGCCCGATGAGGTCCTCCAGCTGTGCTAGCCGGATGTCCACGGTCTGGAGTGAAGCCTTCATGGAATGTTCTCTCTCATTAACTTCCTCCAGCCTCATGGACATGTTCTCCACCCTGTATGAGAAGCAAAGAGTAAGAGTCACTTGGGTGGGTTCTTCTGCTGGGGGAGTTGGAGGATCAGGCTAGCAGATGTCAAAGCTGTGCTCGACTCCAAGACACAGTCAGGAGGGTTATGGGTAAAGGGGAGAGGCTGAAGGGGGAGAGAGTGGCGTTCCTGCCACTACCCGAGGATCACAGGATCGGGATACTTTTGTATTGAAGACACTTTAGAAATGATCTAATCCACTGGTTTTCTGTAGTTTTAGTAATTCTTAAAAGAAGTCACTCCGCGTTGTACAGGCTGCACTTGCTTGCCCAGTGACACTCCTACCTCGGTTTCCTGAACTGCTGCGATGACTAGCAAGCTCTACTGTGCCTGCCATAATTCAGAGACTTTTAGCTTTCAGCTTCAGCATCCCCCAGGTACTGCTTCCTAGTAGTATTTAAGCACTAGAAGAGTAATAAGAAGCAGAATAGCTATTCTCCTGCTGTGTTCTTTGTGGAGCCCAGTGGATACAGGGCTGATATCTGACGGGGATAATGGTACTGTTTTGGCCTGACTACATGGGATCGCTGGTCTAAGGGCTGAGAAATGTCTGTGTGTAGCCTGGGTGGTAGGACCTCTTTGTTTACCACCCTTTGGGTTTAGGGCTCCACACCACAGAGAAAAGGAGAGGGAGAGAGAGAGAGAGAGCGCGCGATCGAGCGAGCGAGCGAGCGAGCGAGAGAGAGAGAGAGAGAGAGAGAGAGAGAGACTAACAAGGGAGGTCAGCTGGACCTAGATCAGAAATCCAAAAAAATTGAAAGGAAGTTGGCATGCAGGAGGAAGAAGCCCTTTAGGTACATTAGGAAAGGTCTGATGGGAGCCCTAAGAACAAAACAGCACAGACTCAAAAAATAAAACCAGAATGGGAAGCCAGCTGCAAAGGTGCTGCAAAAAGATATGCAGGGTCTGTCTATGTAACTCTGGCTGTCCTGGAACTTGCTTTATAGACCAAGTTGACCTTGAACTCACAAAGATCTGCCTGCCTCTGTCTCCTGGGTGCTGGGATTAAAGGCATGCAACAGCATCCCCAGCTCAAGAACTATTTTAAAGCAATTTTCATGACTTCTCTATACTCCTAGGTAGTTGCTGTGTTAAGTCTTGTAGAAAACAGTACGGACCAGTGTTAAGCCATTCTCATCCATCACTCTGGGTGTGATTAACCATTTAATCCACTCAACAGCCTAATTAATGATGAAGGCCTGGATATAACTGTAAGGGGCTTAGTGTAGAACCTAACATCCAAAAAGGACCTAGGGTCAAATTTACTTTACTTTTGTTCTATAACTTGATATCTTCCTTTAAACTTAATTTTTTTTTCCTTGAAAAGTTTGGGACCAATGCGATAGTTCAGCAGGCAAAGGCGCTTATCACTAAGTCCGATAACCTGAGTTTGATCCTTGGGATGTACAAGGTAGAAGGGAGAACCCACTCCTGCGAGTTGTCTTCTGACCTTCACATATGAATGAACACACAGAGCCCACCCAGGATTTTCAGTCATGATTGCAGTCACTCTGGGCTGATCGTGGCTGAATAGCTTAAGCAACAGAACGCGGACTCAGGTGATACGAATTTATAAATGAACAGGAATCCCTAAGGAGATAGACACATACAGTGACTGAGTTAAAAAGAGAAAGAAGGCCGTTGTGGAGATCACGATGTTACATGGGAAGAAACTGTCTTTAGCTTTCCATCCCTCACATCTCTAGATGGAGAGAGGTCCGTTTCAGATGAACTCAGAAGATGCTGAGAACAGGGTACTGGGGAGATGGAAAGTGGCACATGCCCATGAGAAGAGAATAAGCTCCTGATGCTCTCTGTTTTCACATTTCCGCAATCTGCACGAAGGTGGAATTATATAATATTCTCTGTTATACAGACTGTGTACAACCGACAGGGAAATGCAGCCACAAACATCTCTGCTCATGTCTCGACACACAGACACACTCGCATACAGATCTCCGTTTCTAGCTCTGTCTCTAAGAGGCCAGTGCTATCACCTGCCACTTTACTCAGAAAGGATGTCCTGGCGGATACTGAGGCAGCCAGTACAGATGCATCCTGGGGCATTTCTGTCGTGCTGCATACTGTTCCATTGCTGCAAGATATCAGTTTTTGGTTTTCTTAGAAATGCAAAGAACCCAACAATAACCCCAGCAAAAACTCTAAAATGAATGGAAGTCAGAGAAGAAGAACAAGGCCCGAATTTGCAGCCCTGGGCCTGCTTAGGAGGCCGTGCTGGGTCTTTAGGCCCAGTCTTCCTATTGCCCATGCACCAAGAGGTCGAGCGTCTCTGTTCACATTCCTGGTACCTTCTCACCTCACTCAGATTCTGAGGATCCACACTGGCAGGTCAGGGGAGGGAGTTTTCTTGCAGGGTTGGCTGACATGGAGTGAGAGACTCTGGTTCCTTTCTGGGTTTTCCAGAAGGAGTTGCTGACTTGGTCATAGTATATTCACGTGTGCTGACATATGGCCCTCATCACCCCAGTTCCCCAGAGAGGCAAAACTTTCCTGGCATCTTAGCATACCTCTCCCTTCTTGCCTTTCTGGCCTCCTAGGCCTGTGGCTTCCTGAATTCGAAAAGCATCTCAAAGGCCTGAAGACATATGCCAAGGAAATGTGTCTCAGCTATGGTAATATTCCCACATGGCACAATTTTCTGGAAGCGCATGGCTGTATGTCCATTCATAAACAGCTTTCCAAGGCTTCAGAAAAAGAGAGAGCTTCAGAATTTCAGCTCCGTCCTCTGTTTGCCAGAGAACTACTTTACAGCATATCATAAATCTCTCTATTTTGTAGTGGCAGCTGTGTATAAAATCTGTCCACAGCCTTATACCGTATTAATATTGGCTTGGTACCTATGGATATAATCACGCATTGGCATATGTGATTATACCTATGTATATAAGCTGCATTCTCTAAAAAATGAGCAAGAGACAAAAAACTTAAACTCTTGTTAATAAAGAATCTTTGATGTAGACATACAAAGTGTCATTTCATGAAAATTACAAGTGTTTCTCAAATCTTTGAAGCTTCGTCACACTGACTGCAGTCATCAATCTATTATGTCTTCTACACTATTCACAATTTGCTCTTTCTGTCTTTATAGAGTAAACAGTTACAGCACAGTTGCACCAGTTCTTCATGACACCCTCTGAGTATTGTTTTGAATGCTAATGCTGGGTTATGAATACACTGGCTTGGAATGATGGCTTTCTTAGTCTATAGTAATGCAAGAGACACAAGAAACCATAGGAGCATTTGCTTAGATCTAGAGCTATCTAGATATCTGATCTGTGTGTTCCCAGGCACATGCATGCTTCGTGTGTGTGTGTGTGTGTGTGTGTGTGTGTGTGTGTTGCATCTTATTTTATTTTATTTTTTTTTGAGACAGGATCTCTCTGTAAATCTAGAGCTTGCATTTTTTTTTTTAGGTTAAGCAAGCCCTAGTGGTCCTACTGTCTCTACCCCTGACAGCACTGTGGTTACTGGTGCACATGAAGCTATGCCTGTCTTGTGATGTGGGTGTTACCATCAGAGCACAGGTGCTAATGTTTGCGTAGGAGATTTTTCTTATCCGTCTCTTGGCTCTCAAAGCCATTTGATAAGTGACAAAATAATCTGAATAGATTAACTTCTTTGTTCTTCATCATGTTCTATAGAAAATAACCAAAAATAATTCTTGGAAAAATACCAACTATTATTCCCACTGATTGACAGAGCCTATGTTTTTGTTTGTCTAGAAGACATGGGACACTCACTTAAGCCAAACAGGGCCCTATTCTCCTCTGACTAAGAATGCTTAATGACCATATTATGAAACATGGACTTGTTGAAGAGCCTAAGTTGGGTCTGGGTCTCCCTTGCTTTACATCTAGGACAAAAGTCTCCAGTTTCTGGTCCAAGCCAGATCTGTTCTAGACTTGCCAATTCTCCTGTCCAGCTCAGTCCTTCCATTATTTCCTGGAAAGGTCTAGGGTCTCTAAATCTGGAACTTTGATCAACTGACTGAACAGGAAATGTCCTGTTCTTTCAGAATGTCCATGTTTTCTTGGGCAATAAAGATAAGCGTAAGAGGTCTATGTTTTGGAGATGTGAGAACAATTTAACCGGCAACGTGGCCTGTGGCAGGAAGCACCTGTGTGAAGGAACCCACCTTTCTGATGTAACCCGTATCCTCTCATCGTTGGACGAATTGAAGCGATCATCCTTCTCTCGGAAATATTCCTCTATGCACTGCTCTTCAAAATCATGTACTTTCTTGAGCTCATCATCAGTTATGAAGAGTTCTGTGGGAGTGGGGGAGGGGGAGAAGAGAGCCATGAGACAGAACAGGGACCACAGCAGCATCTGGTCTGTGGCCTACTGACAGTTTGAAAGAAATCCAGGCTGGGGAAAGTCTCCCAGATTCTATTGTAAGTTCCAGACAGAGTCCAAATCTAATTAGGCCACTCAGATCACCAGTGTCTTCCTGAGCCACAGAGTAGTGCGGTCTCTGGAGCCTACCTGGGTATACCTGGCTACCACAGGAGCTTGGCTTAATTAAGGAAGCCGCAGGACTGAGAACATAAAGGAAGGAAGGAAGGGAAAGGAAGCAACTGGAAGCATGGATGATTTTTTCTATTCAGAGTCAAGAGGGCCACATAAACACATTTCTAGTCATTCCTGACATGTAGGAAAGAGATTTTGACTTCCCTGACTGGAGAGAGAGAGAGAGAGAGAGAGAGAGAGAGAGAGGCAGGCTCTTTCTATACTTTTCAGTTTCCTTTCTTTTTCCTAACTTCAACTTAAACATTTGATTACTGGAAACTCAGCGACTGTGCTGTGACCTTGAAAAACTAACTGACACAAAAGGAAGAGCTGAGCTGAAAACAAGAAAGAGTCTGGGACTTTGACCTCAGTGAGCCGTGGCTGGAGTCCTGGACCACTGGCTCACTTTTTGTTATGTAAGAAAAAGAAGTCTCCTTTATCTGTGCTATTGTTATTCTGGTTTTCTTCTAATAAAAGGTAAACATACCCATCTATGTGACAGCCACAGAAGTCTGGTGGAACTGTGAGCCTTTGAATGGTTTATAGAACAGGGTTTGAGAAAGAGAGTTGCTTTGGAAATTTCCCAAATCAGGAAGTCTTTCTCATCCTGGGCCCTTGAGATGCCACAGGGATTGGCTCAAGGGTTAGGAGGGCCGAGTCTCAGCTCTTTGGGGTTTTGTTTTAGATCACTCTTGTTTGCCTAGACACATCAATTAGAACTTGCTAGGGGCTATAAAACATGACTGTAAAAGCCACAGAGAATACAGAAAACACCAGACCAGAACAGGCAGACTGCACTTTTCAAATATGGCAGGCTCTGAGGGATGCCTGAGATGTGGTCATGAAATTCAGGGTCAAGAAGAGGAGAGGCCATGTATAGCCTCCCTCCCTGCTGCCAAGGATTCACGCTGCCCTCTGCTAGGGATGTTTCTAAGATCTAAAGGAGTAGTCCCAATACTCACAAGTCCCTCATTAGACTTCTTTGATATTCGTGTATGTGCATGCGTGGATGCGTGAGCACACAGGAGTATGGTGTGTGTGTGTGTGTGTGTGTGTGTGTGTGTGTGTGTGAGCATGTGTGTGTGTATGTGTGTGTGTGTGAGTGTGTGTGAGTGTNGTGTGTGTGTGTGTGTGTGTGTGTGTGTGTGTGTGTGTATGTTTTAAACACTTGCTATCTCTCTGTCTGGCATTTGTGTGAATGCTCTGTCTCTAGAATCAGGGCCTCATGCTTGTATAAAAATCACTTTAGAGACGGAGCCAACCCCTAGTCCTATGCTGCTCTTTTTAAAAGAATAAAATATTCTTCAAAAAAAATTTTTATTGCCATGTCAGATTTTACCATATATCTCAAGGTTTACTCTTAGGCTCTGCAAGAACCTGGAAATGCTCTGGGATCTTTTAATGACAGCGATAGGCTGAAGGGGAGATCTTCCTTCTTCCCCGATGGGTGGATATATCCAGGGCTTTCCTCTCTGCTCTTCACTCTGCATATCCTGTCAAATTTTCAAGCTCTTCCCTGTGAGAAGGAAGTCTCTGGGAACTGTGTCACCTGTCACATATGCAGAGACCTGGTGATGCATCTAATACTACCCTGGCTTAAAATGAGAAAACAGTGTCTATGGTCTATGGTTGAGCATGGTACTGCATGCCTTTAATCCCAGCACCTTGGGAGGTAGATGTAGGGAATCTCCAGGATGGTGCCAGCCTGGTCTATATAGTGAGTTCCAGGCTAGCCAGGGCTATAAAGTAAGACCCAGCCACATAAACAAGGCGCACCAAAAGCAAACCACATAGATGAGGTTGGTGGGGCTTCTTAGTATTCTTAGACCTATGAAATGGGCTCTGAAGGAAGGTCTCTGGATGACCTCGGTTGTAATTTGAACACAAAAATCCCCTTCCTCCAGGCTTATGCATTTGAGCAGCTGGTCCTCAGAGAGAGGGCAGTGCCATATTAGGATATGTGAGGTCTGTCTGGGTCACTGTGAATGAGTCTTTAAAGTTCATAGCCTGGAGGTAGGAGGAACTGGCTGCTCCTTGGACTCCTGCTGCTATGGAGACCCATCATTTCCAAGGCCTTCCTTTCCATAATAAACCGAGTCTCTGTAAACCATGAACTATGAACACTACCTCTCTCCTTCTTTAAGTTTCTTTTGTTAGGTATTTGGTCATGATGATAATAAAAAATTAATCCCACAGCCCTCTGTCCTGCACTGCATTGTGCTCTCTAGCTAAGCCAAGTTTTCTACCACAAATGCTCATGTTTTATTGAAATTGACTTGGAGCCCTGAGTTGACCTCCAGTGCAATATTCTTGTAAGGTAGCAATCAAGACAGTCTTCCTTGCCCAGGACTTGACCATGCTGACATGATTTGAGGACGAAATATCAGGGCACTCAGGCTTTCTGTTCGCCTAAACTTGTGTTTCAGAAGGAAATGATAGTCGCATTTCTAGGCCCTTCCAACTGTCTGATTTGAATGTCTAGGACATTGCTTAGTCAGGGAGACGACTAGGCGTTTCAGCTTTAGAGAAGCAGTTGACTAAATAAGTCTGGTTTTAAGCCATGGGTGTATGGACCATGGACCAGAGGTAGATTCCTGGACCACCATTCCAGAGGCTCATGTTTGTGGATTTAATGTAGCTGTAGACTTGACACATTTGGAAAAGGCACAGTAGATTGTCTATAAGTCACTGCACTTCCAGCAATTCTAGAGTTTATGCCTATGGGGAGCCTGCAGGAGCCAATGGTACTTAATGTGCAGAGATGGATATGTTAAGTCTCCTGCCATGATTCACATGTTCTTACACAGTGAGGAACTGTTCCAGCCCAGTGCCAGCCAAACTTCCCTTCAGAAACACTGGGTTAGAAGGTGGGTGGTGGGTGGTGGAGAGGCCACTGTTCTGTGTTTTGAAAGCAAGGTTCATTTTCTTCAATAAATAAATAAATAAATAAATAAATAAAAATAAAAAATCCTATAGGCACAGTGCTGAAGGCTTAGAAAACATTTAAGATCTGGAATAGTGATAGTCCCAGAAATGAGCATGGAAGAATAAAACTCAGGATACACTGTTTAAAGAATTATAGCTAATTTAGCACTTGGTGCATATTAACGTGGCTGATTTACAATGGGATCCTTGGAAGAAGTGTGCGTGAAGGTGGAGCGCCAGCACTGTTGGAGAATGCTTTTTCTCTTACTAGATGTGGCTAAGAAATCTGGCTTAGTTCATGCTATACTGTCTTCCTTCTATTCTGTATCTCATCAAGCAGGTCCCTGTCCCATCCCCTAAAATATGCATGAGGCAGGAGAACCAAGGAAGGCATGGATCCTGCCTGCCTGACTGCCTATGGGAATTGCTGGGAACTTCCGGCTGCAGGTGCCGGCTTGCAGCTCACTCAGGCCGTAGTCCCTTTCATCCGGGTCACTCTCATGCTTCCTCCACCGGCAGCACACGTGCTGGAATATCATGGTCATATGACTGAAGATGATGAGCGGTGGGGGCAGAACCGGCCTCTCGTGGAAAGTCATGATGAGCTGGTACCTCTGAAATTTCCATACTTGGTTGGATATCGACTTGACCTCAAAAAATGTATTGCTGAAACAGACCGGAGAGTCACATGACATGGGATCCCATGGGATGCTGCCCATCCACCCTCCAATATGCCTGAAGGAGTGGCCACTCACTTGAAGACGGCAATAAGGAGGTTGACCAGAAGGATGTTCGCCACCAAGAGGTAGCAGGCCATGATGGCCGGGACAATCCATGCTCCTGTCTTGCATGGGGGCAGCTGGATTGTCTTGCCATCCTCTCGGGTCTCATTCTGTCCACAGGGAGCTGGAGGAAGTGACACAGGTAAGAAGTGAGAAACCATGGCTATTTGATTTAAATTAAAAAGAAAAAAATAAAAAAGAGAGAGAGCAAGAGACATTTAAATGAGGGGTTTAAATGGAAGAAAAATACAGCCACCCCAAACAGCAAAATGTTTCAAAAAAGCCAAAATAGGAAAATGAGATCTTCATGAATATTCAAAGGGCCACCACTCTTGAGGAGAGGCAGTTCCACCTGTGTCCCCAATCTGTCATCAGACTCAAAGAGGTGTCTAGAGCCACCTGCCTGGTCCCCCAGTCCCTCAACCCCTGTAAGTGGTGAGAGGGCATTTGGTGTTCCTAAAATATTTGGTGGGGGCTTTTGGAGGAGCCATAGCCAAAGTTCCACCTCCTGGCAAGTTACTTTCAAAATGTGCTGTAGAGGCCTCCAGCCGACAGCTTGGAGCCAAGCATGGCAGGCTATTGATTGGAAATTAACACCAGGGCAACTGTTAATTGTTGTGAGAAACAAGCCACGGCCTTGGGCAACGATTTGCTGTCTCAGTTCAGAAGGAACAGTGCCAGGCAGCACCCTGAGAAGCACCCGGAGAGCTTGTCACTCACTCGGTGTCCCTGATGGATGAGGAGGAGAAAGGGGAATGGAGTAACAGGGATGGACCACAGAGCCCACAGCTACTTGTCTATGACAAATAAGCCAACCACATTTTCATTCCAAATATGTGCATTTCAGGAACACGATGGAAAACCTAACTCCAGTGACTAAATGGCAAAGGCAGGGGTGTTGGGGGAGATGTGGAGGTGGGAGTGAGAAGGAAGGGGCTGTGGGGGATTGGGTGAGCAGAAGTAATATGCTAATGAGGCCAGCTTGGAGTTTCCAGGTAAGTGAAAGTGGTCGGGGGGAGTCCTGGATAATGCTTTAGAGCCCTGCACAGTGTGGCTCACAGAGCCTGTCTTCGTTATCGTTCTATTGCTATGAGGAGACACAGTGATCAAGGCAACATTAAAAAAAAATTTAATTAGGGGCTTGCTTACAGTTTCACAGGGTTTGTTCATGACCATCATGGTGGGGAGCATAGCAACAGGCGGGCAGGCAGGCATGGTGCTGGAGTAGTAGCAGAGAGCTTATATCTGATTCACAGACAGCAGGCAGGGAGAGGAGTGAGACTGGGCCTGGTGTGGACTTTTGAAACCTCAAAGCCCATACCTCCAGTGACATACCTCCTCCAACGTGGCCACATCTACTACTCAAAGAAGGCCACACTTCTTAAACTTTTCTAAACAGTTCCACCAACTGGGAACCAAACATTCCAATATATGAGGCTATGGGGACCAGTCTCATTCTAATCATTACAGAGCTTAGATGTTGCTTGTGGGTAGGAACGAGCAGTAGGTGAGACAGCCCTTCCTTTCCAGCTGCTTTTACATTGGCCTTTGAACAGGGTGACTTTATGTCTGTCTTCTAGCAGTGGGTAAGAGCGCCTCAAGAGAGCTCAGCCCTTCCCATAGGGTGCTGCTGAGGATCTCACAGGAGGGTTTGCATGGGGACCCAGGGTCTACAGAGTTTGACCAGGACAGCAAGGGAACCTGTTTTTCTCCAGAACTCCACCTGCCTGGCACTGTACTCTGCAGAAGTTCACACCCAGCAGCCTGAAATACTACTAACATCCAGCTCTCACCCAGACCACTGAACCAGAAGACCCATGATGTTGTAGGTATGGCGTTTTCATCGTAACCTTCCTTGTCGGTTGTTCCAGTGGTTGAGTAACTGAGATTTTAATTAGGTTGCAAAAACCACATGATTTTTTTTTAAATGTAAGACATACCTTTGCAGCCAGTAAGGGTTTTATTAGCAGTGGGCTAGCAAGTCCCTGATTTTATGGCCAGGATTAGATGACCAAGGCATGCCCTTTGTCTCTATATGGCAGGTAAGTGGATGTGGGTATGGGGTGTATCTTGCTCCTGATGTAACTGGGTATTACTGACCATCCAAGACAGCCTTGTAAGATGGTCTGGGAAGGAAATGCACTGACAGGTGATGTCCAAACTCTACAGATGGCTCTCCAGGGCTGGGCCTTCTTACTTTTCCCTATGGGCCCAACCTGGACCAAGTTTCTTGTAGTTCTTAGAAGCCTGGTCTCCCTTTTGCTTCCTGATTTTGAGCCATATTGTTTCTGTTGCTTCCACTAGACTGATGGTCAACCTAGCGCCACTCTCATTTGACCTAGGGTGTGTGTCTTCTCTTCTATGCATGCCTAGCAGCCTACTTTCTCACCCCCCACCCCAGCCGGGATGGAGCTGGTCATATCCTTATGCTCCGGACACTCCTGCTGCTTGTCTTGGGACTCTCACATCCCTGCCACTGTCCAGCTACTTGTCTGTACCATACACAAGATTCCCAATGGCGCATCATTCTTCAAGGTTACCCTCCTCTTGGCTCAGTATGTTTGCATGCACATGAGAACAGTAGGCATTTGTTGACTGAGTAAACAAAAGATGCTTCCTTGAGCATCTGTGCTCTTGGTCTTAGCTTGGTTTAGTCAGACGGTATATGTGTCAGGTCAGTCTGAGGAACGTCATTTAGATCAGTGGTTCTCAACCATCTTACTGCTGTGACCCTTGAAAACAGTTCCTCATGCTGTGGTGACCCGGCAACCATAAGATTATTTCATTGCTACTCCATAACTGTAATCTTGCTACTGTTATGAATCGTAATGTAAATCTCTGATAGGAAGGATGTCTGATGTGCGACACCCCCAAAGGGGTCTCGACCCACAGGTTGAGAATAGCTGTTCTAGATTCTACAGCAAGTGTGGCCGAAATGAGTTAGATGTTCCTTGTGACAGTGATAATGATAATAAAAGTGAATCATTAAGAGGCAGCCTTTATTTGGCAATATCAGCGAAGAAGCTGTGAGCATTATGGGCAGCAGTTAGTGCAAAGGATTGCTCCATGAGGGCTTCTAATGACACTCTCATTCTGGGTATTTGTCGGCACTAGAAAGTACGATAACTCAGACACACAGATGTCTACCACTAATGAAGATGAACAGGGTGTCTTCCAGACCTGACAAGCAACAGTTATTAGGAAGGAGGGTAAGTTATTGCAATGGTCCTATGATACTAGCAAGTCGTTGCTAGGGATGTCCTCAGGGCTGTGCACCAAGACACCACATGACATGGATGGAGGTTTACGGATGTGGGGACTAGCTGCTATCACTGCGTCTCCCCCTTTCTCACTTTTCTCAATTTGCATTTGGGTCGTTTTTCCCTACCAATACTTTAGCAAACATGAATTAGTCACTACCAGTGTTATATCAAGTGGCATGCTGTCCTCTCTGTCTTTGTCAGTGACAGTCAATAGAGTCCCTGTGGAAGATGCTTGCAGAGTCTAACTCCTTCATATCCATTGTCCTTTCCTTGAATAAGAACATTGTGTCTACCCCTGTGAACTCACTCTGCTTCTCTCATCCCCTCGTTACAACAAAATGTAAGACTGTCCAGTAGAAAGGGCCTGGATGAGAGGGATATTATGGAGAATCAAAATTTATGACCAACTGAGACATGCAGGAAACCAGCCCTCTCCAGTTACATGAACCACACAAGCCTGTTTTTCCAAAGTCAGCTTTAATTGGGTCATGATCACTTGCAATGAAGACTCTTGGCTGTAGGTAAGTACGGTGATGCATTCCAGGGAGGCTGACATGGGAGGAAACTTGTGTGTCAAACCTTGGTGGGAGTAGAGATAGAGGGGGTACCGCGTGGTATAACTACCCTCAACTCCCTCATCCACATCCACAGTCAGTAAAACAAGATGTTCATATTTAGAACCTTGGATGTGTATAGGAAGTTTGGAAGTGGTACCCAGCTACATAGCATCTGACTCCAAGCTCAGGCCGAGTCATCTCTTTCCCAAGACAGGGTTTCTCTGTGGAAAAAGCCCTGGATGTTCTGGACTCACTTTATAGACCAGGCTGCCCTCCAACTCACAGATATCAACCCACCTCTGCCTCCCTGGGATTAAAGGCACCCACCAGTATGCCTGGCCCTGAGTTGGTGTCTTAAGTTTTAGGAGTCAAAGCAGAGATTCAGCTACTTTCCTTCTTTCCCAAAGCAGGGCACAACTTAAAGGGTCTACTCTGATAATGTTGAACTTTTGTCTAACTGTGGCCTCAGAAATGGGAAATACGGACTATTTACAAAAATCAGGGGGGTGTACAAGTCTGAAGAACTGGCCAGATATGTCTACATAGGCGGCAATCCTTGGAGCAAAGAGAGTGAGTTCTAGGAGTGGCAGCAGATGTGGGCACAGAAGGGAAATTTGGCAATAACTGCTGCATCTGCACAGTCACAGCCAATTCTGAAGGGATCCCTGTGCTTTGTGTATGTGGGTCACACTGACACACCACATGGAAGGAACTGCAAATGCCTGTTCTGCTAATGATGCATTCACAGGTAGAAATGGACAATTGGGTTTTGGAACACACTGATAGGCTAGTCACAATAAGGCCAGATTATGTGGGCAATGAAAAAAAGCTATGGCCACACATTGTGAAAGAGCGTTCCAATGGTTGGAACTGTCCCCCACTCCCACCTTTCCAGTAAGAGTACTTGCCTAGCATGAATAGGATCTTGGGTTCAATTCCCAGAACTGAAATAGGGAGGACCTAATCAGAAATAAAGAGCCAACAGAGTCATTCCTCGAATGTAAGCCCTGAGAGCAGAATTTTTGTCTCTCTTGTTCACCAAACTGAAGAACACAGTTGCCTGAGTACCATCTGGCACATGCAGGTGCTAAACAGAGAGATGGTGTTACTCTCTGCATGGTGGTACCAGACACCAGGATGCAATGCCATGCATCTCTCTAAGTGCTACATTGATGATTACTACCAGAACACAGTCTGGTTGTTTTCCTATTTAATTCTAGTTCTCACCAAGTGCTACCATAACCCGCTAGTACAGAAAGTTGTCATGGTAGCAAAATACCGATGGAGAAAGCATAGGATTTCCCTCCCAAAGTCTTTGTCCAGAGCAACAGAAGCTCTTACTCTGTATGCTGTTGTATAACCCCGAATAGCAAGCCAGCCCTCCCACCACCCAGTACTCACGCAGACAATGCTAATTAATCCTTACATCTTTTCCCCTTCAGCTAAGGCATTACTTTGGAATCCTTCTTTAGATGACAGTACTCTTGACAGTATGGCCAATGTGCTGTAATTATTACAAGGCATGGGGCCATTCTTAGCTCTTTACCAAATGGGAATGCAAGGGTTGGGTCTCTCTTAAGGGTCCCCCTCAAGTCTACAAGGTTTAGTGGACACTTGACCTATATCCCAGCTGCAGGAACCCAATGTTCCAGAACCAGACACCCTGCCTATTCTAGACATTTCTGATTGTGACACGGACTTCTTCCCATATATCACAGGACCTGAGGATATGAACTTGCCCTGCCAATTCAAAAAAAGAAAAAGGCATTTTTAAAAGTAGACAATTCTTCAGAAAATATTAGCCTCACTTCTTTCTCTATCTGAGACCCTCAGAAGTGCAGACAGTAGACCTGAAATAAGCACTTGTTAAAGGAATGTTCTGTGCCAGCCCCCACTGGGCACTTCACATGGGTATTCCTCCCAGCTTTGTAAGAAACACACCTGCCATGCCAGCACTCAGGGGGTGGAGTAGGAGCATTGAGAGGTCATGGCCAGACTTGGCTACGTAATGGGACCCTATCTTAAAAACTAGAAAGAAAAACAAACATTCTTGCTTTATAGTTGATCGGTGGAATGCCTTTCTCAAGGTTGCATGGTGACCAAGAGGTAAAGTCCCTGTCATTCTCTTTTTTCAAACCATGCTGAGTTTCTGCTGCATGCAATGGAAATTGGTACCAGAGATGGAATTATGAATGTAGGAGAAATGAATACCTTTAACCTCTGACCTTTGTTCACTCCATTCTTTCTAATGTGGCCTTCCCAGTGTGCTCTTCCTAGTGACCAGTGGCTGCATACTTAAATGCCAGGTCTTGAGCTTGAGGTGTGATCTTGATAAAATTTTGACATGATAGAGGGTCAGAAATCTTCAAGACCTTTGTCAGTGTTTCAGAAAAGAAATAATGGGAAGAACAGTGAAGCCATCCATACAAGCCAGGTAGATCAGAGTCTCTTTGTTTAGTGTCCCCAAAGAGGGAACAATACAAAGATGAGAGAAACATCTCAATTAGAGACAAATGAGGGAATTTGATAGACACCTGAACTCTTTTCTTGTTTTTACTGATACAAGTAACTGGCCTGAACTGCTCAAAGTAACAGGCAAATGGACTCTTTAAGGATCAGAGCACAAAGAAAGCAAGTTCATATAATCGGGCTATAGGGCATGGGGACTGATATTCCTGAAGTTAAGACACTTGTCTTTCAGTTTTTGTTTCCTGCTATAACACACAGGGAAGGGAAATGTTTATTTATTTAATATGCATACCACATTGTTTCCCCACCCCCCAAATCAGAAACATTTACAATTAAAGACTGACTGATGTTGGAAATGACTGACATTATTCTTAAAGATGAAACAAAGAGGCTATTTCTTGAGGCTCATCCATTCCTTTCAACGTCTGATTAAAAACAAAAAGCCAACAAATTTTTTTTTCACAAACTACAGGCAATGGGATAAAAGAGCTTAGTTAAATGTCTGACTCTTAAAATTCTATTTCACATTTTGAAGAAATGATTTTCAACTAAAAAAATCTGTCTTGAGGGCTAACAATATGGTTTAGTGGGTAAAGGAGCTTGGAGCCAAGTCTGATCCAAGTTCCATCCCTGGGTTTGATGTGGTAAAAGAAGAGAACTAACTTTTGTAAGTTGTCCTCTGACCTCCACATATGCACCACGGCACACTCATGCTCCCTGTAGTGAATAATAAAGTGTCATAATTTTTTTTTTAAAAAATCCACTTTGATTTTTGGTAGCTTCTTGAGTTCTTTATATATTTTAGAAATTAGCCCTCTATCGGATGTGGGGTTAGTGAAGATTTTTTTTCCCAATCTGTAGGTTGCCAATTTGTCTTATTGACTATGTCCTTGGTCTTACAGAAGCGTTCCAGTTTCATGAAGTCCCATTTATCAATTCTTGATCTTAGAGTTTGAGCCATTGGAGTCCTGTTTAGGAAATTTCCCCCTGTGCCAATGAGTTCAAGGCTCTTTTCCACTTTC
>NC_034590.1:134669141-134686494 GCF_900095145.1 Mus pahari | reverse complement strand
TTTCCATGTCTTTGAAGAATTGTGTTGGGATTTTGATGGGGATTGCATTAAATCTGTAGATTGCCTATGATAGGATGGCTATTTTTACTATGTTCATTCTGCCAATCCATGAGCATGGGAGATCTCTCCACTTTCTTCGATTTCTTTCTTGAGAGACTTGAAGTTATTGTTATATAGATCTTTCACTTGTTTGGTTAGAGTTACCCCAAGATATTTTATATTATTTGTGGCTATTGTGAAGTGTGTTGTTTCCCTGATTTATTTCTCAGCCTGTTTATCATTTGTATAAAGGAAGGCTGCTGATTTATTTGAGTTAATTTTATATCCAGTCACTTTGCTGAAGTTGTTTATCAGCTGGAGAAGTTCTCTGGTAGAATTTTTGGGGTCGCTTATGTATACTATCATATCATCTGAAAATAGAGATACCTTTATTTCTTCTTTGCCAATTTGTACCCCCTTGATCTCTTTTTGCTGTCTTATTGTTCTAGCTAGCACTTGGAGTACTATATTGAATAGATATGGGGAGAGTGGGCATCCTTGTCTCATCCCTGATGTTAGTGGGATTGCTTCAAGTATCTCTCCATTTAATTTGATATTGGTTGCTATTGGTTTGCAGTAAATTGCTTTTATTATGTATAGGTATGGGATTTGAATTCCTGATCTCTCCAATACTTTTAACATGAAGGGGTGTTGTATTTTGTCAAATGCTTTTTCTGCATCTAAGGAGATGATCATGTGTTTTTTTCCTTTGAGATTGCTTATATAGTGGATTATGTTAATGGATTTTCATAGATTGAACCAACTTCACATCCCTGAGATGAAGCCTACTTGATCATGGTGAATGATGGTTTTGATCTGTTCTTGGATTTGGTTTGCAAGAATTTTATTGAGTATTTTTGCATCCATATTCATAAGTGAAATTGGTCTGAAGTTCTGAAGCACTTAAAGAAATGTTCAGATTCCTTTGTGGTCAGAGAAATGTAAATAAAAATGATCCTGAGATTCTACCTTATACCAATCAGAATGGCTAAGATAAAAACCACAGATGACAACACATGTTGGAGAAGATGTGGAGAAAGAGGAACACTCCTCCATTGCTGGTGAGATTGTAAACTGGTACAATTACTCCGGAAATCAATCTTCCTCAGAAAATTGGAAATAGATCTACCTGAAGACCCAGTAATACCACTCACTCTTGGGAATATACCCAAAAGATGCACCACCATGCCACTATGTTCATAGCGGCCTTATTTGTGATAGCCTAAGCTGGAAACAACTGAGATGTCCCATGACAGAAGAATGGATACAGAAAATGTGTTTTATTTACACAATGGAATTCTACTCAGCTATTAAGAACGAGGACATCCTGAGTGCTGCAGACAAATGGATGGAACTAGAAAATAACATCCTGAGTGAAGGACCTCAGACCCAAAAGGACATGCATGGTATGTACTCACTAATAAGTGGAATTAGCCCCCCCCCCAATGTACAGAATACTCAAGATACAGTCCACAGAGCTCAAAAAGTCAACAAGCTGAAGGACCCAAGTGAGGATGCCTCAGTCCTACTTGGGAGGGAGAAGAAAGCAACCACAAGTGGGGAGGGAGGGAGGGAGGGAGGGAGGGAGGGAATTAGAAAGGAAAGGGAATAGGGCAGGGGAAAGGGGAACCTGATCTGGTATTGGGTGGGGGAAAAGGACTGAAGCCCTGAGGGCCAGCAGAAAGAATTAAACAGGCAACTTTGGGAGGTAGGGTGTTGGAGGTACCCTCCAGAATGTACCAGAGACCTGGGAGCTGAGAGACTCTCAGGACTCAAAGGGAGGGACCCTAGATGAAATGCCTACAGTGGGGAAAGGGAACTTGTAGAACCTACCTCCAGCAGAAAGGCAGACATCAAGTGAGAGATGGGGTTGCTATCCCACAGTCAAAATACTTGACCCGTAATTGTTCCTGTCTGGAAGAACTGCAGGGATGGAAATGGAGAAGAGCCTGAGGAAAATAAGGTCCAGCAATAGGCCCAAAGTGGGATCTAGCTCAAGGGGAAGCCCCAAGGCCTGACACTATTACTGAGGCTGTGGAGCGCTCACAAAAAGGGACCTATTGTAACTGCCCTCCATAAGACCCAACAAGCAGCTGAAAGAGTCAGATGCAAATATTTGCATCCAACCAATGAACAGAAGTTGCTGACCCCTGTGGTTGAATTAGGGAAAAGCTGGAAGCTGAGGAGAAGGGCGACCCTGTAGGAGGACCAGCAGTCTCAATTAACCTGGACCCCAGAGATCTCTCAGACACTGGACCACCAACCAGGCAGCCTACACCAGCTGATATGAGGCCCTCAACACACGTACAGCAGAGGACTGCCGGGTCTGGGTTCAGTCAGAGAAGATGGACCTAACCCTAAAGGTCTTCAGTTGTGGTAGATCTAGATGGAAGCTGTCTCTGGGGAAGCTTGTAAAAATTTCCATTGCTTGCAGGGGGTGACAGTGTCCCATGTAGTCAAGGACAGGAATTATAAAGGTAATATAAAGCAGGTCAGATCGTGTTCTGTACAGAGGCACCACCAGCTAGTTCCCGTCTTATTCCTTCTTTCCCAAGTCCTTAACTCAGCTGCTAGAGATGTACTGATTTCTCATGATGTGGCTCAAAGGCAGCCATTAGAAACTGACAGGAGTCGGGTGTAGTGGCGCACGCCTTTAATACCAGCACTCGGGAGGCAGAGGCAGGNGGATNTCTGAGTTCGAGGTCAGCCTGGTCTACAAAGTGAGTTCCAGGACAGCCAGGGCTATACAGAGAAACCCTGTCTCGAAAAACCAAAAAAAAAAAAAAAAAAAAAAAAAAAAAAAAAAAAAAAAAAAGAAAAGAAAAGAAAAGAAACTGGCGGGATACCTCAAGTCCTGTATCTAAGAGAAAAGAGAGTTAGACTGTTGATTTTCCCCAGGTGGGTAGCGCTACTGATGAGGGAGTCTGTGATGATTTTAGGGCATGGGAACAGAGCACTGGATAGTATTGAGTCAGATAGTAAGAAAACGACCTTTAAAAGCTCATTCATTCCTAACTTCAGCAGGAAGACACTGTCAGTTAGAGGATAATGTTTGCTTAACTCCTCCCTCACAAACCCCACTTTCCAGTAAAGTTGAGACAGACTTAAGCACCTGCCAAGAACTTCATAACAGTGTGGTGTTCGCCCTTTGTTTCTTTTGTGACTGTCTTCTATTTACACCAAATCATAGTCATTTTCAACTTATGCCATGACATATTTTTTTTTAAAGTAAATTGAGTTTTAAAACTTGATTCAGTTGAAAGATTACAAGGAACAGAATAGAGGTTACAAAACAGAATATGGCTGATTAAATGTTGAGAAACACTAAATTAGATGATGTCCAAATCTCATCTGTTCCTAACATTGTATTGCCAGGATTCCAAGAAAAGGCATGAGGTTCATAAGCCTGCCCCACCTGAGTACAAGTGACATAACCTTTAGCTCTTTAGGACCATCCTGGTGTATAGTCACCAATGGTTAGCATAGCTTTAGCTTTGAGATGTTCGGAAATCTATTCTAATCTAATGACTTAGAAAGCAGGATGTCCCAAATCTAGGTATGTTGTGTGTATGTTGAGAGGCGTTCTGGGGGGGAAAAGGAAGAGAATGAAATTCTTTTTATATCTCAGTGCTATGTTCTTGCTAGTGTGTGTGTGTGTGTGTGTGTATGTGTAGTCATTTATTTGTGGGTTCATATATAAATTGTCATTCATTTATTGGTTTTGGGAAGAGCCCTAACAATCCAAACTTAGTAGTTCATTGTTCTGTTTTAGCAGTTCCCATCAGGACAGTTGTATCTCAGTCTCCCTAGTGAAGGCTGAGGATACATCGGCAGCTGCTGTTCAAACCTGTGAGTTAAGGTGGTGATACAGCAGGTGGATTGTCCCAACAGCCCTTATTTCCCCCTTTCCCTGTCTCCAAGCTCCTTTGCTGAGTGGCTGTGGAATTCTCATTGCATGTATGGAATCTATTTCCTTGGCCTTTGATTCTGAATTTGGCCACATAGGTCATTTTGGTTAATGGGATGCTTGTCATATTTGTCAACCGATGAAGAACTTTGAGAAAGGCCTTTTGCATCTGTTTCCACTCTTCTACCTCAACCATAGCCACGGCAGACATGCTTATACTAGCCAGTTAGAAGCCAAGACACAGGCACGTGGAGCCTTGGCCCCTATATGCTTATGTTGTCTGAGCTGATGTTCTCCTGGATCAGCTGATAGTTGAATGCTAGGCAGCCAAGCCAAGAAAGGCCATTTTAGTCAGTGCACAGGCTTGTAAACTCATTAAGTGCTGTGGGTTAAAGCGTGGGGTTTGGAGTGGCTTGCCTTGTCGCATAATTGAGTCTACGGATACTTTTCCTAACTCATTGTGGGAAGAGGTGGCCCTTTAAGAAGACAAAGTCCTTTCTCCACTCTTTCTGCTCTGATAAAAGAAAACGAATCCTCTCTTCTTTTCCCCCTAACCCCAGAACACCCGCCAATATACCCACCACATACCTAGGCTTGGGAATCCTGATTTCTAAGTCATTAGATTATAATAGCGAATCAATTTCCCAATAGCTCAAAGCTAAAACTCTGCGAGCACCAAGTGACTATAAGCCAGATGGCCCTAAAGAGTTAAAGACTGTGTCACACCCAGGTGGGGCAGGCTTAAGAAGCTTCCACCTCTAATCCAGGTCACGACTGGTTGGAACACCCTATCCCTGCCCAGTGACCAGGAGCTAATCAGACTTTGTCCTTCAGAAGAAGCTAATCTTCAGTGCAGAGATTTTTAGCTAGACAATGGCAGATACTTAATTGAAAAGACAGGTAGAACCAGGCCATATTGGTCCCCTAAGAGCGAAGCAAGATATCTGAAAAGATGAGAGGAGGAGGGAAGGGATGAAAGAGAGCTAGAGAGGATGAAATAAATGACAGGGACAGAGGCTAGAGAGTAGAGAGAAAAGCAGATGGCAGAGGCTGTGTGCTCTGGTGCCCACTCTCCCAAACCACCTCCGATTTCATTATCAACCCACGCCACGCTGCAGTCCTGCTTCTAAATGCCTCTGTGGTATCCACTCTTGGGCTCATCGTCAATCTTTCTTTAATTTAGTTAGAGTGGTTTTGTTTTCTTGGAACCAGTGTTTTTCTTTGCGTCATTGGGGTCTTAGAAACAGCTTCTGAGTAGTAGTTCATCAGAGCAGGCTGAAAGATGTAAATAAACATTGCTTAACTCACAGTTCTGCTGTGGGCTCACCTCTCCCTCTCCCCCCCCCACCCCCACACCTCCCTTTTGATACGTGCCTAAACAAAATAGGATCAGATGAGCATTTTCTTCTTCAAACCAAAAGAACAACAAAAATACAGAGACCAAGTGTAACAGCCTTAATTATAAACTTGATTGAGAAATGCCAATAAAATTAGTAAAGCTGACATTTGGGGACATCTCTTGAGAGTGCACTTAGACCGTGAAAGTTCTGACTTGCTGAGTCTATGAATCCCTGGTGGTTCTTGATATGATGACATTAGGGGTGAGTGTGTGTGTGTGTGTGTGTGTGTGTGTGTGTAAGGTAGGAGGTTGGGGCTCAATACTGGGGCAGGTCTCTGAGGATGCATCCTTTGAGGCTATACCCGGCTCTGGGCCCTTGTAGTAGCCCTCCTGAGGTTCCCAACTCTTATGAAGTGAGGCAGTGTCTTTATCGCATGTTTCTGCAGCCATGATGGTCTGGTCAAAAGAGTAGGGTCAATGACCATGGGGGTGGCCCCTCTGAATCTGCGTGCCACATAACCCTATCTTTCATTAAGGCATTTCTGTCAAGCACTGGGTCACAGTCACACACGAGTTACGAATACAAGTAAATACCCATGTTTTGCTTCTCTGGATTTGTGTGTTGCTGGATTTGTGTACCCTTTTGAATTTCTGACCATCCTATCATCATTTCTCAAATACCAGGATTACAAGTGTGTGCTGTAACACTCATTTATATCCCACTGCAATTTCTTTTTATTTGAGACGAGGACATCCTATGTAGTCCAGGCTGGCTTCCAACTCCTTAAGCTATCACTTGACCCCAGAGCTCTACATGCAGGAGATGGTAGTTCTCCTCTTATATGTGCAGGAGTGCAGATTCCATTCTTAATGCCTTGGCCATAGAGCACTTCCCCTGAAAGGTCACATGAGCTTAGCTTGCTTGTCACACATAGGGGAACCTGTATGTTGTTTTCTTTAAATTGGGATTGTATCCTTTTTTAGAAAACCATACATAAACAGTGAGTCTGAACTCATCAAGATATCTGAAGGGGGATGAGCCAGAGCCCTCTTCAAGAGGGGCTGTCCTATAATAATAATAATAAAACCCCTAGTAATAGAACATCAGGGCTGTATGTGCCTGGAGGGTTCTGTGCAGTGAGCCAGATGGCACATCTTTGCCTGGATACACCTTAGGGGACAGAAGGCTGTAACAGCACCACAGACATGATCCATGGCTCCCACGGACTCTCATCAGACTGTGCTTGAGGGCTACCACACTCATAGAAGCAATCAGGACAGCTCCTAACATTCAGTTCATGTACATAGGCAAATGCAAGTTCCTGGTGACATTACTTACACATTCCATGGCGAGTGATAATGCAGGAAAGCCCTTCATCCTCGTGGCTCCTCCTTCTTGTCCCCAGCCTCTGGCACACTCACTTCTCTCTGTCCTTTGCTCCCTTTCTGCACTCCAGATGCCAAGCTCAACCCCCTTGTATCCTCATCTCTGTTTCTTCTCACAGCCAGAGCTGCCCACTCTCTGACTGATGATACTTGAGCAGTTCAGAATGCAGACCATATGCAACCCACGTTCTGCTCTGAACCTAAACAGCTGTTGGCAGGCTCAGATGCCAGGGCCCAGCGCTTGCTGTGCTGTTGGTAGTAGACATCCAAATGTAGGCTGCATATCAAAACCACTATTGCTATAATAAAGTAGGTGACAGGAAACCTTTATACACAGGACTAACATTGATGCATGCCATTAAAATAAGCATTTTAATCTTCATAGGTTTATCTGTTAAAATAATAAGCCCCAAATGTCCATTAAGTGGAGTTGTGGGAGAGAGGGGAATGGAGGAAGGACCCTTTGCTGTTCATCTCACCTTATCTATTCCCAACAATCACCACATCCTAATTCTCTGTCTTGTTAGCTGTCTGCCACTGGTCTACCTCATTAAATCATTTCTTGAAGTTACTACACACAAGATACTATCTTGGGCAGGTTCAGGTGGAGTCCTCCATCTGCCACTGTCAGCTGTGTATCTTCAGGTTTACCCATAGGTCAGAGCTTCAGCATTTCCATCTTTAAGCCCAAGGTAATGATATTAGCAATGACATTATTGATAATGAGGGTAATGCATGACTAGTTTCCTTGGCCATCCATCTAACCAGTATTTATAGACGTTCTGTATGAGGCAGACTGGACAATGTAGCAGGGAATAAAATGCCAAGGGCCTCTGATGTTCTAACATCTGCACAGGGGAGGCAGAGGTCACCGGGAGTGTATGAAAGAGAAGCAAGAGAATAATGAATGAGCAAACCGCGTTGTGTGGAGGGAGGCAGCCGGTACGGTAGGTAGCAGGAAGACTCCAGAATGGGTACAGGTGGCCAGGAGACCACGCTGGGAGAGCATGACGGGAACAGACTGGGCTTGGATGGGGCTGTTGGCAGAGATGTACAGAGGAAAGGCTGCCCCACACAGCAGGCACTGCTTAGCAAAGGCTCTGAGGTGGAAGCCAGCCTGCTGTGTGCTGTGAGCTCAGGAAGGTCCCTGTGCCCAAAACCATGCTGGGAGAGCAGCTGGAGAAGAGGGAGGGGGCGAGGGCAGGGAGCATCACATGGGGACTCTGGAGAGGCCTCAGAGAAACAGGTTCTGAGGTGACAGGCATGGTGACAAAACATTCTGTATTGCAATCCTGGGTTTAATTCAAGTAACCAATGAATTTTCCTTATCCACTCACGCTTCTGCCCGATGGCTTTGCAGCCCCAGGTAAGCCATCTTTTCAGGATTTTTATTTTTCTCTTAGTTGTTTTCCTCCCTTTAGTGAAATAGGGAGCACCTCTGCACTCAGCGGGGAGCACCGGTGGTATTCATGTTTTGAATAGTCTGCAAGTATCACTCTTACAGAAGGGAGTTAATGACAGGTGGCAGCTGGGCATGGTGGCAAATGCCAGTGACCCTAGAGCTTCGTAGAAGGGTTTCAAGTTCAAGGCCTATCTTGGCTAGACATTGTGTTTGAAGGCAACCTGGGTCACATACCCAGACACTGTCTCAAAACAAAACCTAAATATCAAACTGAAGACAGAAGCCGGGCACACACAGCTGTCTCTCAGCCCCACCCACACAGCTCGCGCCACCTTTAGGCCAAGCAGCAGTCCACTGAAGGAATCTTGATCTCCAATCTGATTTGAGCAGAAGTAACTTTTACAGAGCGATGATGAAAACTTCACAGCATGAAGGAGGAAATGGTGCTCGTTGATGGCCTCCGGGTCCAAGCTTAGCTTTTCTCTCTGTAGCTATAATCCACTGTGGTTCCGCTCAGCACACACTGTTACGTGCACCTGCTGTGCCTAAGAACAATCCGCCTAGGTATAGACAAACCCTTTCCCTCCTTAAGTGCCTTAACCTTTGCAGGGGCAGGAAGACTGACGTGAAGATGGAGCCAGCAGGAGGCCCGAAAACTCTCTTGATGGTTTGACTCATCAGATAACATACATACGAGGGACTTAAAATTCCTATTTGGCTTGCTCATGACGATAGGAGTGCTTTGACTTAAAATATAAAAAGTGAAAGAGATGGTTTGCAGAAACTATATATTAATATATTCAGCTCAGTGAGAACCGAGTGCAATATATTACAGACAGTGAGAACACTGGGAAACTAGGTAGCTTCACTTTGCCATTGTAAAGAGACCCCAGCTTATAAAGTGGTGGCGTGTGAGAGCTGAATCTGCACTTGTTCTTTAAAACAGTTTTCCCAAGCAAATGCTTCTGCAGCTCTCCTCTGAGCACCAGGGGATGAACAGCGTTTCCTTTGGCCAAGTAGGTCTGAAAAGAGCTGTGGGAAAGACCCTAAAGCTGAACTACACGCAGGATAAAGCCTGGCTGTTTTTAGATTCTGCATAGAAAGGAAAGTTGGCCCCCCCCCCTTTTTTTTTGAGCTGTGATCCCTTGCCTCTTCCCAAGACAAAGGCTGCTTGGTGCACTCTCAAAGAACCGGACTTGGGGAGTGCAAACTTATACAACCGTTTAGTAAAAGGAGGGTGGCAGAACGCTCCGGTTCTGTGCTGTATTCCCAGAGATCATATAAACACACGCAATGCAAACACAGGCAGCAGAGCGTGGAGAGACACGCACAAAGAAAGAAGAGCTAAAATAAGTCAAGTTCACTGACATGATGCTGAGGAACTTTGTGCATGCATGACTGCAGTTAGAACTCCAAGTAAGATGGATCCCCACTCCCTTCCCCACCTTTGGCAGTCAGGAAAGCTGCCCACGGGGTGGGGTCTTGAGCTCGGGAGAGCTAGCGGTGCCCCTCACCAGCAGCAGCACTTGGGAGAATGGATCCTGTACCTCACTTGGACAGCACAGCAGACAGAGCTGATCCTGATGGTGGGGGTTCAGGCCAGACAGCCCGGAGACCTAGAGCATGAGAGAGCTGGCGTGGGTACAGGCGTTATGCCCCCTCCCACCTGTGGCAGTTGGGAAACCTGGCTCTGGGGTCATTGAGAGCAGGTGAGCTAGCCCTACACCCTCACTGTCTGCCACACTTGGGAGAGGGCCCTGCGTTTCACTTGGACAACACAGTGGAGCTGACCCTGACAGGAAAGGCACCTTTGAGCCAGTCCCAAGGGTATACGAGCTGGAGAGCTGACCCAGCCCCTTGAAGGCGGCAGCACTTGGCAGAGTAGGCCCCTTGGTTTGGCTGGGCAGTGCAGTGGAGCTGGCTCTGTGTGTGTGTGTGTGTGTGGGGGGGGATGAGCTATCCCCAAGGGCATAAGAGCAGGAGAGCTGACCCTGCCTCCTGCAGATGGAGGCACTGGTGGCATAGCAGGAAAAGTGCTGGAGAGCTCACCCTGGCTGTGGGAAAAGGGAGCGCCAGCAGGCTGACCAGCTCAGCTACCACCCAGGCTCAGACTCAGGGCTCTGAGTTGGCCCACTCCAAAGTCTGTATCATCTACAGATCATTTGTATCATTTGTTCAGATGTGTAAAATGGCCAGTCGCACAAATCCAAAGCTGCAGGATCTCCACGACACGGGGCAACAACTGGATAGCCTGGAGTCCCAGTGAGAATTCATGGTGTCACAGAAGCCTCAAACCAGACTAATGACTCATTGCAATACAATATCATTGTTCACTGCATTGAACTTTTGCAAGTGAAGATGTGTGGACAGAGGGATATACTGTGGGACACACTACAGCTTTCATAATGAGAGTTTTTCTATGCTTTGTGTTTTGCTTGTTTTGTGTGTGTGTGTGTGTGTGTGTGTGTGTGTGTGTGAGAGAGAGAGAGAGAGAGAGAGAGAGAGAGAGAGAGAGAGAGAGAGAGAGAGAGAGTGAGTTTTATTTTGATGAGAGGTTGAGAGAGCGATGGGCTGATATGAAGGGACCAGAAGATGAGTGGAACCTGGGTTCATGTCATGAAATTCACAAAGAATCAATAAAAAGTTAAAAAAAAAAAATAAGAGAGTTCCACATAAGGTGACATAAAACCAGCGTCCAGTGACGGGACCATGTAAGCTATCTGGGCTGTGATGGAATCTGCTAACTCGCACAGGTACAAGGCCAATAGACAAGCTGTTTTCTATCACTTTTCAAGAAATAGGGTTGATACGGGTCTGACAAAGCATGTTTCAAACTCACTCATAGCAAGCCCCTCTGAAGGCCTAGCAAGCATTTTGTGTTTGCAGCGGAAGGGCTCGGCGGGTTTCAGGTCAGGTGCTTTCTCATCTGTCCCTCACTCAATCACCACACCAACTGACACAGTTCTAGAAAGGTATCAAGGGCAGATCATGACCTTGGGACTAAGTCTGTCAAGGATCACTCTAGAAGTTCTTACCCATTCACTTAATTAAAAACAAAAGTTTGACTTTACTGATCCTAATTAAGCATTTGTTCTGTTCCTGGAATTGTTTTGTATGTTTTATAAACTTCAACTAAAAAAAAAAACAAAAAACAAACAAACAAACAAAAAAAAACCACTACCATCACACCCACTTTAGAGATGAATAAACTGAGGCAAAAAAATTAACTAAGTAACTTGTTTAGTGATACACAGCTAAAAGTCCTGAATACAGACCTAAGTTTGTATCATCTTTAGAATAAAATAAAACAAAACCCCAAACCAACCAACAAGGCAAACACCACCACCGGGCCTCAGTCAGTTTCCCAGGCTGGCCATGAACTTGAAGTCCTCTTGCCTCAGTTTCCTTACTGCTGGGATTATAGGCAAGGGCCACCATGCCTCCAGGACCTGTTATTTTAACATTTTAGCCACCACACCATGCTACTCTGAATAGTGAGGAGATTTTTACTTTTGAAGATGGGAATCTTTCTATGTAGCCATGGCTCACCTGAAACCCACTATGTAGACCAGGCTGGCCTTGAATTCACAAAGACCTACCTGCCCCTGTCTCCCAAGTGTTGGGATTAAAGGTATACACTATAGTGTCTGGCCATCGTAGGACCTTGAGGGTCATTTTGAGGGAGGGTGGAGTGATGTGCTGCTGTCTGCAGCCTGACTTTTCTAGTGTTCTGTTCTTGTGACACATCAGTGAGATGCTCTACAAGTGTAGACGTTGAAATGCTTTCTGTATTAGATAAGGCTATCGAGACTTGAAGGCTCTTTAGGTGTTTATCCCAGGATCTGTCTCTGACCCAAGTGACCATTGAGCTCTTTATTTCTGGGTGCTGCAGACAGGTGCAAGAACAGGCATTCTGTCCGGGCATAGCTGTTTGCAGACACCTTGAAAGACAGCTTCACTCAGCAACATGGGCTTGCCAGTTGAGATGAGGCTAAGGACCAGCTACAACAGGCTTATGTAAGCAGTGAACAAAGCACAGATCTTGTTTTGCTGTCTGTCATGAAGAATAGTCTATTATTTCATGTTAGTAGGTGATTGAAGGGACTGGCTCCATCCATGGTTGTCATGGATATGTGCTGCTCCAACTGCTTCAGATTATAATAGAACCAGCGATGCAGCGTGTAGAAATGTCAAACAGTGAAGTCTGTGTATCAGCATCCGAGAAAGCAAGATGCTCACGATCATGTCTATGGCTTCTGAATCCAGGAGATGGATCCACTGTAGAGAATGCCCCTGTTGATGGCAGGTATGTAAGGTCAAATGTACAGAGCAGTATCTTTAAGATCTTTGCTGCTGTGTTCATATGTATATGCCACGCATAAAATTATACACACATACACAGCTTTGTTTAGGTCTGTCTTCTTGTGCCTCCATGAACTGACTCAGAATACTGACCTATGGGCAAGGGACATGGAAGTTAATCTGTTCTATTTTGAGATTTAAAGAGACACACTGCAGAATCTTTCTCTTCTTGTATGCATTTGGTGGTCTGAACTACTTTAGGCTCAAAATTGGAGCTACTTTGGATTCTAGGACTCCGTATTTGTATAGCACTTGCTACAAAGTCTGTAGGGAGTCTAATTTCAGATGTTGTATGCATGTCAAAATAATGGAGCTGTATTTAAAAAAAATTGTATAATCCGGGCTTTTGGCTCATTTAGATTTACCTGACGGAATTAGTAAATTATTTTTAGGTCACATTATTAAATGATATTATAAAATGTATATTCTCTGCAGACCAATATTCAGCTACTTTTTCCTTTTGTGGAGAGCATCTTGGTATAAATCAAGTCAATTGGATCCCAGGACATTATGACATGACACCTTCAGAAAGCAGAGCCAACCACACAATATCCACTGGCTGACTAGAAAACCATTCAAGAATAGGGAAAAGACAGAAAATTTCAAATGTAATACTCACTTCCAAGTATCTCCAGATTAGGAGCACGGACCTAGCTTTTATAGTCTGTCACACAATTGTTCACAGTCCCTTTGTATTCCGTTCTCTTTCATCTCTCTCATTCATTTCCTTATTCCCTTTGGCTCACATTAGGAGACAAACTCCCCCTTCCACCAGACTATTATCAGCCTCTCTGAGCTGCTGCATAAATGTGTTTCCCTCCTGTGAGCCCCACCAGATTGAAAGTGTGGTGGTGGGGAAAACCTCTCCTACCCAGACTGCCCATCCATTCTCAGTCTGAATGCTGCCACACCCTGAAACACAAAGGAAAGAGAGAATCCAAAATCGAGGCCCTGGGAACAGGAGGCACGCCTCTAACCCACAGCACTGTCCTTCATAGGTTGTCCCGTGGCAGGACACGTACTCTCCCTGGTCTGCTTCTTCAACTGTCTGTGGTTCATAGTCAGAGCTATGTGTAAAGCTTTAAGTATAGTGTCTAGCATATGCAAATAATAAATACTGGCCCTTTCTATGAGAGGCTCTAGAGCAGTGATTCTCAACTTTCCTAATACCGCGATCCTTTAATACAGTTCCTTAAGTTGTGGTGCGTAGTGAGAATTTTGGTTTCTTTAAAGACACAGAAATATAAGAATGCATTTTTCATTTTAATCCCAGGTGTAGGATATGGGGCTGCTTCAGATGGTCCACAGCAGCTGACTATGACTTGCCTCCTGCACTAGCAGGGGTGTGCTTTTGCCAGCTGTAGATAGTTTCTGTGAATGTGTAATGTTTGGACTTTTCAGAGGATATATAAGTGCTAGATCCTGAAAGAAAGGGTCCTGGGCAGCAGGTGGTTGGGATGTGGTTTAGTGCCATTTGTCAAGGCATCGCTCACAAAGATCCTGACTGCAAAGATCAAACTTGCCTCCAAGGAATTCAGTTGCCCTAATCATCAGGAAGTAGTCTAATGATATCATTACCCCCTTTCCCCTCTATCCTTTTTTCTCTCCCACTAGTGTTGAGAGAGAAGAGGAGGGGCTGAAAAAGGTGAAAGAAAAAGGAACCCATAAAGTAGCCAAAAGTCCAGTTGCAGTGGCGACCCTCAACCATAAAATTACTCAGTTGCTACTTCATAACTGCAATTTTGCTACCGTTATGAATTGTACTGTAAATATCTAATATGCAGGATATCTGATATGTGACTGCCTCAAGGGTCATATATCATACATTGAGAGCTGCTACCCTGGAGCTTGGAGACTCTCAGCCCAGACACTGACCCAGCTCTGTCCTTCAGATAGCTGTGTATCTTAGTTAAATTGCTAATTAGGTAAATATGAACCATTGAGTTTTTCTGACACTGGTCACTATTAAATAACAAAATCGGCCATTTCCTCAGTTCTTTGGGTTCAACAAATACAGTAATTTTCTCTGTGCTTCCTTCCGCTTCTTAGCTCATTAAAAAATAGGTTCAATAATCCTATCGCATAGTCTCCTCATGGGGATTGAATGAATTAGCATTTATAAATGTGGGGGCAGTACTTGGCTGGTGAGATGGATCAGTGGGTACAGATGCTTGCTGCCATACCTGATGTTCTGAGCTCCAGATTTGACATCCACAGAGAATCAAAGGTTTTCTTTGAATTCCACATGTGCACCATGACATGGGGATGCATGCGTACATGCACATGCACACACACAAACACACACCTCTTTTAATCTTGTGTAGTATGTGTTTATAACTGGGAATTGGTCCTAGGGCCTCCTGGATGCTAGGCAAGTACTCTGTCACTGAGTTATATTATTTTCAGCTCTAGAAATTGGTATTTTATTGCTATTATGCTGTTGTTATATTTGGTACCCTTAGATACAATTACTTCACAATTCACACTTTCATCACTAGTCACCTCTTCAAGAACAACAAATACTATTAATTGTTGAGCCATCTCTCTTGTATTTCTACTTTTTTGAGCTAGGATGTTATGTAGCCTCAAACTCACTGTGTAGCTAAGGGTAACTTTGAACTCCTGATGTCTTGTGTCTATCTCCAGAATGCTGGGATAATAGGTTTGTGCCACCATGCCTGGCTTCATACTAGTGACACTTATTTCTCGGGCACAGGCTATTCAAGTACTCTACCCTGGAGATGTATACTAAACCCTTCCTAATGATGTCATCTTTAGTAACATTGCATCATTTAACAAAATATAACTTCCATATCAGAATTCTCACATGCTAAGGTAAACAAGAACCCACCTGAAGATAGTAAGTGGCTAAATCTCTAAAATAGCATCATTCTGGACACTGAACAAATGTGTTTAGTTGTTCTTAACCTTGTCAGACCTAACATCTCTTTTTCATAATATCTAGTTTCTAGGACCTCCTTTATGCTTCTAAAATGAAGTGTGTGCATGGTATATTTTACCTGTATACATAACCATGGAAAAATCAACATATCGTCTTTTCATATAAATGAAAACAAGGAATGAATGATGTAAGCAACACCTGAATTTATAAATGCTCATACATAGATAGTACAGAATCTGCTATGAGGCAGCTGTGCTTCCATCATAGAGAAGATTTCCAGGAATAGGGACAGACACAAATGTAGATGGATGTAAGGCCCAAATACAGTGAGTGCTTTATCATGACAAAGTAGATTTTCCAGGATGGGAAACCACCGTCGTGAAAATTCCACAGCAAACAAAATGGCATCTCCCTAGATTTTCATGGTGGTTTCACAATTGGAGAAAACACACAACTTGTTAAGAACATGCAAAATTTTGTATGGAAATATTTAAATATAAGAAGTGGTTAGGTGCAGATAATTATAACCAGGTTTTTCAGCCACATGGACATTTTCTGGGATACAAAAATCTGTAGACAGTGAACAAGGTTTGGCTGTTAGATCTTATCCCTCGAAGGTCTGGCAAGAAAAAAACATACCATGATTTCTGAGACAAAAATCTCCCAAATGTAGACATGATGTTGCTTAAGTCAAGGTTACCAAGGGCAAAGTCGAGTCCAGTCACTTCATTTTACAGGGGGTACTAGGCTAGGTTCATATGGCCTGCTCGTTAGGACAAAGCTGAACTACAAATTAAATTTGCTGGCTACTAATCTACAGGATTGTTGGTTCATCAAAGATACTGGCTACCTTTGGATCAATGCTATAGTGGAGGTCAAATCATGTAATTCATGTCACACACACACACACACACACACACACACACGCAGACATATACAGGTACTCAAGTCACCATCACTATCACCCTCACCAATGTCTATATCAACTCCATTCTTACCTAGAACCATTTCTAGATTTTTGTTCATTTGTTTTTTGTTTCTTTTTAAAACTAATTTATTTATATCCTAAACACTGCACCCTCTACATCTACCCTACCCAGAGTCCCTTCCCACCATCCACCCACCCTGGAGCATCAAGACTCTGCAGGATTAGGTACATCCTTTCCCACTGAGGCCAGACAAGGCAGCCTTCTGCTACATATATGCCGGGGGTGGGGGGGGGTTGAGGGGTGGGGATTGGTTGGTAGCTTGGTCAGCCAATGTATGCTCTTTGATTGGTAGCTTGATCTCTGAGAGCTCCCAGGGGTCCAGGTTAGTTGATACTTTTCGTCTTCCTATCCCCAGCAGGACACCCACTGAAAGAATAAGGACATCAACCCATCCACAAAATTTTCAACCCAAAATTTGTCCTGTCCAAAAGACATGCAGGGCCAAAGATGGAGCAAAGACAGAAGGAATGGCCAACCAATTACCAGCCCAACTTGAGACCCATCCCATGGGCATCCCAATCCCTAACACTATCAATGATACTCTGTTGTGCTTGCAGACAGGAGCCTAGCATAACCGTCCTCCGAGAGGCTCCATCCAGCAGCTGACAGATGCAGATACCCACAGCCAAACATTGGATGGAGATCGGGGACCCTTATGGAAGAGTTGGGGGAAAGGATTGAAGCATTCCTAGGTTTCATATTGAACAGAGGAGTGAGTTCAAGCGCTAATGTGGCTCGAAAGGCCCAAGGAGCCTAGTCTTGTCTGCCTCTTCAGTTTTATTGACGTCATTTCCTCCTCACCAGTGGTTCACCGCTCACCTCGGGTTGTTGTTGTTTTTTTTTAAATCAGGTTCCCAGTAGGCCTGACTGTCTTTCCTGCCTCAGGACCTTTACACAAAAAATTTTACCTCCCCAGGTTCTTCTCTTGACAGACTTCTGTGCATTCTGCACAGCTTGGCTTAGAAGCAAGTCACTTTCTCAGAGAGCTTTTCCCTGTGACCCCAACATATTTTCTTTTCTTTTCTTT
>NC_034590.1:134662834-134669013 GCF_900095145.1 Mus pahari | reverse complement strand
CCTGGCTGTCCTGGAACTCACTTTGTAGACCAGGCTGGCCTCGAACTCAGAAATCCGCCTGCCTCTGCCTCCCAAGTGCTGGGATTAAAGGCGTGAGCCACCACGCCCGGCACATATTTTCTTTTTAGAGGTTTTACACCATTCTATTTTTCTTAATCACAGACTTACCAGAGCTCAAGCTTATGTCTCCTTCTTTCATTTTACATATAAGGATGTTTTGCTGGCATAAATATCTATGTACTGTTATGTGTGGCTGATGCCCACAGAGTGCATAATGGGGTGTCAGATACTCTGGAACAGGAGTTACAGACAGTTGTGAACTACCATGTGGGTGCTGGGAATCGAACCTAGGTCTTGTGGAAGAGCAGCTGATGCTTTTAACCACTGTGCCATCTCTCCAGCCCAGGCTTATGTTCTTATCTTTGTGTTTCTAAGTTTAGTTTCTGATACCTCCACTAGGCCGTGAATCAGAGGAGGAGGAGGAGGAGGCAGTGGCAGTGGCAGTGGCAGCGGCAGCGGCTTCATCAGCTTCATGTACCACCAGCACCCAGCACAGAATTGCTGGACCCATGAATAGATGCATAATTGGGTCAGCTGCCCAGAATGATGCTCAGACTGGCTAGAAAGCAGACGCATGGCAGAAACTATTTTGACTTTGTGGTGTGTGATGAGCATCATCATAAGGCATTGGTTCTAACTTGTCTCTGAGAGAGAAACACGCTATTTGAAGCTTGTTTTGTCTTACTTGTTTTCAACTAAGAACACATGGAGTAGAAGCACCCCACAGTTTGGATGAGTCAAGGCTCCCACATCTGTCTGGAGCTGGCTTCTCTGCTGGAAGAAACACCAGCTTTTCTTCACAGGACTCAACTCTACAAGTACCCCCTTCACCCTTTCAAGGTTATCGCCTGTGTATCATCCCTGCAGAGCTCACTCGTGTGTCTTTCATTTTGCTCTTTCCCAGTCTTTAGCCCTTGGGTAGCACTTTTGTTAACCTGGCATATCCGTGCACTCCCAACACGGTTACTCCTATCATTTTCCTTTAAATGCACCACACTTTGACATCAATATGGATTTTGGTTTAATCCATATTGCTTTATGAGCTCGTCAGATTCACTCAGCAAGGAATGTCCTCATCTTGTCAGCATTGCTGTGAGGGAGACCCAAGGCAGACCCAAACACAACTGAAACATGACAAACATGCTGAAGGCCACATCTGGTTCTGTCATCTGTCACATCTGTTTCTGTTCTGACTGTCTCTATCACACCAGAGCGAACTTTTTATAGCCTGGTTCTCCACCCATCCTGTGCCTGTCATATATATGAACGGCCATGCCTTCTAAAGGCAAACCTTTCTGTAGAGTCTGTTCCCTTAGTGTGCTGCATGCAGTGTAGTGCAGCCTGTATTCCAGGGCACACACTTTAGTTCTCTCTCTCCAGCATTACCTATCTGCCCCATTCCCAGCTGTTTCCTTTATAAATACTGCATTCTTGTTGGTATCACCAGGGTATTCATTGTTTTGATGGTGGATGCAATTTTACATCCTCATAAAGACAGCTGAGATCCACTAGGGAGATACAATATGGTTCTTCCCCATCTACCTCTTCCCCCCGTGTTAGAGTGTCTAAGTCATCCGTGAAGAGGGTTTCTGAGTGTATCTAAAGTGTCACTAGTCTAGAGCCATAACCACCTTCCAGTAGGCAAAAGGATGTTCCTTCAATGGACATGTTTGGAACCAACCTTCATGACTAGGAGGCCACTGGCTTCTGGGAGATTCTCCACACTCTCATTGGCATTATGACACCGTGCACTTTCAGAATGGCCAGAAAACTGTTGGGATTATTACATCTCCAGTGTTGAGCAGGGTACTTCGTAAATGATGACTAAGTAAATGAATGCACGTAAGCCCCAGGACTGTAGAGAGGTTCAGGGCAAAGAGAAGAGGTCTGGAATCAGAAGCAATCTTCTGCTATCATGTAGAAAGTAAGAACACAGACTTGGGCATTAGGCCTGGGTTCAAGTCTAGCCTCTGCTGTGTGCCTTGGCCAGCATGCCTTGGCCTTTATTTCTCTTTACATCCATCAGCAGTTCCTAGGACTGGGGAATTGCAGCATGTCATAGGCCTGTCCTGGCGCCAGCTATTGCATTAGGGACTCCACAAATGCTAATTGACTTTCCCTTTCCTCAGTCAGGCCAGAAGAATCCAACAGAGCCCCTGACCCTGTCTTTGTCACGCACTTAATGGAGAAGAGGGGAATTTAGATAGTCCGTACAATCTGATTAAGTATAACTGCTGTCCACTTGGCAAAAGGGAGTGAGATATTTTGATACTTGCTAGGGTTTGTAATCTTAAATCTGCTGAAAAGAATCCAGTCTTTTTGTGCTTGCCCTGCTTGGTAGAGGAGTCCCCTGCACTGTATATTCAATTACTTCCTGTATAATAGAACCGCATGCATCATACAGCGTTCTTTCCATAGGCGAACATTATATTCCTCAGGTGGCACAAGTGACTTTGAAGTGCTTGTCAGCAACTGGCTTTCTGTGCAGGACTGTAACCATTCAGTTCATGGTGGCATTTTACTTCTGATGCCCTCATTCAGAATATTAAAAAGGACATGCAGCAGCCTTGCCTCTTTGCTTCAGGAACTGTGTTTTTGGGTAGCTGAGTCCCCCCATTGCGCTGCTCAGGCAAGTTACTGGTCTGTGTTTAAGAACTGTTTCAAGTTTAGTTGGCTGGCATTGACTAGCAACTCTACCCACTGAGCCCCATCAAGGCGGTGTGATCCTCTTTCATGTCTCCTTCCAAGTGAAGCACTGTGTTGACAAAGCTGGATTCCTGGATTCCAGTAGGATTCCTGAGGTCATTCTATCACTTTCTTTACCAGTGGCATCATAGTGCTTTCCCACCATGCATGCAAACCTACTGAGGTCTCTCACAAAGTCAGGGAAAGAAACACTGAAGGTGACTTCATCTAGCTTGACCAAATGCTTGTGGCTTCTGATTGATAGGCTAGGGATCCTAGGCTCTTCTCATTCTTACACAGCAGTGATATCTGGCTTTATTTTTTTTTTATCAAAATGGCTTCCAGAAACCAGGAGATGAGACCTTCTGTGATTTGCCAAGAACAGTTCATCCTTTGGCTATCCAGACACCATCTCTGATCTCCTAACTCAGCCAAGCAGAGAGAGAGAGAGAGAGAGAGAGAGAGAGAGAGAGAGAGAGAGAGAGAGAGAGAGTCCAAAATGTTGCAAGAAGGGTGACAATGGAGACACAGAATTCTCCAGGTCCAGCTTCAGTTTCTTAGGATTTCAGGCCCTTTTATAACTTCCTTTTAGGCCTTTCCAGATCATGAAGCAAATGCACTGTGACCTTTCCCTTTATGGAGTAATGACTGGGAGTTGAACTTTGAATGCTAGAAGGCTAAATATTTCTCAACCAGAGTGCTGGTTAGCATGGAGGACGGGGTGATTCTGTCTGAGGCACTAGAGGAGGATGCTCCCTGGCCTCTACTTCTAGATCTAGTACCACCCTCCAACTTACGACAATCCAAATACTCTTAGAGTATAAACTGGTGCAGGCCTTATGGAAATCATATCATTCGATATGAAATCATGAAACAGACATAAAACTCCCATTTGGTCAGATATACAACACCTGTGCATCTACCTAAGGGTTGCCACACCCTACTTCTGTGAAACTCGATCATCCACATCCATAAGTGCTCTAATCACAATGGCTAGGAAATGGCGTACGTGTGGATATCAACGAACTGATGGGTGGATAACGAAAATGTAGTACATACACAATGGAATTTTATTCTGCTGTAAAGAAAAATAAAATTATGGAATTGTTAGGTAAGTTGATAGAACTAGAAAAAAGAATTATACCAAGTGAAGTGACCCAGGCTCAGAAAGTTAAATGCCACATGGTTTCTCTCAGATGTAGATCCCAACTTCACATCTTTATTTTGTGCTTAACTTGGAATACCTGTAGAAGTAAGGGCACCAGAAAAAGGCTACTGGGGTAGGTGATACCTTAATGGAGGAGAAATATATGTAGTATAGGTGACATGAAAACAGAGAGGGCACATGTAGGAGGGGTGGAAAGTTTAAGCAGGGATGGGTATAGGGGTATGGTAGAGATGGGGCATGAGGGAAGGGGAACTAACTAAAACTAAGGATATGTGGAAAATCCATGCGGAAGCTTACTACCTTTAAATCCAATTAAAAACATAAGAAAAAGAGAGCAGGGAGATATTCTGCATGCCTGAAAGGAGGCGTCAACCACCCCAAACAATATAAGCTCTGGTCACTTTTCCTTTTTTTGCTACCATAAGTACTTGATAAGACACTGCACATTTCAGTTGCAAGATCTAGAGAAACCAAGCTGGAACTGAGCTGGAGGAGTCCTTGCTGGCTGGCATTAGTCGTGCCGAAGCCTTCTGGTAAAGAAAAGGCATCGGTGAGCTTATCCAGCTGTTACACATAGCAACCAGTTAGGTGAAATGGTGCTGTTAGGCAAGTGGTTAGGCAAAATTAGGCAATGTGCCACTGGGGCTAAAGTGGCACAACTGTTGCGGGGTTAACCAACCCCTTTCTTTTTGGATTTTACATCTATTGCTGGGAAGGTATTAGGCCCCAGAGGTGAACTTCATGCTTTATTTTGCTTATTTGTTTTTAATTTTGATGAAATCACCATCATACCATGCTGCCTTTAAAGTATTTATGTTTATTCCCATTGACAAATGCTACTCCAGAGACACTTAGCTGCCAAAGGTGCTGAAAATAAGCCCTAAACATGACATTTATACCACCATCTTTAAGGCTTATGGAATAGCCTGAGAGAGGGAAACAGAAAGAAAAAAGGAAGATAAGGAGAGGCCCTCTGTGTGAAAGGCAGTCAGGACCTCTTGGAAGCTGTGACTGTCTGTAATAGACCTACACAGAGTGGGCCTAGTAACAGTCTAATTGTGGATGTCGGTGGAGATTATAGAGCCATACTCCAAGCGGTCTACCAGGCTCCAATAGATAGTTCCAATCTCATAGCCTCACATACAATCCTGCTTAGACTTAGTGGGTCACAACAACAACAATAACGAAGTCATTAATTTGAAGGGGACTTCTCAGGGGGAACAGAGAGAAGTAATTAGAGGTGGGATTATAATCAGAATGAATACTATAAATGTATGAAATTGTCAAAGAATGAATTCAATAAAAGTTTAAAAAATAAAACAGCCTTCCAGTTTGGACCTGCACCCTGAGCAGACCTGGGGTGCTGGCTTTTCACCCACTCCTACAACAACCAGAGGGAGCCCAACTCCCAGGTGCTCTGAAGTGCCCAGGATTATAGGAGAGGCACAACATCTGCCCCAACACCTGGAGTAACTGTGTCTCCCAGGATCCAGTGACACAGGAACCCCCACCCAGACAATGGCACAGGTTCCTTCCAGTCTGAACCTGTGCTCTGAGCAGATGTTGGGTGCTGGCTCTGCACCTACTCTTACAACACCCAGAGGAAGTCACACTCCCAGATGCTCTGAAAGATCCATCATCAAAGGATCACAGAGGAAGCTCTGCTTCCAGGGGACTGGACACACCCAGGAGCATTGGAACTCCAACACACTCAAGATCACAGTTGAGGCAACAAAATCTTTCCCAACACCCAGTGTAACTGGGACCCCCACAGAAAATCAAGGAAACAGAAACACCTGCCCAGCCAGAGGTATGGGTTCCTTCCAGCTTGTACTTGTGCCCGGAGCAAACCCAGAGCTCTGGCTCCCCACCCACCTCTGCAACACCCAGAGAAAGCTTGACTCCCAGGAGCTCTGACACAACAGGGTCTCAGAATCTGAGACTCACAGGATCACATAGACAGCTGGACTCTGAGGAATTCTGATACAACCAGGATCACAGGAGGGACAGGCTCCAGTCAGAGACAGTAAGGGCAGGTAGCACTAGAGATAACCAGATGGCGAGAGGCAAGCACAACAATATAAGCAACAGAAATCAAGGCTACTTGGCATCATCGGAACCAGTTTTCCCACTACAGCAAGTCCTAGATACCCCAACACACCAGAAAAGCAAGATTCATATTTAAAATCACATCTCATGATGATGATAGAGGAATTTAAGAAGGACATAAATAACTCCATTAAAGAAACACAGGAGAACACAGATA
>NC_034590.1:134661286-134662524 GCF_900095145.1 Mus pahari | reverse complement strand
TACATATAATAAATAAATAAATCTTTAAAAAAAAAAAAGAATTACAGGAAAACATAATCAAACAGGTGAAGGAATTGAAGTAAACCATCCAGGACCTAAAAAGGGAAATAGAAACAAAGAGATGGCCAAAGGAGACATCCTTGGAGATAGAAAACCTAGGAAAGAGATCAGGAGTCATAGATGTAAGCATCACCAACAGAATATAAGAAATAGAAGAGAGAATCTCAGGTTCAGAAGATACCATAGAAAACACTGACACAAAAGTCAAAGAAAATGCAAAATGCAAAAAGCTCCTAACCCTAACCATCCAGGAAACCCAGGACACAATGAGAAGACCAAACCTAAGGATAAGAGGTATAGAAGAGAGTGAAAATTCCCAACTTAAAGGACCAGTAAATATCTTCAACAAAATTATAGAAGAAAACTTCCCTAACCTAAAGAAAGAGATGCCCATGAACATACAAGAAGCCTACAAAACGCCAAATAGACTGGACCAGAAAAGAATTTTCTCCTGTCACATAATGATCAAAACACCAAATGCACAAAACAAAGAAAGAATATTAAAAGCAGTAAGGGAAAGAGGTCAAATAATGTATAAAGGCAGACCTATCTGAATTACACCAGACTTCTCACCAGAGACTNTAAAAGCCAGCAGATCCTGGACAGATGTCATACAGACCCTAAGAGGATACAAATGACAACCCAGGCTACTATACCCAGCAAAACTCTCAATTANCATAGATGGAGAAACCAAGATATTCCATGACAAAACCAAATTTACACAATATCTTTCCACAAATCCAGCCCTACAAAGGAGAATAGATGGAAAACTCCAACACAAGGAGGGAAACTACACCCTAGAAAAAGCAAGAGAGTAACCTCTGTCAACAAGCCCAAAAGAAGACAGCCACACAAACACAATTCCACCTCTAACAACAAAAATAACAGGAAGTAACAATCAGTTTTCCTTAACATCTCTTAACATCATTGGACTCAATTTCTCAATAAAGACAGACTAACCAACTGGATACGTTAACAGAACCCAGCATTTTGCTACATATAGGAACACACCTCAGTGACAAAGACATTACAGCAGAATATAAGGCTGGAAAACAAATTTCCAAGTAAATGGTCCCAAGAAATAAGCTGGAACAGCCATTCTAGTATCAAATAAAATTGACTTTCAAACAAAAGTTATCAAAAAAAGATAAAAAAGGACACTTCATACTCATCAAAGG
>NC_034590.1:134639207-134660396 GCF_900095145.1 Mus pahari | reverse complement strand
AACAAACAACAACAACAACAAAAACAAAGCCCAGGACCAGATGATTTTAGTGCAGAACTCTATCAGACCTTCAAAGAAGACCTAATACCAATACTCTTCACACTATTCCACAAAATAGAAACAGAAGGAACACTACCCAGTTTGTTCTATGATGCCACAATTACACTTATACCTAAACCACACAAAAATCCAACAAAGAAAGATAACTTCAGATGATAGTATCCTTGTGGGCCCCCAAAATTCCAACAGAGAACTCCTAAACCTGATAAAGAGCTTCAGCGAAGTGACTGGATATAAAATTAACTCAAGCAGATCAGTGGCCTTCCTCTGCTTGAAGGATATACAGGCTGAGAAAGAAATTAAGGAAACAACACCCTTCACAATAGTCACAAATAATATATAATACCTTGTTGTAACACTAACCAAGTAAGTGAAAGATCTGTATGACAAGAGCTTCAAGTTTCTGAAGAAAGAATAGAAGATCTCAGAAGATGGAAAGATTGCCCATGCTTATAGATGGGCAGGATTAATATAGTAAAAATGGCCATGTTGCCAAAAGCAATCTACAGATTCAATGCAATCCCCATCAAAATTCCAACTCAAATCTTCATAGAGTTATAAAGAGCAATTTGCAAATTCATCTGGAATAACAAAAAAACCAGGATAGCGAAAAACTATTCTCAACAATAAAAGACCTGGGGGAAATCACCATCCCTGACCTCAAGCTGTATTACAGAGCAATAGTGATACAAACTGTATGCTACTGGTATGGAGACAGACATGTAGGTCAATGGAATAGAATTGAAGACCCAGAAATGAACCTCCACACCTATGGTCACTTGATCTTTGACAAAGAAGCTAAAACCATCCAGTGGAAAAAAGACAACATTTTCAACAAATGGTGCTGGTTCAGCTGGAGGTATATAAGTAGAAGAATGCAAATTGATTCATTTTTATCTCCCCTTACAAAGCACAGGTCTAAGTGGATCAAGGACCTCCACATAAAACCAGAGACAATGAAGCTAATAGAAGAGAAAGTGGGGAAGTGTCTTGAACACACGGGCACAGGGGAAAATTTCCTGAACAGAACACCAATGGTTTATGCTCTAAGATCAACAATAGACAAACGCTAGTGTATACTCTCTCCAGTTTCTTTTTAGAGGCACTCAGAGCTACGAGTTTGTCCCTTAGTACTGCTTTCATTGTGTCCCATAAGTTTGGGTGTGTTGTGCCTCATAAAATTGCAAAACTTCTGTAAGGCAAAGGACACTGTCAATAAGACAAAACATTAACCAACAGATTGGGAAAAGATCTTTACATCCAATAGAGGGCTAATAATCAACATATAGAAAGAACTCAAGTTAGACTCCAGAGAATCAAATAACCCCATTAAAAATGGGGTACAGAACTAAACAAAAAATTCTCAACTGAGGAATATCGAGTGGCCGAACAGTACCTAAAGAAATGTTCAACACCCTTAGTCATCAGGGAAATGCAAATCAAAAGAAACCTGAGAATCCACCTCACACTAGTCAGAATGGCTTAGATCAAAACCTCAGGTGACAGCAGATGCTGGTGAGGATGTGGAAAAAGAGGAACACTCTTCCATTGTTGATGGGATTGCAAGCTGGTACAATCATTCTGGAAATAAGTCTATCAGATCCTCAGAAAACTTGGACATAGAACTACCTGAGCACTCAGCTATACCTCTCCTGGGCATATACCCAGAAGATGCCCCAACTTGTAATAAGGACACATGCTCCACTGTGTTCCTAACAGCCTTATTTTTACTTCTTTTTTTTTTTTTTTTTTTGAGACAGGGTTTCTCTGTGTAGCCCTGGCTGTCCTGGAACTCACTTTGTAGACCAGGCTGGCCTCGAACTCAGAAATCCACCTGCCCCTGCCTCCCGAGTGCTGGGATTAAAGGTGAGCACCACCACGCCCGGCGTCAGCCTTATTTTTAATAGCCAGAAGGTGGAAAGAACCCAGATGTCCTTCAACAGAGGAATGGTACATTTACACAATGGAGTACTACTCAGCTATTAAAAGTAATGACTTCATGAAATTCTTAGGAAAGTGGATGAAACTAGAAAATATCATCCTGAGTGAAGTCACCCAATCGTAAAAAAAAAAAAACCCACACACTTGGTATGCACTCACTAATAAGTGGATATTCGCCCCAAAACTCAGAATACCTAAGATACAATTCACAGACCACATGAAGCTCAAGAAGAAGGAAGACCAAGGTGTGGATGCTTCAGTCCTTCTTAGAAGGGGGAACAAATTACTCACAAGAGGAAATACATAAACAAAGTGTGGAGCAGAGACTGAAGGAAAGGCCATCCAGAGACTGCCCCACCTGGGGATCCATTCTATATAGTCACCAAACCCAGGCACTATTGCAGATGCCATGAAGTGCTTGCTGACAGGAGCCTGATATAGCTGTCTCCTGAGGGGCTCTTTCAGAGCCTGACAAATACAGAAGCAAATGCTTGTAGCCAACCATTAAACTGAGCACAGGGTCCCCAATGGAGGAGTTAGAGAAAGGACTGAATGAGCTGCAGGGGATTGCAACCTCATAGGAAGAACAACACTATCAACTAACCAGATCCCCCAGAGCTCCTAGGGACTAAAACACCAACTAAAGTGTTTACATGGAGCAACCCATGGTTCCAGCCGCATATGTAACAGAGGATGACCTTGTTGGTCATTAATGGGAGGAGAGGCCCTTGGTCCTGTAAAGGCTCGATGCCCCAGTGTAGGAGAATGTGAGGGGGTGGAGGCAGGAGTGGGTGGGTGGAGGAGTACCCTCATAGAAGCAGGGGAAGGGGGATGGTATAGGAGGTTTCTGGAGGGGAAATTGGGAAAGGGGATAACATTTGAGATGTAAATAAAAAAAACCCCATAAAAGAAAAGAAAAGAAAAATGAAAAAGAAAAAATTCTAAGATCAAATATCTCCTTTCTGGTAAGGGTGAGTGGTGACATTGTCCTTGGTTGAGGATCAATTTAATGGGTTTGTTCTTTGGGGGGGGGTCATTATTGTTGTCGTCGTCATCATCATCATCATCATCATCATCACCATCACCATCACCATCACCATCATCTATTTGGCAGTGTTGGGGACCAAACTTACAACCTTGAACATATGAGAGAGTAGACTATCATTCCAGATCCTGGGAGATTTTCCTGTGGCCACAAGAAAACCTCTTTGGATGCATTTCAGCTTCTTGTGGTTGTCCCAAGACCTTTTGACCTCCAAGCTTCTTGTGTGATAAGTGTCTGATGCATTTGTAGGCTGGCAAAGGATGTACTAAGAATGAAAAAGCCAAAGGCGAAGAGGGAGGCAGAGGGGAAAGAGGGGAGGAAGAGTGGGATGGAGAGGAACAGAGAAGGAGGAAGATACATGCACACATTGGTCTTCCTCCCCCCACTTTGTGTACTTCTTTCTGTAGGGTCAAATGAGGAAGTAGAATGTGGGGAGAAGAACACAGATTAAACTGGCAATGCTGGTCTGTGGGAGAACTGGGGGCCTAGGGCTTTGGAACTTCAAGTAATCCAGATATTTAAAACAGGCATTAGCAAGATAGTGCAGGCAGCATTAGGATGGTGTTTGGAGAAAGCAGGACGTCTGCCAAGGTGCTTGGCAGACCCGCCATGAAGGCACAGTCCTTTTACCACACTGTCCCTGCCTGGGCCCTGCTCCCTGCCCTGCAGTCACACAGTTGCCTCATGCTGCCCTCTGGCTGCTCAAAGCCTATTTCACCCAGGCACAGCCATCTGCTGCAACATTTCCTGTCCCGGTTCCAGCTCCCCCTTTCTGGATGCCGATTTCAGCTATTTGGAGAGTTAAGACCAAACAGGCAAGTGCATTGCACTAAGGGGAGATGAGTCTGCAGGTTTAATCTGGTCAGGGGATCCTGGCTCTTCGAAGGGAGCTTGCTGTTCCTTGGTTAGGGGAGATTTGGAACAAAGAACATTTTTCTGCCTTCTCTGGTTTCTCTGAAGTGAGCATGGGAGTGGTGTATTTTCTAGTCTGTGGTCTCTCTGTCCCCCTCTGCTCTCTCTCACACTTGAGTTTCTTAAGTTAGAGATCTCGCTTAGAAAGGGGATCCACACAAGATGAACGGTGAAAAAAACCCAACTTTTTTTTTTAGCTTGGCATGCAATGTGTTTGCTAACAATCTGTCTTTCTAACCTCTTCCCTATTCATTCTTCCAAGAATTAGTAGAAGAGATGGGTACAGATGCTGGTCCCAGCTCCTCCCTTAAAAAACCTCAGACAGTGCAGTTAGAGGCCACATAAAAGGCCAGAGGAAAACAACATGTCAAACCAGGGCAGGCTCAGGTGGCCTTCGAGTGCCTTGTGTGTGGAACCAGCCTGGGGATTCGCTCCTGGCTGACAGAGGACCGAGATCTTTGTCCTTTCCAGCCCCATCTGTGGACACCCGACATGCTTTGTCACCTGTCTCTGACTTCGGACATGATCATCCTCTCCTTAGAATGGTTTGTCTGTCTGAAAAACTCCTAATTCCATTCACAATCCAGTTTAACTCCTTATCACCAGCCAAATGCTTCCGACCTCCCTTGCTTTCTCTGCCTCTCTGCTTTGCTGTGACTCCCTGAGCTACTGCTAAATTAAACTGTCCTCTTCTTTCTTGTGAGTGAATTCCTTATAAGTCACCTCTATAGAAATAAATCCCACCAATTTGTAATGTTCTGTTGACGTGCCAATCCTCCCATTAACTGTTCTTCAAAGGCAATGAAATAAACTCCCTTTTTTTTCCCCCTTAGCTTCTGGCAAAGAGCCTGACACTCGGAAATGTTCAGCGGCAGTGAATAGACCCATTCAAACTAGGGTAGCAGGATGTTCCCTGTGTTCTCTCCTGTAGTTGATGGTAAGATTTACTGTCCACACAGGACACACAGAGCAAATATGTCCAGTGTCACTACAGCCCAGATCAAGAAATAGTTATCCACCAGAACTGAGGGTGTCACTGAGGCAAAGACTCAAATCCCATATTTGACCTGAAACTGCTGGTGCCTTCTAAACAGAACTCATCTTGAACCATGAGTAGAGACCAAATATTTGGCTAAAAGCCAAGCAAGTTTCAGTTAAACATCCCTTGACAGATGCGGCCTAAAATCTAGCTGCAGGAAGCTATTTGCTCCAGGGAACAACTGTCTTCCAAAATCCTTGGCATGTCCCTTCTTCCTTCCTTCCACATGGCCTTCAGGACAAACAATTAATGTACGTGCTTTGCTGGAATGTTCTGCTAATTGTTAACCTGTGTGCAGACAAACCTGTTTGATGGCTGCTGTTAATACAGATCGGTTAAAATAATAAAAATGGGTGTCCTTGGCTCTGCTTTTGGTGGGGATCAACCATCTGCCTTACTCTGTTTGGTTAGAACACTGTGCGTTTGGAAAGGGCTGTGGTTACAGGATGTACAGCAATGACCTCTGGAGTGGCCCAGCTCAGAGCAGGGAGACTCTGCAGGGCCATTCTTGTCTGCTGCTCAGCTTGAACAGCCTCTTCCTTTCTCCGTGGGCTCACAAGGAAAGACTCCCTCCCTTTTTTATTCATTTCTTTATAGACATGCAAACAACTAACCTTTCTGCATATATTAAAATGATGGCTTTGTCAGTGATATAGTTCTTGAACCTGGCTGTAATTTTCTAAAAAAAAAAAAAAATACTCAGCTAAGTTTCATAATGTTACCAACTCTTGGATTCCCTTTCAGGGTACGTTTCTCCCCTTAACTCTTCACCTCAAGCATGCATGTGCCACCCCTTTTAATTGAACCCCAGTTTGCAGTTCCTTTATAACTACTCAGCTAATTTCCATTCTTGGTACTTTGACTTCGCTTGCTATGTGTGTCTATTCACCAGAATTTTCTTGTTTGTTTGATTACTTAATGCAGTTAACAACATGGCTTTTCTCTGAGCCTTGCATCAGGGTGTTTAATCATGTGTTGGAGATTTTCTGATGTGTTACTTCGAGCCTGACACAGCCTGTGCTGCTGAAGCTACAGCGGTGAGCAGGTAGATGTGGTTTTGCCCCCACGACGTTGGCATACTAAAGGAAACTGTCCTACAGCTTAGTGGTCTGATAGGACATCCACTAGTGATGTACAGCTACTTGAGTTCAAATCCCAATTAACTAAAATATGATAAAATAGAAGTTTTAGTTCTTCATTCACACTGGCTACATTTCAAGTACTCAGAAGCCACAGGGGGCCAGCAGCTATAGCACAGTTCCATCACAAATAATTCCACTGCTGAGCAGTGTTCTAGAAGAACTCTCTAGTCCCACGGTCATCCCAATAATCTTTAAAACCCTTGTAGTCATACAGAGAAATGATTTCTAAAGAAAGAGCCACAGGTCATAATTCCGCACTTGCGATTTCCGTTAGAAGTATAGATTAGGCACAGTATTTAGGAACCTATACACTTATTTTTATTGGGAACACCCAGTTTTTAATTACAAGATGGCTAAATTAATGTGGTGCAATAAGACCTTGAGATGTAGTTGGCTCATGGTTTCTGAAGGCTCTGTGTTAACTAGTCATGGAAGAAAAATACTAGAAAAAAGCCCCCCAAAACATTGCACCAAACATGTTATTCCCTAAACCAGACAGAATAACCACTTCCTTAGCACTTACACATATTGGGTATTTGCAATTTTGAGATGACTTAAAATATACAGGAGAATGTTCATAAGATATGTGTGACACTGCAGCATTTTATGTAAGGGACTGGGCTGGACAGTGGTTGCACACACCTTTAATCCCAGCATAGTCAGGCAGATCTCTGTCTGTCTGAGGCTGCTCTGGTCTAAAAAGCTAATTCCAGGACAGCTAAGGCCACACACACACACACACACACACACACACGCACACACACACACACACCCTGTCTCAAGTATATGACATGAACATCTGTAGCATTTGGTAGCCACAGAATGAGGAGGAATCCTGAATTCAACCTGCTGTGGATACAAGGGATGACAAGACCATCACGTTCCCATCCTGTCTTTTGAGCAGATGTTGGCTTTGTTCTCACCATTTTGTGGAGAGGAAAACTATCATGCAGAACCCAGAGTCAGCACCACGTACCTTTCTGGTGTTCTCTTACAAATTCCCAGGGATCTGAGAATGTTTGGAGAAGGAGACACAGAAAGAAAGATCTAGGAAGTATATTCAAGTGTCCTGACTGAAGCAGGGCTTCAGAAGAGAGAGAGAGAGAAATGGAAGCCTGCATACACACATGAGTGTGGGCCAGAGTGAATGCCAGTCCACCCATACCTTAGGGGACCAGGCTGTGTGATCCTGGGAGTTCTGTGACAAGCAGCAGGGCTTCTGGGAGACAGAGTTTCTAGGGACTGTGGAGAGGAGAGAGATGGTACCTTCACAGGACTGGAAGAGCCACACTGATGCTCAGTAGGAAACACTAATGAATGAGCACTGCATTCTGCCCTGCCTATCCTAATCCATTCCCCACAGTTTCAGTGATGGCCTCCCAGTTTTAAGAGGATATACTCAAAATAGTGGAGGTATACGGTAAACATTGACTTCCCGGTAATATCTGATTTTTGTTGTCTGGAAATCAGATCCACCCAATAAATAGTGTGGTTTTATCGTACACACGTGAACCCAGGTAACAACTGCTGGGTTCTCTGCTGGCCCATTTCATTAGAATAAAATATTCCTGGGAAGTAAACATATCTAATGCTTTTGGAAAAAACTTGAGTAAGGAAACTGATTCCACTCTGGAGTTCAACTGACCATGGTAAGAAAGAAACCAAAATATTTGCATGGCTGATTGGCTTACTCAGAACTCACTCTGTGCGACTGATCTGGCCTGCCTTCTGTTCTTATAAATGAGGTTTTATTGACATATGGTCATATTTACCTGTTTACTTATTGTCTAGGACAACTTTGGGGACACAGTGGCAACACTGTAAACTATGAGAGAGCACATTGCTTTGAAACAATCAGATGTTGATCTAGTCATTTCTGGAAAAAACTTGCTTACATCTACCTGACCTGGTTTACACATTCCTTATGACAGGACCATGTCTGAATAGTTTTCGATTTCCTCTTGGACCTTGTGGGTACCAAGTAAGAATTTAAGAATGTGGAATGAAAGATCTCACGGTGGGATAGAGTGGCCCTTTGAGCCTCAAGCATGGCATCTTGAAGAGACTCCTGAGAGTGTCAAGCCTTGCTTTACAGCCACCAAGCTCAGCTATCAAAGAAGGCACAATCGTATTTCTACCACCAGTGATGCTATGGTTTTTCTTTTCTTTTTGGGCCAGGATCTACTCTTTCCTCAGCCTCCCCAGCTGCTGGGATTTCAAATCTGTGACACCATACACAGCTCTAGATTGCTGGAACTTGTGTGTGATTTGACTTTCCAACATCGTGTACTGGAAGCTCGGTATGCTGTGTGCTATTGCAATAGAGACCTTTAAGAGCTGGGGTCCGTGTGAAGGTAATTAGATTATGGAGACATCCCCAAAAGATACTCGTTGTAGTCATGCAGAGTGGGTCTGCTTTCTCAAGAGTGGAGTTTTATAAAAACAGGGTGCCCTTGCTCTTTGATAATCTGTCTCGTCTTTCTTGGGCTGCCATGTGATTTCTTCCTCACACGTTCCCACCATTATGACAACATTTATCATGAAGCCCTCACCAGAGCCCAGAAGATGCCACTGTCAAGCTGCTATCTCATGGAGCTGCAGAACTGATCAGAGAAGCCCTCTCTCTTTCCTCCCCTTCTCTTTTCTTTTCTCTTTTAGAGGGATATTACCAAACTTGTGAGTCTCCTGCTTGAACCTTCAAGTGCTAGGATACAGGCATGGGTCACCACGCTTAGATAAATCTTTTATTGTAAAAAAAAAAAAGAAGAAGAAGAAGAAGCCTGGTCTTGGGCATTTTGTTATACTGATTCGAAGCTAAGAAGTAGGTAATGGGAGAGATGATTGTCACATTGTAAATGTGGGTGGCTGGATCTGCCATCTGCTGTATGTATAATACAGGATGCTCATGGTTTCCTTCCATGCTGGAAAGGAGTCTTCAGTGTGAATGATGTCGGGTTTTAGCTGAGGAGACTTAGAGTCTGAGGGCCTAACTCACGCTGGGTTTCTTCCAGAAGAATCCCTAAGGAAAGCACTCAAACGAATGTCATTTATTTACTAAGAATATGCACAGTGGTGTCAGAACAAATTTTTTGTTTTTGTTTTTAAAGTGCAACTTCAGGTGCAGCCTGAGCTCACACCTGACTCTATAGGTTGAACCTCTCCTGCAGGAGGGTATTCTGCGGCTTAAAGGCAGGAGAGCGGGGCGTCAAGAAGAGTCAACATAACTCAGCTTTTATATTCCCCGAATCCAACTGCTAGAAGCCAGGTACAAGATTCCCCGGAACACCCTAACTTTGAGGCCACCTTATGTTCTCTGGGTGGTGAAGAGACTTCATGGATCCCAGGGACGTTATCTGAATGTGGTAGGTGAGCCCAACATTAAAGATCACAGAACAGAGTGCTGGGTGCGAAAGCTGGACAAGTGGGAATCTGGGCAGTGAACTAAAGGTATCTACCACGCTTCCAGCTGGAGGTTTATTGATATGGTATGAAGTTCTATATCATGGTTTGTGTGTGTGTGTATGTGTGTGTGTGTGTGTATGCATGTGCGTGTTCACTGAGACAGGTTCTCACTTTATAGTCTAGGCTGGTCCCAGACTCAAGGTCCTCCTGCCTCTGCCTCCTGAATGCTGTGATTACAGGCTTGCACTACCATGCCTGGCTTATCCCTGCCATTTCTATGATGTGGACACTCTTATTTTACAGAAAAACATCTTCCTTTTCCTCACCTTATTGTCTTCCCTTCAGAAATAAATGTCTTATCTGGGAATATAAAAATACAGCTTTCTGTTATTGTCAGGGAATTCTGCTCTATTCACAATAGTTAGAAAATGGAAACAAACCACTGAGGGATGGATAATGACGATGGGGTGCATCTATACAGGGGGATTTCATTCAGCTGCGCAGAAGAATGAAATCATAAAATTTGCAGGTAAATAGAAGGAATGGGAAATACTGAGCGAAGGACACTAGACCACGAAAGACAAACACGGCGTGTTCTCTTTGGTGGCTTCTAGCTCTGAATCTTTAGATAGGAACATAAAACCTCAGTAACTGCACAAGCCAGGAGAGTTAAAGGGACCATGGAGGGTCCTGGGAGAGGAGTTCTAGACATGGGGATGGCAGGACACAGGCGGTGTGAAGAGGGAGTGAGAAAAACGGGAGTGGGGTTTAACTGGGAGGAGGAGGGAAGATAGGATAGACAGAGCAGGAAGAGGAAGTGAAAAAATCCTACATCCCTCAGAATATGATTATTTTTCTATCACATATTTAGGGGAGGCATAAGTATGCCATGTTCTCTGTAGAAGGAAGGTTACTCTCTTGGTTTGTCCTAAGTCTAATACTTCATATTTCAAAAAATTCTTGCCCAATGTTCTCAGATTTGGGGTTCCAAACCATGGTATGAATCTCCAGATCACAGTATGCCTAGAGATTTACTTGAGAAATTCAGACTCTCTTGGCAAATTCTCTTTCATCTCTCCAGAGTGCAGAGTTCAAATCCTGCTCTATCCTTGAACCACAGCTTTTCTTCACTCCCAGCTAGAGGCTGGCTTAGCCCACTTATGTTTTCTTTAGGGATGGCAGCTAGAAGTGAACTTGACTCTGGGTCACAAAGTCACATCTTGCGTTTTTAGATACAGACAGTTCTTGTATCCTACGTTCCATCTGCTTATAGATGGTGGCATCCTTACCATCATCTGGGGTTGCCCTATCCTCCAGACAGTTGTCTCTAGTATTAAAGCTGCGATGCTGGTCTTTCCTAGCCTGCAGTCTATTGCAGGTAAGGAGAACTGGTGTTCTTTTATAACGGCTAATTTCATCTCAAAGCATCCCTAGTAACCTCCCATCACTTGCCACACAACCTCTTTCTGCAGGCAGCCACTGCCAGTTTGATCTTCATCACTGTTACTGATCTCGGTGTCTTCTCTTACCCTATCAGGCTCCTATTTGTTAAGATAATTGCTTGTACTTGTTAAAGAGGACATGATAAAATATAACTTGTAAGGAAATGTAGTGACTTGTCTCTATTAAAAGGGACAGATACTTCTTACATTGCTTTTCTCTACTGATAAATTAGGTGACAAAATAGTCCCCATAGCCAGATGGGAACTCAATGTTTCTTCTTCAATTACAAGTTTTGGGGATTTCGTACAGAGAATTATGAGAAAATTATGAGTATTTAAGATGTATTAAGCCCACAGAAGCTCCTTTTCTGGTGGGTCACCTAGGATTCACTTGAAGGAGTTCCGATAGAGTGGATAGATAATATATGGGCTTTGGAGTCACGTCAACCAAGATGGATCGAAAGTGTTCTGTTAAGGGAACTAGAGTAACCAGCCTTTGAAGACAGGCCACTAAAAATGGCTGGAGAACTCTCCATCTCAGGGGAGGTTGGAACTACAGCACAGAAATGAACAAGTTTGACAAAAAGTAAGCAATGACTTTGCAAAGGACTCTTCTAAACATCAGCCTGGTTGACCCTTTTCTCTCGGCTCTCTTGGCATTGTTACGACTCTTGTGTTCTTCATGTCCTGCTTCTGCCTCTCCTCTCTCTACTTCTGCTCATCCACCATGACTTTGACACGAAGAGACATTTTTTGAGCCTAAAATCTGCGTTTCCATTTCAGCACTTTTTTAATGAGGTCGATTAATTTCTATTCATGTATGTGTTGTGTGTTTGCCTGCTCGTCTGTTTGTGCACCACTTGCATACAGGTATACCCATGGATGCAAAAAGAGGGCATCAGATCCCTGGGAACTGGAGCAGACAGGGGTTTGTGCACTGTCTGATATGGGTGCTCTCTACTGAATTTGAATTCTCTGCAAGAATAGCCAATGCTAATCATGGAGTTCTCTTTTTAAAATTTATTCTGTTTTACAGTCCAGGTCATCCTATTGAGCTATAGAATCTACAAACTCAATCCAACTCTAGTGAGGAATCAGCCCTGGGTATATTCCTCCCCCCGAGTATTTCAGTAAGTGGTTTTTATACTTTAGACTAAGTCAGGAATCTCAGGGTGAGCTCCAATCCCCCCATTTTGAATCCTCACCCACTTCTATCCCCTCTGTACCATCTGGTCCTACACCAGGTCTTTCTGCTTTTACCTTCCTCTGGTCCCATGCTGCCCTTCTTCCTCATTACCAGCTCCATTAGGAATGCTCTTTCATCTCTCCTGTCCCCTCTTCCCCCTTCTCTCTTCCCCTCTCCTTCCACACCCATCTGTCCTGCTTCCTGTCTCCTACCTCTCACTTTACAGTGAGCCATCCTCGATCATTTTCTGTGCCTAGAGCTTGCCACTCTAGGTCTCAGTTTGGAAAGCTATTCTTTCTTCACACCCCCTGCTCCCATCTGCCTAGCACACATCTGCTTGTGTTTCAGGGCGCTCTGCTCAGCCTGCTTCTCCTCTGCTGAGGCTTCATCTATTACACCATGCTCCAACTCCACGCCTCTGAGCTTTGCCTCAGTACATCGGTTGTCAGTGGCAGTTTGCCCCTGCTGAACTGTAAAAACTCCTCGAGGGCAATGTCTCTTCCGTGTTTGTCGAAAGACTGGTTTCCAGCTCATAAGCAGAAAAAGAAAAAAACCCATTGAATGAAGAGTGGACTCTAAATAGAGTCCCACCTGTGAGCAAATACAGTGAATATCATGACAGCAGAATGCATGTGATTCCACAGAGAGACCGAAGGCAGATCGTTCTGTTCTCTGTAAATCTCACGAACCCAGGTTTTGTATTAGTAAACAAGTCACGTGGCTCTTGTTTATAGTGTGTGCTGACTGTTTCAGGGACATCCCAGTGTTGGCTAGCTTCCTTAGCAGTTTGTGAAAATAAAGCCTAATGAAACGATCTCCCTTTCCCCCCTGATGTTGGCACTGGCCCCTGCTTTCTTTTCCCAGAGTACTTTTCCTGGTTGGACACCATGCCGCATGCTATAGCTGTTAGGCATCAGTGTGCTTTGAGGCCATCAGAGGTCAGTCTGGAGTCCCAAACAAAAGGCCAGCCCCGAGTCCTGAGAATTGGAGTGAGATGACCGAGACACACCCTGTTCGCCACCCTTCTGGCTCATGGTGTTCCTTGCTTCCCCATGGCAAGTGTATTTCAGACACTTGAGCTGTCCTACTTCCTTACCCAAATCAAGGGATAATTAATTGGAGACAGAAAAGTAATTCAGGACAGTACTTGAGCTTTCCGTACACATGCTTGTTTGAGTCAAAGCCACGGAGACATCCTGGATACCAAAGAGCAAGGGATTATATTAATAGCAAAATGTTGCATTCAATCAGCCAATTAAAAACAAAACAAACCCCCGTCTCCTCCTTTATATTACCTATTAATTTCAGATGAAAAAGCCCCGGGCAGTAAGAAAAAAAAATTGACCCATGTACTGAGAAGACTGGATAGTTAATTCAGAGTAGAAATGGCTAGGTAATATTACGTTGTCATGGTAAAAGAGTAAGTCCTGGACAGTCTACTTCCGCAGTACTATCTAAACTTGTAAAAATACCCAGAGAGGCAGAAAGGAGGACTAAATTTAGACCTGTATTTAATGCATTCAAGAGCATGATTCACTTCTCTCCTGCCTCGCTCGGTACAGCCTGGGAAATGTGAATATATAGCAGGACGCCCTGTAAGTAAGAAGAAGTTTCACCCAGCCAGGGGTTAGAGCAGGCCAGAGATACCCTGTCTCTTCTGTTAATAAAGGTGAACTTCCAAGCAACCTAGCCACCGTTTTAAATTCTGTTCCAGTCTTGGTGCCGACATTGCTGAGAATTTATTGATTCTGTTGTCCTTCTGCTCTTTTAGTGGGTTTTCCATCCAGGCACCTCTGGAGTCCTGGCTAGCCCTCAAAGACATGCAGTGAGACTTCTCAGAAGAATGTTGCAACTGGTAGTGGTGTATTTAATATAATGTAATGAAATAATCATTATTTTTTTTTGTGGCACTGAGTATTGAACCCAGAGCTTCCTGTGTGCAAAGCAAAACTCTATCATTGAGCTACAGCCACAGACCAATATTGGTATAAACACCCCAGACTTCAAGTCACTGTGGTAGCCCTGAGCTGGGGCTTAGCAAGGTAGCAATGGAATGTAAGTACTCAATGCCAGTGAGAGGTTATCTGAAAAAAAAAATCAAGCCAAGTATCATTTGTAGCCTGGCTATTGAAAATCAATTATAGGTTATATGGAAACAAAACAAAAGAAAAACAAGCAAGGCAAACCCCAAATATCAACCAACCAACTAACCAGCCAACAATAGCAAATTCAGTTCCCAGGAATCAGGTCAGGATGAAGCTTAGCCTCCAGGGTGAAAATGGTTCCCATCCCTTCTTTGTTTTCATCCTCTTCTACTTCCAATCACACCCTTGCAGCCCTCTGCTTCCAAAGCTGAAGCGAAACTCTAACCTCTTAGATAATTTAGACTAAGGCTGCTCTATATGTTAGGTTAGTCCAAAATGGCATAGAAGAAAAATGTACTTGATTTTTAAAAAAATGTGATTTTATCCCTTTTAGTTTTTAAGCACATTTGGAAAGTAACCTTACAAGTCCCGTCTCATCCTACCATCTTTGGCTTTATAGGTAACTTCTGTCTAAATAACAGGAAAATAGATGAAATATAGACCAAAAAAAAAAAAAAAAAAAAAAAAAAAAAAAAAAAAAAAAAAAAAAAAAAAAAAAAAAAAAAAAAAAAAAAAAAAAAAAAGCTACAGTTAGGTACCACTACCTCCCAGAAGTGAGGGCACTACGGTTGTCCTCCATTCTGAGGTGTCTGCCGTTGGTGGGAGTAACCCATTCTGCGGGTCCCATTGCATATTCACATTGATCAGTCCAGGTTAAGAAAGTGATAATCTCCCCCAACATGAAATGGGTCCAGCCACGTAGAAGTCAAAAACAACCAGAGTTAGATAATGGAGCACGTGCATCAAGTTAGGAATGAGTCATCTGAGGTGTGTGTGAATGAGCAGAGCTGGGAGGAGCCACACGGGGCACATCCATAGCATGGGCTTGGTAGACACTGGGCAGGGAGGGCCTCAGGTCCGGATGGATACGAGATCCAGTCAGCCTGAAGACATGCGCCACACACCAACCTGGACACGGCACAGAGGAAAGGCCACACACTGTAGGGCAGCGTCAATGACTTGTACCTTTCTCAAACAGTTTAGTACTGGTTCTTCTGGGCAATTCTGAAAAGCCAGATAGGAACAGGCATCCAATCCTCATGGGGGCACTGTGCCATTAATAGAACAGTTATGTCCAGTGACCTGGGCTGAATGTTATTTGAGATTTGGGGACAACCATCTAAATCCATTTGAGAAAGGACGAATACTCTTTAGCACTCTACACAGAAAACTGGCTGATTTAGCTTAGAACAGTCTGCCATTGCAGCCAACTTCAGAACATCACAGAGAAAGAGAGCAGGGACTCAAGAAAGATCATATTCATCTAAGGCAAGGTCAAGTATATTTTGGGATTTGGGGTCAAGATTTATCCTCACACACATAGAGTACCACAGATCTAATTCACAGAGTGGGGAAATTTGTCTATATTCATACTTCAGTCACACAAAACACCTCTAGTCTGTCTTGGGGGGGGGTGCGTGGGATGGGGAGATTTCAAGTTCTAAACTATAATCAGCCCTTCTTTTAAAACAGCAAATACTAAATCCTCGTGTTCAGCAGATGGTAGTGTTTGTTGCACTAGGCTGGGCTCATAGTACAACATCAATAAATGGCCACTTGTAGAGGGACAGACAGAATCCCATTTGTAAAATACATCCATACCACCCCTTTCTTTCTCTCTTCCTTTCTCCCTCCCCCTTTCTCCCTCACCATGTTGTCCAAATGCCCATGGGGTCTCTGTCTCACTCTATGGGAGAAAGGGACAACTTGAAAAAGCAAAATAATGTAACAAAGTGGAAAAGCAATTTCCAGGGGTGGGATGGAATAGCATGCTTAGTCTCTGAGGAAAATCGTCATAGCAAGCTTTCTAACTGTTATTTTGCCTGTAGGGACCATTTGAAAGGATGCTCTCTACAGGAAATTCCCATCCCTGGGAAACTGCCTTCTGAAGGCTGTACGTTGTCACCAAAGATATCATAACCAGAGGATGGAGCTAAAATTCTCCCTCCATGAATTGGCTAAGTCTCATGGAACAAATATTTGTTCCAATTAGGTGTTCCAAAAGTCTTGCTCGCCCCAGATAACATATTTTCAGAGAGAAAGTGTATTTGTTCAGAATTCAACATGTAGGGGAAAATGACATGTTGCTGTGTTCTGTTGCCAGGATACACAATGCTCTTCATAGGCCTGAGGACTCCAAAGCTCAGGTGTCCTTTGTCCTTGTGTTCCTAGGCCCCATCCTGTCTGGGATGAGGAGGGAGAGTGGGGTGCTGACTAGACTCTGCTCCCACTCTGAATAAGCTATGTGGTTGTGTGACTCTAATCTGTGTTCCCAGTCCAGGGCTCAGATGGCTGGCCTGTCAGCAAAAAAAAAAAAAAAAAATGTCTGAAAAATGTTAATTCAACAGTGCTGGAGGGTTGTTATTTCCAGATCTGAACTCCTCAGGGAAAAGGAGGAAGAATCGCTCCTGGGATTCAGCTCCACAGTGAAATGTGCTTCTTCTCAGGTGCTTTCTTCCCAAGTCATTTCCCGATTGCCTGGTGTGCCCTGACATTTGGTCCAAATAAAATCCTGGAACAGACTCCTACACTACAACTATCCTCCAACTCTACCCAAAAGGAGCTGTTTGTTGCAGCGACTGTATCTTCTAGGCTGAAGGTACTGGGGGTTGCTGGCTCTTGGTCCGCACTAAGATACTTTATGATACAGATTACCCCCTCCAGTCCCTGGAATTTGCAGCAAAGAACTCAAGTCTATGACCTACGGGCATTTTCCATATTTCTTGGTAATGAATTCTGGCTTCATCTGTGTCTCAATAGCACATAACTTAAGACAATGAGAAAGGCTGTTGGGGAATAGTTTCTAGCATGAAGAAAATACCATACAGATGTTTGCCCTTAATCTTGAATTCTAATGACGAAATTGAGAATTGTTTATTTGTTCTAAAGTCAAACCCAAGGAATTTATTTTCTAAAGCCTAGAAAGAGAGGGATAGGGTAGGAGTGGTGGCTTTGACACAATGTCTTCCCAGTAATTAAATGTGGAAAATATGGCCTTAAGATTTTGAGTTATATGCAAGATTTTATCATTTGAAATGGTTCGTTTTTGTATCAAATTTAGTATACTATATATCCATTCTTGTCATAGGAAGGACATACCTGAAGATATACTCAAGGGCTATTTTGCTAAAAAAAAAAAGTATATTCACCTGCAGTGATTGTCTCCACCAAGATAGCAAACTAGGAATCGGTCCTCTATCTTGAGCCATTTATTGAGGACAAACGAATGGACTTGGAAAAGACGTGACTCAATTGAAGTCAAAATACCTGACTTTGGTGTATGAGAATCATAAACTTGCTTACGGTCTATCTGGTCAGCAAACACTTCCCCATAAATCATCCAATAAGGCATGTAGAAGATATTCTTGGCCAGTTTCCAAGATGGCTCCTCATTGGGAAAGAGAATGGCTTGCCTGGCGACTCCGAAGCTCATCAGCACCACCAGCATAATGATGACAAAGTACATCATGTCTATCATCTGGAAGGGCGGGAAAGGAGAAACAGAAGGAAAGATGCGTGACTGAGCATGGTGCCTAGGTAGGGCGCTAGCTGTACCTGGTCAGGGGGAAAGATGGACTGTTGACGCTGATGTCTACATACTGAGTACTGATGTCAGTTGCTATTTTTTTTTTTTTAACAAGTGCACACACAATGGAGCATCTTTATTTTTATAGATGTTTATGGACTGTATTTCTATCTAGGCACAGGAGTGCTATTCCTCAGAATTTGGGTTCTCCTCATGGTGCCAGCACCATTTTTGAAAACTGTTCCGAGAGAAGGCAAGTCTCCTGTTTTGGTTTCTTTCTTTTTTTTTCCCCCTAGGGAAAAAAAAAATTAGAATCGAGATAGTTGGTCTATTTTAAGAACTAGTGCAGAGCGGTATATTCCTGCTCTTAGATCTGAAAGGCTAAGGCAGCACGGGGAGAGCTCAAGAAAATAAGATCTCACAAAGAGACCCAGGAGAGGGTAACTGGGAGCCTATCTCATGGCTCGACTCCCTGTCCCACACCAGGCTCTCAGAGAACCATCCACTTTCTCCTGTATTTCTCCGGGAGCGTATCTTATTATAAAGGTTATTTTCACAGATCTTAAAACCATGGGGCTTCATGAGCCAGACCAGTGCCTGTTGTGGACGAGGTGGATTCCTTCCGTGACGTGCTTCTAAACTGCTCCTCTCTGAATCCCTTTATCATGTTTCTCCCCTCACTCTGCCCCCACTCTCCTTCTCCTTGGCTGGACTTATTTCAATGCTATGGTAGTAGAGATCTATTTTGCTTTCATTTTTGTTTTTTGTTTTTTTCCACCTGCTAAATTTCCTTTCTTCTCCTCACTGAAACCTGAAAAGTTTGCAGTAAGTGGTGATTCCAACTGGCTCCAAACCCACGGTTCCTTTCTTTAAGAGACAGTTCCTGCTCATCTGCCTACAATGGCGGGGGTGTTGTCTAAGCTAAGCTAGCGGTGGGACCTCATTCCATGGCACCACGGTGAGGTAGGCATGTGACACAAGACAGAGACACCAGAGTTGTCAGGCCAGTCTGGCTTTTGGGTTTTTTGGAGACAGGATCTCTGCATGAGTCTAAGGTGATCTTAGAACTCGCTCTGTAGGCGAGACTTGCTGGAAACTTTGCGATCCTCCTGCTTCAGCCTCCAGTGTGCTGAGTTTATAGCCTGCCCTGCCATTTCTTGAACCTAGAGGTAGAGAGAGAAATTTCCCTTCATTCCTTGGAATATTCATTCTTTGTGATAGTTTAGCATGTCAGAGGCTGAGTTCTCCCACCCATGAACGAGGCAGATATAGAAGAGAGGAAGAGCTACCCCCGTCTGTCAGTGATTGAACTCCTGTCTGAGGTACCTTATGGCTAGTTCTACCTTGCCCTATTGTAAGTCAGTATGGTACCCTTCCCCCACGCTTAAACTGCAGAGACTGCTTTTCCCTCCTCGCATCAAAAGGTCTGACACCAAAGATTCCCTCCTCTTGGATATTGTAGGCTAAGGGTGCCTACCCACAGATAATGATAAATGCTAATTATCGGTGATAAGAAAGGTTCCAAACTGTCTTACTGGTTATTGTTCCTCTTGTGCTGGAGACTGAATCAAGGGCCTAGTGTACACTAACCAACCACTCTTTGTGAACCTATTCTCATCTCTAGCTTAAAAGAGAATATTCCATGGTACACGTTCTAATAACCTAAACATTATGATATCCGTGGGTACCTTATGACACAGGGGCCTCAAAGCATTTTCGATCAATCAATCAATTTTCTAAACTTGCATGACCTTGAAGTGAGGCACAGGTTTCTCCAAGACTCCTACATTTCATGTCAGTCCTCACTGGTAAATGCTAATTAGTTTTTTTTTTTCCTCCAGTGAGTGGCTGCAGGTCCCTAAGGGGGTGAGATGGTCAAGTTGAAACAGGTTTATAGGAAATCCAAGCCTGTGTTTCATCTTCTTTCTTCTTTTTCTTTTACAAAATGTGTTGACCACTTAGTTACAGAAAGGTGTATCAGTAAAGAAGCACAGGGGGGGGGGTCTTCATGTTATGGTCGCTTCCACTGATGAAAAAGGTAGGTAGCTTGTGACTAGATATGCTCACAAGACTGAGAACCTAACCTGACCCAAGAAAACTCATAATGGTCCACAGGGCCAAAACAGTAAATGGAAAAACATTCTTTCAAAACGCCGAGTTCTCTCTCGCGGTTTTAAATGTTGTAAGTGGAATAACAATAACAATCACGAGATTACCTTTGACTAAGTGTGATAGCTACGCTGTGTGTTCTTGTAAATGCTAGCTTGTTGTTATTGGAAGGCCGGGAGTTTGAACCTTGTCTCCATCTTGCTCACAGCCTGTTTATCTAAGTGGTACATGAGAGTTCTAAGATCTAGTCCATGGGGTATAACAAGGAGGCCTGAGATGTGTCCCACACGGTACCTGGCACAGTCATGCATAGCACCTGCTGTGGTTTCTACTCTGTATGATATAAGTGAGTTAGTACAAGGTTTTCTGAAATTTGAGAAATGAAATTTGAAGGAACAGAGTCAGGATTTCAAGTGCTCTTGGACCTGCAGATCAACAGGACTCCCAGAGGAGAAATGGGTGTTCTGTGCTGTCAGACATTTGATGCTCAGGTTCCTTCCACGGGGCAAACACAGAAAACCATTTCATCCCGTGTCTGGTCTCCAGACATCAAGGCACACTGGGCTACCTGGGTGGGGGTTACTGAAGAGGGACCTGTTAAGTTGAGGCCTTTGCATATATCACATCTAGGAAGACTTCAGCTTGCAGTCTGTCTGGCTCACTGATAAACTCTAAGAGTGTCTTTTATCTATCTTCTGGGTCGATGACTCAATTATTGAATTATCTTAAAAGCATGCTGTATGTAAGAACTCAAAGCCCCCAAATTTCCTAATTTCCTCCTTATTCCTGACTAATAAGTGAAGTCATTCATAAGTTAAAAAGTAGAGATGGGTGCATCACAGCCCTCCTGCTCTCTCCTTACTAAGGTTTTTTGCTCTCCTCAAAACTGGGGTAATTACGCCATTATTAAAATGATAGACATGGAAATTAAGATAATCTCACTGCAGTAATGTAAGTTTAGGTATTTCAGAGAGTTAAATGCCACCAAGACTTTCAAAAAATGATTGACTTGGTTTGGATCTTTGAATAACTTATCTATTAAAATAAGGTAACCATAAAAAATTTAATAATCCCCTGATATAGTAGTGGTTCTTCACAGAGGGCAGCTTTGTGCTGCAGGGGACATTACATATGGCAATGTTTTAATGTTTGGAGACATCTTTGTTGTTCTAACACATTCTCTCTCTCTCTCTCTCTCTCTCTCTCTCTCTCTCTCTCTCTCTCTCTCTCTCTCTCTCTCT
>NC_034590.1:134610600-134639122 GCF_900095145.1 Mus pahari | reverse complement strand
GAGAGAGAGAGAGAGAGAGAGAGAGAGAGAGATAGAGGACAAGGTCTCTGCTGCAAAGACCCACACAGTCCCAACTGGGTGTAGTGTGCAAGCTTGTGGTCCTAGCACATAGGAGGCAAAGGCAGGAGGGTAGTGAGATCGGGTTACATAGTGAGTGAGCCACTCTTTAAAAAAATGAAAAAGAATGTCAAGGTGGAGGAAAATTGGCCTGATTTCCCAGTTGTTACAGTCTGATAATTTTTTCTCATTTTACTTGGAAAAATACTTGCGAATCTCATAAAGGCTGGTTCTTTCCAGAGACTCCATATAATCATTTTCCTATATAAGTTGAGAGCAGGGATGCATAGATTCCCTTGCCTTCAGTCCGTTCCACAGTCTGCCTTTAGACATAAGAATTTTCATACAAGTCTCAAATCCATTATTAAACAAAGACATAGAATAGAATAAACAAATGATGTTAATACCCCCTCCTTCTCAAACAATATCAAATTGAACTGGGTTCAGTTTGGGTAACTTAGGCTCCAGCATCTAACCTTTTCTTTTCTAGAATGTGTCTGGTGTCATTTACCCTAATCAGTGTTGGTGTGGTAATTCCAAGTTTGTGTCCGAAGCAGCTGGTTATAGAGAACAATAGTGTTTATAAACTTTTCTTTCTCCATTGTCCTTTAAAAAACAATATAAACACAACAACGACAGACATAATTTACCAACCGGCCAACTAAGAGCCAGTCATTGTTTAGCACGTGCCATTTCTAATTACCACAGCTCTACAAAGTACGTTTATTGTTCATTGTTGCCTTAGAAGGCAGTGAACTGAATATCGAGGAGCAAAGGGAATTTATTTTGGATTTAAAATTTTCCTCTCTTTGTGTACATTTGTTGGTGTTTTTTCTTTTCTTTTTTTGGGGGGGAAGATTTTTGGTTGCTTAAGATGCATTTCAGTAGAATTCATACACAGACATTTAATAAATACTGAATTAACAATGATCTCTATCATAAATCTTCAGTGACAGCAAACTGGAACGTCTGTGATGCTACTCCTTGGTTTCAGCAGCATGTGGGATCGAAGTTGAGATGATGCCAAAGAGACCCCTATGAACTCATCTTTTAGGAGTCTTCAGAATCTGTTAACACCTTTATTGGAGACTGTACTGGCTGACTTCGTGTGCCAACTTGACACAAGCTGGAGTTATCACAGAAGAAAGTTATCATTAGGAAATGCCTCCATGAGATCCAGCTGTAAGGCATTTTCTCAATTAGTGATCAAGGATGGGAGGGCCCAGTGTGGGTGGTGCCATCCCTGGGCTGGTAGTCTTGGGTTCTATAAGAAAGCAAGTTGAGCAAGCCAGGGGAAGCAAGCCAGTAAAGACCATCCCTCCATGGCCTCTGCATCAGCTCCTGCTTCCTGACCTGCTTGAGTTCCAGTCCTGACTTCTTTTGATGATGCACAGCAGTGTGGAAGTGTAAGCTGAATAAACCCTTTCCTCCCCAACTTGCTTCTTGGTCATGAAGTGCAGGAATAGAAACCCTGACTAAGACAGAGCCCAAATCCTCCTCCAAGCCTGGCCTCTGTGAGCATCCTGAGGGAACCTATTGTGACTGTGGTCTTTCTGTACTTAGTAGGTCTCCCTGAGCACCTTTCACCCTGCATGCACAGTACTTCCCTTCCTCTCCTTCTGTCCCAATCTCACAAAATGGCATTTTATGCCCAACTTTTCTTTTTCTTTGTAGATAGGCTTTCTCTGTGTAGCCTTGGCTGTCCTAGAACTAGCTCTGTAGATAAGGGGCCTTGGTCTCAGAGGTCCCTGTGCCTCTGCCTCCTGAGTGCTGGGATCAAAGGCCTATGGCACCACTGCCCAGCTTTGCTCTACTTGTAAGCCTGTGACTGACATAATGCAGGTGATCTTTCCATATGCTTCAGTTAGTAAATCAGTGGATGATGATTAAATTCTTTAGTTTTTATATAGCAATTATAGACAGATTCACAAAACACTCAAAGGGAATTTAAAAACTCCAACACCCCCGGGGCCAATCTCCTGCAGACCTCGGTAGCAAATCCAGATGAAATCACGTATCTCTGTCTATGATTATGGATCTGCCTCTGAGGATGAGTAACACGGAACCAATTGACCTTGCTTACCATTTTCCCAATCATCATTACATATGGGCCCAGGTACTTGTTCACGCCGAAGATGTCTAGCAAACGGATATACCAATAAATGATGTTCACACAGTAGATGACCCTCCCGTCACTCCTGAAGGGCTGGTCTTGAAGACGAAGGATCATTCCCACAGAGAAGAGAAGGATGGCGATGAGGTCTGTGACGTTCCAGTACTCCTGAAGCCACACCTTCACCTTCTGCAGCAGCTTGCCCGGCTCCGACATCAGGATCTACGAGGCAGCAGAGAGGGCTTAGATCGGGCTTCTCCTATAATTTCGGCTCAGCTGGAAAGAGCTTTCTTTGTCCGTTAGCGGACGTAAGAAGCTATCTGGCTACTTGGATACCTGTATGCTATGAATTTACAATCGAGCTAAGCTCAGGTCATCCAGGTGCACACAGTCTAGAAGCAGGCGTAAACAACAGGTTTGATCCTTGGCATTGTCTGGCAATTCTGAGGCACTGCTGGCTTTTGCTACAACATTATGTATTCCCAACACATTGCAGAGCTACAACCTTCAGCTCTTCAGCACTGAGTGACATGGGCCACTCCTACAGGACACCTCCCATTCCTCTCTGGCATTACCAAGTCTCATCACCTGCAAGTACAACCCCATTAGTGGCTTCTCTCCACCCCCATGGTTATTGCTGAATTCTAAGTCCCATTAGATAAGGCACATGGTGGCACCAGTTTTCTAATGGCATGCTTGTCGTCACTGTGGCCACCAGCCTACCATTTATTTTCTGAGCAACACACAGTGTGCTCTTTAAGACCTAAACCATGATGTGGTTGGTGATTAGAGTTGTATGTGTGAGCAAAGGACCATCAAGCAGCACCATGAGTTCTTTTCCTGACAGGTAAATTATACTCCATTTCCTAAGCTAGAGAGAGAGAGAGAGAGAGAGAGAGAGAGAGAGAGAGAGAGAGAGAGAGAGAGAGAGAGAGAGAGAGAGAGAGAGAGAGAGTTGGTGTGAACCAGGAGTAAATGGATGGTTGAGCTCTTCTTCTGCTCCATCACTGCTAAGCCATCCCTCAACACAGGCCTTGGAATCCCGGGACCTAGTAGGTGAGTGGTTCTCAATCTTCCTGATGCTGTGACCCTTTAATACAGTCCTTCATGTTGTAGTGACCCTCTCAACCATAAAATCATTTTTTTGTTGCTACTTCATAACTGCAATTTTGCTACTGTTATGAATCATAATACAATACCTGTATATTTTCTGATGGTCTTAGGCGACGACCCCCGTGAAAGGGTCATTCTACCCTCAAGGGGGACAAAACCCACAGGTTGAGAACCACTGCAGTAGAGCATCATGGGAGAGTGGAAAGGGAAGTGAGTTTCAGACGACTCAAGAGGTTTCAGACCTAGCTCACTTTTTTCTGGTTGTGGCATACCAAACAATTGCTCAGTCTTGTTTCCCTGACCCATAAATGGGGGGGGGGGGAGATGGATGTGATCATGGCTGCCGCCGCCCTCACAGACTTGTGGGGGAACTGGGTGAGATAATGTCTACTAAGGCTCGCTGTAAACAGTTCCATAGTATTAAGGGATTACTGTGGCCCGGCTCTGGTGACTACATGCAGAAGTATGTGCTAAAGAGAATGGGAAGGCAGCACATGAAACCACAGCCTTCCTCGTGTTTGCTTGGGAGGCACGGAAGCATGCAAATTTTTCCATCCTTCCAGGATCTTGCGTCTGAGTTCCCAAGGGCTTGTGTAGCAACCACGAGGAGGCAGGAAGGCCAGTGCTTGTGCGAGTTGTCACCCATTCCATAGTTGAGCCTTTCCTCACAGAGTTCAAAATGAGGACATGGGGGTAGGGGGAAAGGCGACCTCACCAGTTGCAGAGAAAAAGGTCAGGCACACACACACAAAAATGGCCACAACCTCACTTCCCACATCTTCCCCTCAGAGACAAGCACTCTTCAGCTGACCCGGTCCTGACCCAGCATCGGAAGCCCCACCCTGCCTGCCCTGACATGCAGCTTCATAAGGAATGGATAGCCAGGGCTGGAGGTTGCTGGCGGCCCGCCCACTTGGCAGCTACACCAGAACAGTCCACAGAGTACAGGCTGCTCCCTGTCTTCTTCCAGCCTCGTCCTGGACAGACTCCAGTCTCCACACTCCAGTCTTTCCCTCCTCTGCTTGTGATGGGGAAGGAATATGTGGCTGGGTATTGAGTCTCCAGAACGCTGGCTGGCATCACAAGGCGCCAGGGCCCCTAGCGGAAGCAGGCTCGGTTCTCAGAGCTACACAAAGTCCCAGGCAAATTTATTTCTGTTTTTCAGCTTACAAGTCCATGGTACTGTTCAAGAAACGGAAGGCCCTCTGAATGGCAGAAACCAGTGCAGAGAATTGGCCGCAGCAACACGGACAGGACATCTCCCTACCTTGGTCCCCTAGTCATTTAATCCAGTCTCTAGTCAGATGAGACTTATAAACCACTCTCAAGCGTCTGGGATGGGGAAATGCTAATTAGAATGAAAATAGCACCCAAACAGCTCCAGAGAAAGGTGCTGAATGCAAAGTGTGTGTGTGTGTGTGTGTGTGTGTGTGTGTGTGTGTGTATGTATGTATGTAAATCTCAGTGCAGTCAAGTTTAATAGATACTGCATCTTTCTTCTTCTGAAACCATTCCAGAGATGAAATTCAGTCTGTGACGCTGTCTGGGTTACGAAGGTGGGCTTGTGGGTTTTAACAACTGGCCCTGCCTCCTTCGGTACCCACCCACTGTAATAAAGAAATCAGGATTGTTCTGGAGCTCCCAGAAACGCAGCCTTGACAGGAACCTTTCCTACTGGGAAGGCCCCGCCCACTCACTGCAGCTTCAGGGAACAAGCAGAGGAGTCGCTTCACCTTGCAAGCCTGCCTTCTGGGCCGGGTTTTCTCTGGTGAGGTTGGAGTTTGTGGAGAGCACTGAGCAGGATTGCTGCGCCCTCTTGTGGACTGTTTCTTGACCACATAGCTTTTAGCTCTTGGAATCTAAAAGGCTGCTGGGGTTAGCTTTTCTTGTTCTCTCTCTCTCTCTCTCTCTCTCTCTCTCTCTCTCTCTCTCCTTTTTTCTTTCTTTCTTTTTTAAACTTAAGTGTTTGGAGCAGTGCTAAGTTCACAAAAGACACTTTCCATGGTAAGTGTGGATCCCTACAAAGGTGCTTAAGTGGTGAATTGATGTTGACTCATTATCACTTAGAGACTACGGTTCACATCAGGGTACATTCTGTGGGTTTGAACCTATGTGGATCAATTTGAATCCATCACTAGAACGGCGTACAAAGAATTTCTGTGCCCTTAGAAGCCCTGGGCACATCATTCCAAAGTCCTACCCCGGCAACCACCTATCTTACTGGTTCCATAGTGCTCCCTCATACGTTTCCCCAGAATTTCATGTCTGGAGTCATACAGAATATATCCTGTTCAGATTTTTTTCTCTTTGTAATACACACCTACATTTTCCCATAGCCTCATAGCTCATTTCTTTTTTTTTTAGCACTGAATAAAATGTCCTGTCCATGTGGCTAGCTTTGACTTCAAACATGTCATATAGCGCTGGACATTTCTTAGGTTGTCTGGAGGTAGATGAGGCTACTACATCCTCAACCTGAAATACCACAACTGTGTGCCCAGCCTCCATGGTGCTCCCTAGGGGTGGAAGGCTGGTGGATGGTCAGCATCTGCACCAAGAAGGAACCAACTCAAGAACAAACTGAACAAAAGGATACATACAGAGGAGTTGTTTCTCTCTGCTCATCAAGTGGGTTCAGGGAACTGTGCTTGGTGGCGAGTTGCCAAAACACATTTGGAGAGGTGACACTGGATTGATGGACAATGTCCAAGGAGATCCCAAGTAAGGGGCTGAGATGGGAGTTAAGAATAGCAAAATTTAATGCGCCATCCTCCCAGGGATGAGAAGACAGAGGTGTAAATGATATCGAAGCCCACTGGAGAACGTCTTGGAGCAAAAAGCATGTGAGCAGGAAATAGACTTAATTGCCCTAGGACACCTCTCTAGGTTTGACACAGAGGAGAGCGGCAGCCCTCAGCAGCTTTTGAGAACACAGTTTGGGGCTTAATTTGGACCCCACACCCCCGTCTTGGCTCTCCCTCCTCAGATACGATGAGCCAACATCTCCCTTCCGTTTTCGTTTATGAAGCTGTTACCTCTCTCATCTTCTCTATTCCCAGAGTGAAAATGTAGGAGATGACAATCCATTCCTGAGTGGAAGGCCAGCGCTCCATCTTCACTAACACGATGTAGTTGAAGAGCATCAGATATCCAATATATGCCAGCTGTAAGGAAATACAATACAGTAAGTAGTCTAACTGCAGAGGCCTAGGAGCTGGGGCCCCAGGCAAGACCGCTGCACTGTGGCAGCACAGAGCAAGGTCAGCAAGCAGGGAACCCACGGCAAAGGAGATCTAGAGTCTTAGATACCAAAGAATATTTGTTTTCTGTGTGCATTCCTGTGGGGGTCCGAGGACAGTTCGCAGAAGCTGCTCTTTCCATCCACCATGTGGGTTCTGAGGATCAAACACAGGCTACTGGGCTGATGGCAAGAATCTTTACCTGCTCAGCAATCTCTGCCCCATATAGGTTTAGAAAAGGCTATCATAATTAAAATAATTTAATTTGTGAAGTTAGCTTTGACCGTTATATGATCCTCTGGGGCCCAACCTTGAAGCTTTCTGTCACAGTGTATGAATCAGTGTGCCAATCACCAGCTGTTGGGTTGTGTGTGTGTGTGTTCATGTGTGTGTATGTTCACGTGTATGTGTTCATGTGCATGTTTATGTGTATGTATGTTCATGTGTATGTGTTCATGTGTGTGTTCATGTATATGTATTTTCATGTATATGTATTCAAGTGTGTGCCTGTATTGTGTGCATGTGTGTTCATGTGTGTATGTTCATGTGTGTGTGTTCATGTTCATGTGTATATGTTCACGTGTATGTGTTCATGTATATGTATGTTCATGTATATGTATTCATGTGTGTGCCTGTATGTTTGCATGTATGTTCATATGTGTGTATGTTCATGTGTATGTGTTCATGCGTGTGTGTATGTGTGTGTGTGTTTATGTATGTGTTCTGGTGTTCTGACTTAGAAAAGAACCTGTCCTACCAGGGCTGCTCTTCCTTACATACAGACTTGGCTTTCCATGCTAGGGTGACACTTACTTTCAAATGTTATTTATTTTTAAATTATTATTGAAAAATTATTTTTAAAACATTACAAATGTATACTTAATTTTCCCCCTATAGTTGCCAGGTAGATTGATGCCCACTAGAAAGAAAGGGAGACACAGGTATACTTATAATTTGGTCAAACCACAGTGTAAATTGCCTAGATTTAATCCCCAGGCTCCACTTCTGCTCTCCCCTGAGTTTATAATGTCTTCCTGGTGTTTCTGACTTGCAGTTTCTGACTCCTCCTTAGGGAGGAGTTTACCTGTTTTCCACTGTATGGTCATCCTGTCCTACCATGGTTGGAATATTTGAGTTTGCTTTCTGCTTCTTTGAAATAAAACAAGTGAAAATAAAGCAGTTTATGGGAAGGCCTGGGGTGTGTGGCCTGTTGTGTACCAGAGTGGATCAAATCCTCCTGAGACTCCAGCATCTGGAGTTTGAGTCCTGATGTGATTGGATGAAATGCTAGTTATGGGTTACACTCCTCAGGGCCAAGGCTTGGAGTCTGTTCCTGAAAGATTCAGTGATGTCAACGTGGGAAGGAAAGAATTGGCAATGCTCTTGCATAAGAAAATTTACCCTGAGGGGAATGGCAGTTGAGTGAAACCTCCTGCAGGCCATGCTCCCAGATGAGCAAGGCCCTGACTGGCCTCAGGGGCTGTGGGTGGGAACCCAGAGCGAACTGATCCCAATCTGTATGCCTTGATGGGTCATGTGGAAAATTATAGGACAGACTGTGGGCAGGAGGACTGAGGATTTGAGGAGCTGAAGATATTGGGTGACCTTGGGGCTGTAAAGGCAAGTTATGTGGCAGAAGCCACAGCCTAGCTAGGAGATATGAGATGTGGGACCAGAGAGATGTTGTCTTATCTACCAATGGGCTCTTTCCTTCATTTTATAACTTGAATAGACTTTTAATGTGAATCAAAGGCAAGCACTCTACCTTGGAGAGTTACTCCCAGCCCTTCCTTCATCTGAGGTAAACAATGTCACATCTGGAACAATCAGACCTTGACAGAGAGTTGCAGCCGCTGAGGGTGAGCTGAGCTCCTTCTCCACCAGGGTGATTTAATTTTTACATCTCCACAACTACAGTTACATTAATCCTTGCCTAGGTTCCCACACCTCCCCATGTCAGAATCACTAATGAGTCGTGGGGCTTTCTCATGAAAGAGGCATTCTTTAGACATTGGTTCCAAGTCTGACTTGGCCCACATGGGTTCAGGTTACAATGAAGAACACACTGATGTCTGCTCTACATGTCTGTGGGCATAGTTACAAGACATGAAGCAAGCAGTCACTGGGTCAAACCATCTAATACCCTCTGCTCTCTTTGGCCTGGAATTGCTTCTATCCTTCTGGTCACTTCTTTCTTTTTATTGAATAAAGAAAATTCTGGATGAATCTAGTTATGTGCACTGTTTTTGTTTTTTAACATTTTTGTAAGATTTAGTGCAAAAGTTTCCAAGGCATTGTCTCCTCTTGTCAAATGTTCACCCAATGACCTGTGAACTTAGTTTTTCAGAACTTCTGCATTTTAGAATTTAAGTACGTTTGCTAAGAGGGTCCATCTTCTGCACTCAGACCTAGTGCATTTGGAGGAAGGAGGGTAGGCAGAGTAACTTGGGTTTAAGTTTTAGCTCATCTTGTGTAAGTCACCTAACCTGCTAGGTCCTCTGGGAGAGGCCGAGGCAAGAAGATCAGGAGTTTGAACAAAACCTGGGTGAGACCCTGGCTTAGAGCAAAGACAAAACCCCAAACCAAAAGTACAGAGGGTGATTCCAGTGATCACGCTATGGAGGTGCCAAGGCCGAGAGCCACTGGCCAGGGTACTTGTGAGGCAAAAGCATTGGAGCTAAAACACTGTCTGAGTTGAATCAGTGGGGACCAAGAGGATCAAGGAACTCACATGGTGGGAATGTTGAGCACCAATGAAGAAACCAAGGCTTGGAGAGCTAAGTGGGACCAGTGTTCATCCAAGAGATGCTTAATTCTTTACACATCGGTTTCCTCCCATCGGTTTCTCCTATGCTTTGGACAAGGAATCTGCTAATATTTGCAAAAGGCCACAGGGTGGTTGTGTATGCCAAGAGGGTTTGTTTGTTTGTTTTTGTGTATGTGCTCATAATTAATTTTTTTTTGTAGCACATGTGTGGCCAGGTATAATAAACACTGAAATTTGAACTTCATATTTCACAAACTATTCTATTATTTTTAAAGCTATTTCGATCTTTTTTTTTAAGGTTAAAAACAAAACAAACAAACAAAACCAGGCTGGGGCTGTAGCTTGATGGTCTAACACTTGCGTAACATGCCTCAGGCACTGGATTTGAGGCATGGCACTATAGAACAAATGAAATAAAAAAGGAAGAAACAGAGCTTTAGTTTGTAGACCATAAGAGCAGAGTTTCTTTCTGGCTATAGTTTTTGATTCCATTTTTGGTTGTGTCAACTGAATTAGAAGAATAGACGGAAAAGGGCAGATGTGGGCATGAAAAGGAGGTACAGATGTTATATTGATGAAGCCATTGTTAGCCTCACGGAGGTCATTTGGGAAGCATCTGGAACCTTGCTTAAACATAGCCTGCTCAATACGTGATGCTTGTGGTGGACAGATGAGTGGACAGATGAGCATGGCCTTGATTAGCTCTATGAAATGTGACTTAAACTAGAATAACACTAGTTACTCCCACACTGTACTTACTGGTCCAAAGACCATTGTAAGTGTTTTATATACATCTACACATTAATCTTCATAAAGCAGGTGATATTATTATCCATATCTTATAGAAGAGAGGGGCAGAATGGGAAAGTAACTTGTTTGGTGTCACACAGCACAGAGGGAAGCAGGTGGACCTATTTGTAGTCACAGCTCTGCTGCACTGTAAAAACGTAAACTGTAAATGAATGTATGTTATTCTATGATGGAGATTATTTCACAATGTCAATGAATTTGAAATTTTATTTTATTAAAAATGAATATACATGTAATATGTGAGGTTTTTTTTGCATTCTCTCATACTGTTAAGAGCATCCTTCAAAGTAATGGCTTTTAATCAGTGTTAGTTTTTAATCCCACAAATGCTTGGAAACATTTTGTCTGTCCTTCTTAAAGGACAGAGTGTGCTACTGGCGTCTGGTGGGCGCAGACCGGGGATGCTGCGGCATGACAAAGATTTATCCTAGCAAAAATATCACCAGTGCTGAGGATGTAAAGTTTTTCTTTCCAGGCAGTGTTAAATATCAGCATGCTGGACTGCACAGGAAGCAACTTACACGGTCGTTTGAGCTTTCTCATGCTCGGACCTAGATTATCCTGTCCTTGATTCTAATGACTGCTCTGCAGCTGGCTGTGAGAGAGTCTAAAAATACAGACACATTGTCCTTTATCTATGTCACTCTAGTGGGCTGGACAGAATTAGAGACGGTTAGGCCAACAGCTCACGTTAAGCTTCAGAGGTTCTTAACCTGTGGGTCAGGACCCCATCGGAAATGCCAGATTTTTACATCACAATTCACACCAGTAGCAAGACTGCAGTTAATGAAGCAGCACCAGGAAGGTTGAGAACCACTGGAAAATGTCACTGGAAAGGAGAAAGAAAATCCAGCTATATCTCTTTCTACTACATCAGACGCCACTTCAGGGACAGCCCATGGCTTTGCAGGCAGGAAGTGTATGTAGGGTGTGAATCCTGGAGAATGCTTGCCAGGCCTGGAGGTTTGCTTGCTTTGAGCTGCGTGCTGTTTAGTTGTGTCTGAGTGAGAAAGTGTGACAGATTGGAAGTTGTGTCTTACAGACACTGTCTGTCCGTAGAGGTGCTCCATCTCCACTGGGCTTCAACCTGACCCACCGAAGGGTCCCCAGAAAGCCCAGGATGGACTCCTGCAATGGCTACTCTGTCCTAGATCTCAACAAAGGAGAATGTTCTGAAAGAAGACATCCGTTTTCATGTTGAACTAAACCCGTACACATCTCACATCTGTTTCTGTGACTTCTTACCTCTGTCAGTCCCTTTACCTTCTGTGACAAGGAGAAGGGCAGCCCATGGAAGCGGCCCACCAAAGTCCACAAACTTCAGGAAGCTACTGGAAAACCATGGTCACAGAGCTTGCATTCCTGCACATGTGACACTTAAATGCTGCTCAATGAAAACCACACAGGTGCCTGAGCCAGGGACAACCTGCTCCCGTGGCGAGCGACTTAGAAAGGGAGAAGGAAAAATGCTTACAGTATAGAACCAGAACTTCACGATGGGGGCGTTGTAGAATTCATAGATTTTTCGTCCCACGGGGATTAGCCGGTGCTTGCTTTGAACTTCTTCTTCATCTTTCTTTCTAGATGACTCCCCATTGCTTCGCCCCAGCATTGCCTATAGTGGGAGAGAACAGAGACCATCATGGCTGGGCTCTTTAGGCCATTTTTGTAGACAGATCCTCATGGCACCTGAGAGCTCACAAGTCCCAAGAACAGAAGCCCAACACCCCAGACATATAAAGGCATGTGTGAGTTTGCACTCTATCAGAATAAACCGTGTGTTTCCTCTGCTGAAAATGGTAGGCTTGGGGGATATGTCTTGGGGGATATGTCTTGAGCTTTCCTTTCTTTTATAGCCTAGACCTTCTGAGCAAGGTAGGCAGTAGAATACACGTCGAGTTCTGAAAGGAATCATAAGCGGTGTTTGGGAAGGCCAGGCTACGGGAGTCTGTCCCAATTCTGTTACTTTCTTTGCATATATGTATATGAGACATGTTAGGTATAGATTCCAATTCTGTCTATACGTGTGCTAGTGGCTCTCCAGTCAAAGACACATTGGATCAGAGTCCATCTTGTATCTAAAGCGCAGAAGTATACAAGTAGCAAGCCGTCTGGAGTGCTTGGGGATTAGTTAGGATAGGAATAGCTCTACCCATATCAAAGCATGGGCATTGGTCCCTCCATTTAAAATCCCGTAAGATCAGAGTTACTGCTGTTGACAGTTTTACGGTGACTCCTGGGTACAGTGCCTTCCTCTGCAACCAGGTGGGCTAGGAGGAGGATTTGAGGTCGATCTGATCTGCAATGGTCCTCATCTCTGAGCGGCTGGAGATCTTCATACACATGGAAGCCTCTGCTGTTCATCACAACAGTAGCCGTATGAATGATGGGGATCAAATGCTGCAAAATCAGCAGAATCCAAGAACAGGAAGACACACCCTGTCTGGGTAGCAAGCAATAGGATGTCACAGAGATGGCTGGGGAGCCTAATAGTGAAGGCTTCTAGGTCTTGGATGACTCAGAGAGGAGAGTAAGTTCCAAGATGAGTGTGTGGGTTCCTGGGGAGGTTGTTTTTAACTCCTCTGAGAATTGCTCTCTTTAGTTATCCATTGAGCTATGGTCCTTTCTTATGCAGTCACATCTGGCACCTAATACAGTGCTCAGGAGGGCTACTAGGTAGTCATTAAAGTTAACTGGGACCTTCCTGGATACTCTTGCCTGAAGAGTCCCTCACCAGGAAGGTGTGCACGCCATGAGAGTCTACAACAGGACAAAGTACAGCTTTACTCCTTCAATATTGTTGTAACACCAGGTTAGTTGTACAATGTGGGGAAACTGGATTTTGTTTTTTTGTTTTGTTTGTTTCTTATTTTGTGCAGTGTGGTGAACGTGTGATGTATGTTCATGTGTGTACCTATGAACATGCAGAGGCCAGAGGAGAGTATTAGGTATGTGTGCTTCTGTATCACTCTCCCCTCTATCCCCTTGGATGCATGACCTCTCACTAAATCTGGACTTGGTCTGGTGGTTGGTAAATCCCAGTGAGCTTCAGGTCTCTGCCTACCCTTCCTGGCACAAGATTACAGGTATATGTGACCACAGCTGGCTTTTTGTAGGGGTCTGGGGTTTGAACTCTGATCTTCAAGCTTACAGCATGTTCTCTTACCTGCTGAGCCACACTCCTGCCCCTTTCCCCAACCTGAGACTCACATGTGAGAATAGGATAATGCATTATAACTGTTCAGAGTTGACAAGGATTATGGGATAAGACACAGTATTTGGCACACGAGTTTCAAGTTAGGAGATTTAATTATAGCAGCGATTGCAATTTGCAGTGACGTTGAGGACAGCCACTTACATGGTTTAGCTTTCAGCCACCTGACACAACACCTACAGATATTTGTTCCAAGTATGTCAATGATTTTGTTCTATCCAGTCCATTCAACTGTGTGATACTCAAAGGTGATTTATATCTATCCAGTAGTATTTCTGGGGAAGGAACTCCCATTCATTTGTATATCCTGGTAAGAAAGGTGCCTTGAGCTAATGGTTAGGAAGGTTTCACATGGCTATCCCGTTCATCAGTGAACTGAATCAATATTCTGACGGGTTAAGCACAGGAAAGTCCCATCAACTCTGGCCTCGAGAGACCCTGACTGTATGAGGTGTTTGTCCTAGAATTTATAATTTATGTAACAATTATTCTCTTCCTGTCTTGCTTATTTCTATGCCCCGTATCACAGTGCCACTTGGGGACATGATGGAATGAAAGTAAAGATGATTTAAGGTTTTTTTTTTTTGTTTTGTTTTGTTTTTTAGATATCCTGGGAGTGGCATCTTGGGGAAAACTCTAGGGGCCGTGGCTTTCCTAGCAAAACCCTGGACTCAGCATGCGCTGAGACTGTCATAGGCTTAGCTTCAGGCTGGCACACTTATTTGTAGGTGAAACAGGAGCATTGCATCCTACTTTTTCCTGTATCACTCACACACGTGCAGAGGAGGGTACACTTGCAAAGTCCCGCCTCTCACAGGCTTGCCGCTTCATCAACTCCAGCCTTAGCGGCCTAACTCACTGATTCTGTTGATTTCTTTCCCCATGGTCAAACCTTTCCTTTGACATTACTTAAAGCAGAATTTAACAGGGCCATGTATGTATAAAAGAAACATTAAAAAACAGTTTAAAATAGAAAACAAAAAAAATATTTTCTAGTAGATGAAGAGGTTTGAGCAGGGTCAAATATATGATTGCCCAGTGCAGTGAGACAGGTGTCAATGAGGAGAAAGATCCTTTGATGTAAATTAAGCTGCCAGAGCTACACACATGGGCCAGGTAGTGACTCGATATTCTTAGGCGTCATTTTGGAAGCAACCAAGGATGTCCTAGTCTCAGAAAGGATGTCTTCATTTTGCTAGAAGCTCAAATATCAGACCTTTGAAGGGAGCAGGCTTGTCAGCAAGGCTTTACCCCATCCTGTCTAGGGTGAGGTGTTCACCAGAGGAGCAAAAACAGACTTTGCCATCGGGGTGAAAAGAAGCTCTCTTGCAAGGACAATGTTGACCCCCCCCCCTGAGGCCTGCAGCCCACAAGTCCCCACCTTATTCTTCTCTGTGAGGTTTCTACTTACCATCACCTCTCTTACTCAGGTTCTCAGTGAACACTGCTGGCATCTACTCCTTGGCAAGCCCATGGCACTTTGGGACTAGGGAGACATCTTTTACAGTGTCTTCATGAAGGATCAAAGTCCCTAAAGCTCTTAGAGGACAAGGGAAGCTCCCTTCTCTGTACCCAGCCACAGAACATACCATTCAGCTTCTGGGCTCTCCTCCCAGGATTCGTGCCTGTGAGGGAGCCACACCTCACTTGAACTGGGACACCTGGCATCCCTTGGAGGCTCTCTGTGGCGAACCAAATCCACTAGGCAGGGCCATCTGATAATAGAAATATTTTTCTTCCTTGACAATTGGTAGAGGTTGTTAAATATATAACAATAGCTAATGGAGCATGTATGTCTGGATTCTAATGCCACCACTGCAACTAACCAGCTGGGTAAATGTGAGCAATTTAATCTCTGAGTCCTTGCTTTCTAATCTGTGAGGTAACAAAATGTTTACCTGACAGGCATGATGTGTTCTCATGAGTAGTGGGGGTGGATAGAGTGTATAGCACTGTTTTAACACCATAAACAAACATGTATTAATGTATAGTTGTCAGCCTAAGTTTATATCCATGTGCCTAAGTGGTTACTCTATCATCTGTCTGTCTGTCTATCTGTCTGTCTGTCTGTCTATCTAGCTATCCACCTACCCACCCATTCATCCATTTTCTATCTGTCTATCTATCTATCTATCTATCTATCTATCTATCTATCTATCTATCTATCTATTCTATCTAGACATTCATCCATTATCTATCTATCTATCTATCTATCTATCTATCTATCTATCTATCTATCTATCTGTTCATCCATTATCTATCTATCCATCTAGCCATTCATTATCTATCTATCTATCTATCTATCTATCTATCTATCTATCTATCTATCTATCATCTATCTATCTATCTATCCATATATTATCTCTCTCCATCCATCTACCCATCCATTATCTATGTATGTATATATGTATGTATCTATCCATCTATCCATCCATCCATCTATCGATCTATCTATCTATGCATCCATCTATGTATCCATGTATGTGTGTGTGTATGTATGTATGTATGCATCCATCTATCTATGTATCCATCTATGTCTGTCTGTCTGTCTGTCTGTCTGTATCCATCCATCCATCCATCCATCCATCCATCCATCCATCCATCCATCCATCCATCCATTTTTACATCATGATTATAGCCCAGGTAGTTTACTCTTTAAGCCATATAACCACCCATGAGGCAGACAAACCTATACTCCCACTCTTGAAGAGATGAAATTGTGTTCAAGGTCACATAGCAAGTAGGTGAAGGGGCAGGATTTTGACTCGTTACCTATTTGCTGAAACAGCCAGCAAGAATTCAGAATCTACATTACCCATGATTAAAATACCATTTTTCATCTGAGGAGTTCGGAGATCAAAATTATGACATGATCTTCAGGGAAGGCAGTCTCTGCTGCCATTGCAGGGCAGGTTTTTGTTTTTAACAGATGACTACATAGATTTTTACAAAGATCTGGGAGCTGAAACAAAAATTGGCTGTTCATCCAGTAAGTGAAGGATCATATCTCCTACCAGATCCCTAGGAAGGAGTTTCTGGAAAGAAATGCTGTGCATATGGAAGAGGAACATGTCCCATGGTTGTTCCAGGGAGGAGACTCACGCAAAGTCTTTCCGTCACCTGAACCAAACCAATTTTCATCTTCTCCTCTTATAGCTCCTTCTGGGTCATCACTCCTGTAGCCAGGGGCAACGAGGGAGGTTGAGGTGCTTCAGAATTGTCCTTATAGAGTTGTTGTTTGATGCATCTCTCCCAAGCTATGAAGCCCCATGTGTCCTTTTAATAGCACAGGCTATTTTTAGCCCTTGGGCACAAGCCAGTGGCAGTCCTGTCACTTGGGTGAGGGCTGTGGGAAGTGGTTCCATGCATAGCTGTCTTGTTCTCTCTGCAGAACAAAGCATCCGTGTTCTACAATTGTTCTGGGAAGCTAATAAAAGCTTTCCATACAAACCTCAAAATTCAATTAGTGCTGGTTTTGTGACTTTAACCCTGAAGACAGATACGGGCTTAGCTTCTGACCAGCAGAATGTTCCCAGCTCAGTCAAGCTGGCTGCTCGCAGCTCCTGGCTTCCCTTTCATTCTTGTGTGTTAAGACTGCTAGTCATAGCATCATGTTTACAAACGGATGCTTGCACGGAGGATCGAGGCTGTCTGGCTTTGCATCTCATTGCTCTGTTTTTGGGCACCATTGGCAGAAAGACTTTCCGTACAGTTGGATCCAAGAGAAGTACTGTTTGTGCACAAAGGGAGACTCATGATACTGTAGTCTCAACACTTACAAGGTCAGACCGGGCAGAGGGCTAGAGAACCCTTATCTGCTCTCAAGCATTATCAAACCCCGGCAATATCAAAAGCTGATTGGCTTGGGGGATTCTCCCCAGGGAGGAAAACTGCATAAGTATTTTCTTACCGTTAGCTCCATGTCCTCTTCATCTTTTTCCTTTGTGGGCTTCTCTGGCTCCTCCGGCTCCTTCTCTTGGAGATGAATTTCTTGGGCCTGAGTCATGTAGGGCATGTCATCTTTGTTCTTGAACTCCAAGCTGAGAATTGAAGGAGGAAGTAGAATTCCCAGAATTACCTAAAGTAATAATAATGATAATAATAATAATCACATTTAAAGGATCAAGATTAGGGTGGTTGCTTAGAATCAGAAAGCTGGGATGTGGCCTATGTGTGTGTGTTTGTGCACACACATGCACATGCTCAGGGGTTGTATTTACGGTACAGGGATGTGGATATTTGGAAATTTAAACACATGTGAAAAAGATATATATATTTTTGGCCCATCTACATATTACTTATTTTGCTCAAATAAATGTTAACCAATTAATTCTTACTTTTCCTGGGGAAAACTGAGTAAAGGGAGCTTATCCAAGGTGGAAAAAAACATAAGATTTCCATTTAGTTATTAAACAGCACTTGGCTTTGTAAAAAAAATCACTTCATACACAGGTACTGGCATTTATTTGTGACTATATCAAGTAGAGTTGATCTGTTAGCTGATGAGCTCCATAAAGAAACACTTTCTAAATCGACCTTGAAGGCACATGCAGAAAATCATTTTATCTATGGGACAACACTGCTGGAATTAGCTAATAAACAGCAGAATCCCCCATGCCCCAGAGATCTCGGTATTCATCAAGAAGAGCTGTTCTCCTTGCACAGAAGCCCCAGGAAGACCGGCATCACATTGCTTTCAGGTGTAAACACTGCATGTGAATCTCAGTGTCAGGATGCTCCCTGTCTAGACTTTTCTCATGGCAGAGTTCTCTCCTCTATTATCAAAGATCAGTGACTGCTTCATCTTCTCTCAATTCTAAAAGGGCCCGAGTGCACAGGGTTCCTGAGGATGAGCCTCCTTGAAGACATGCACTGAGGGGAGGCACTTAGATCCTGAAGGGTCAGTGAATATCATGTGCCTACAGGGACAGCCAGGCCCTGAAATATTCATGCGGATTTAAAAAAAAAAAAAAGGTGGGGGGCAGAAATGACTCTGAACTATAGGTGTTTTGGGAAGCTCAAATGGCACGCTAGAAATCTTCATACGGTGTAATGTACTCAGAGCTGAGAAATGGCTCGGCTCTCCACCTGAGGCCAGATTAGGTCACCACCAGCAACATGACTCTGGGACATAGTAACTGACCCACTTCATAGAAACCTTTGTGTAACCTTGGGCCAAGAGCCCACAAGAAAGGTAGAGTATGGTGGACAGTGTTGATCCAGTAAAAGTGCAGTCAAAGAGGGTAGGATGCAGAATTATGGGATAAGTATGTCAAGATGGCTTATGCATATCAAGAACATGGTCACGGCATCATACTACATACTAACAATTGGTTAAGGGAGTATATTTTAGTCAATCTTACGACATGCACAAAATGGGTAACTGCAAGATGATGAATATGCCAGTTTGCTTGACTCTAGTAGTTATACATACTCTGTGAATGTTAAAGCACCATGTTGTTATCTTAACTAAAAGCTGCCGTCATAGAAATGAAAGGAAACCGACACTCTTCCATTTTCTCTCGATCACTTATATCCATTTCCCCCTTTAATCCTTTCATTTTAATGTCTTCCTTGAAAAATCATTAAGAAAGGATTAGAAAAAGCAAAGACTGGGCTGAGTGTGTAGGTCAAAGGTAGAGAACGTGCCTGGCTTGTGTGGGGCCCCGAGCTCCTCTGAGAGACTACAAACAAATGTGGCAAAGTCTACAACCCAACTTTTCATTCTTAAGAACAAGTCCCTCCACCACCTCTTCAATACCCGAGGCAACTACTACAAACAATTGAGTAGGTGCGTTCCTCTTGTTTCTCCTTAACTGATTTTTCATTCTGGGCTTAGGTTGTGCAAACTGGTCTGTGATTTTTGTTTCTTCATCTGAGAACAGAGCAGAGACTAGGGAGGCAGCTCACTGCCATATGTGGTGGTTCTGGGTTTGATTTCCAAACATTTTTTGAAATGTTTTTGTTTCATTTTTGGAAAAAGTGAATAAAGTCTTTATAAACGAATCTATCTCAACTTTATTTTAAATACCGCAAACACATACTATAGAGCCCAAGCCTCTGTGATATGACACGATGCAAAGCCAGCCTGGGTGGGACCAGACCTTCTAGGGCACTGAAGGATGGCTTAGGTGAGAGTCCTGTGGTAGGTCAGAGCATATGGTGGCCCCTATGGGATCTGTGCGTTCTCTGCATTTTGGAGTCTGAGAGAAGAGTTTGTTGAGGTAGGCCTGAGATCAGCCCTCAAGACTCCCAATCCAAGGCATGTGCAGATACAGACAGAATAATCAATCAGTCAATGACTAGAGCATATGTAGCTTGCTTTCTTGCATGTGACAGATGTCATGACTCTAAATGAAAATCACATCTCTAGGGAGATCCTAGTGAATAGCGGTAGGTTAATGCCACCTTCCAACATAAGACAACCCCTAGACCCTCCACAAATTTCCTTGGAAAACTACAACCAACCCTTGGATTCTATGGTAACAGATCCTTTCTGGGTATGCTGACCTTGAGGCCTGAGTTCTTTCTCATCCGGAGTCGTCCCATCCACATGTCAGTAAGTAACATCTGGCTGCAAGTGTGTGCAATGAAGTCACGGTGCTTGGCAGCCACAGCCAGCTGCAGGCATGTGGCATTACTCCAGTTCTTCAACTCATATGTCAGCAGTTTCATGGCCAGCTGCTCATCCTGTTTGTAGGACTGGTCCAGGAGCTCCACAGCCAGCTGGCCAAAGTCCCTGAAAGACAATGTTTAGGAGACACTGTAAGGCCAACGTGGAGGGAGACTGCCATGAACAGAGATGGGGCTCCACTGTTCAATTATAGAAGGCAGCTTGCTGTGTGGAGTAGCTGTTTTGTGTAAGGTCTAGTCTACTCATAAACCTACCCAGCCAACATCCTTTAAGCATTCTCTCTGTGACAGATATCATGTCCAGAACTGAAGATGTCAGTTAAAGCTGGACTCAAGGCCCCCAATTCAGTGCGTGTCAAGGAAGAGGCAGAACAATCCACCAATGACTAGGTGTAGTGTGTCTTCTTAAATAAGGCAGGCCTCAAGTTCAAACCCAGTTCTTGCCAACCATGTATGATCTTGGCCAAGTTACCTAAACTTTCTGAGATGATTTCCTCAGTGGGATGAAATGCATGGTGATGTGACCTGTTGCACGGGGGCACAGGAGAGGATGAACCAAGTCTGTGTAACGTCTCTACACCTCTAGGCAGCACTGTGCACCATAAGGGTAAATTACTCATGCCCACCCTCTGTATGTCCTAGTGAGGTGACTCCGTTACAGTATGAAGTTTTATGAAGCCCAGAGCTTCTCGAATTTGGAGTCTACTATTCCCTCTACCCCGACCCTCCTCATGTGCTGGCTGGCCAACCTGGAGTTGTGGTTCAGTTCCTGGGAAATGTCATCGACCATGTCATTCTCAGAAGCCTCGTGAGCCATGGCCTTGCAGAGCTTGCAGGCCACCAGGGCTTTGGCCATGGCCTCCTCTCCGTGTTGCCAGAAGAACAGGGCCATCTTCTGTCTCTTCATGAGGACAGCCCACACCATCAGCTCATGGAAGGGGAATGGGAAGTGGTTGATCTCAGGGTCATCCAAGTCTATGTCCACCTCTTCCTCACGCTTCTTGGTTGTCTTCCTTCCTCTCCTCAAGGGAATATCATCCTGCAGCCGTAGAGAGACAAATACAGGCTGAGTCGGAAGTGAATCAGACTAATGCGTGACCCACGCTACGCATACCTTCCATGGGCTAGAACCACACTGAAATGAACCAGCCCAGCATTGATCCTAAAGAGACTCACAAGCTCCTTCAGGGGCTAATTAAGACTTAGCAAATGCGTACTCAGCTATGGACATGTCAGTTTACACTATACTGAAAAAAAAACAAAACAAAACAAAACAAAAACAAGAGACATTTTCTAAGCAACAGGAGGATGGTGGGGTCGAGGCCAGCATGGGCTGCATAATGAGAGTTTTGTCTTTAAAATTCCAAAAAAATATTTTCAAAGGCCATTTTCTTTCTTTCCTTTTTTGGGGAGGTTTGTTTACTTCTGTCCATTTCGCCTTCCACAGGTGTGGTTGTCTCTATCCCATGATGGACAGCCCTGGCATGTTTAATATTTATTTTCTGAAGAAAGCAAGGATAATCTATACTTGTGTTTTCACAGAACAACAATAAACAATGAGCCAAAGATGGGAACACAAACGCTCACACCCTGCATCCCTATTAGACGCTTCTGTGGCCCTCTTTTGCTCTGCTGCCATTGTAAAGATCTAGAATTGATTTTGCCTGTGGAGTTTATACACTTGGTTTTCAAGTAAGTCTTTACAACAGGATTTACTTCTTTTTTTTTTTTTTTCCCCCAATGCTCACATAAATTCAGTGTGGAATTTTAAAAGCTACTGTGAGCTGCCACCATGGCACTTGGAAAAATCTCTATTTCCTCATTTTAGATTCATGCACTAAAGCCTTATTATTAAAATGAACTCATATCTTTTAAATATGTGAGAAAGAATAATCGACGCTGATAATTTGAGCAAACACTAACCTCCATTCCCAGCAGTTTCAAGGCTTTGGGCTGTTTAAAAAAATGTTGTGAACAAAGTTAGATCTTGTTTTCATTGAGGTAAGAAACGAATGCTACTATAATGCAAATAAATAATATAAGAACTCTACTGTACCATACAGCATTAATTTTTATGTCACTAAGTAAACACAATGAAAGGAACATGTTTTTAGAAATTCTAGGAGAGTTGAGGTTGCTGCAATTTTGGTGAAGCACAGAGGATTAGAAAACTAAAGAGCTATAATTGAAGGCTTATAATGACTTTTGTGGACCAAACCCTCTCTCCCTTTCCTATAACCATCCTGCTTGATTGGCACCTCCAGGACATTCAGCACTTGAGTGAATATTATGGTCTGAATCTTTTCCTCCCCATGCCCATCGTGTGATGAAATTCTAGTTGACAAGGGATTGGTATTGGGGCGGAGATTTTGGGGATAGTGTTAGTTCATTACAAAAGACACCTCGTGTAAGAAATTTGTGTCTTTAACAAGAAGACTAATGGAAGCTTATTTGCCTTTTCCTGTATGAAGACACAGCCAGAAAGGGCCATCTGTCAAGCAGAAAACAGGCCCTTTACATATCCTCAATCTGTTGGAACCTGTGGTTGGACTTAGAGCCACGAGAAACACACTGATGCTGTTTATGCCCCTTAGCCCATGGTGTCTTGTCACAGCAGTGTGAGCAGAGAAGACAGATGAAGAATGAAACAATCAACAGATCAAACCAGATATTTCTCAAACCTCTGGAAAACCTCTATTATCTGGAGACTTGGGGGTATGATTCTAAAGGTTTGTTTAAATGCTTGCTCTAGCTGTCTTCCGGTCCTGCGCGGTAGAGCAAGGGTTCATGAGCCAGTGCAGGTGCTGACGGTGGCAAAAGTGACTCAATGGTACGGTACACAGGAAGCGACTTCCCTGGCCATGCTGGGAGTGTGTGAAATGGGCACAACTGAAGGCCACTTGGGAATAGAGCTTGCTTTGTATTGATGAAGGGGAGAAGAAAATTACAGCCTGTGGGCCGGGATCTGTGTATCTAAGTGCAACACAACAGTGGGTGTCATTTTGGATGCTACTGAGGACATAAGAATTATCAGAATTATCAGAATTGCGAGCGGACAGACAGTTCCTGCGAGTGTGATTCGATTATGTACGTTGGAATAGCCTGGAGCTGGTCTTCCTTTTCTCTTTTGGCTTCTGAAATGAGGACGTCTACATTTTTTTTTTTTTTTTGTCTTCATTCCAACTTTTTAAAAAACCTCTCTCTTGGTTTTCTAATAGATCACAAAATGCTTTTCATTAGTGAAAAACATTGCTAAAAATAAAAAAAAAATCAGAAAACATAAACTACACAAAATAAAGGGAAAATCACAATACCCCAATATTAAGAAAATCATGTAAATTATTTAAAAGAGAAAAAAAAACGGTATTATGCCCATTACCAGCAGAGACAGCAACTCTTAGGATGTCATCTCAGCGTCCCCTAGCCTGGGTCAGAGAGTAAAGCCCAAGCTATGTTTATAGAAACAACACACCTTTGAGATTCCACCCTGTTTATGAAAGCACCTGAGGCCCAAAACTGTGGGCGCCTCAACTCCACAGGAATAATGGGATGGAGATGCTTGAATGCTGCCCTTGGATCCCACTGCTAGGCACAAAAGGAACCAACCAAGTAACATAATAACAAACCCTAAACTGCTTCACTTAAGAGTCTCCTCAAGATGTAATCAATGTAACCATTGGCTAAATTGACCCATGAGGACGTACGTGTTCTAAACATGCCCAATTACCATCTTGTGGGATATAAGACGAAGCTGTCCCGCTTCGACCACTTTTGCCATAGACGGACCAAATGATGCTCCAGAAAAAAAGCACAGATTTTTTTTTTCCTGGAATTGAATTGCAGGCATAAAAATGCAAAACAACCCCCTTCCCCCAATCCCCAAAATGGAAGATCATTTTTATTTGAAGGAAAGACTAGCAGAGAGACCGTGGTTACTTAGACAGCAACACTAGACAGGCATTTTTTAGGATGATGAAAGTGTGACTGTCATCTTAAGGAAAACAGGGTAGAATTTGTTTGGCCAGTATTTAAAATTGAATAACAAATTTCGATAGTTTGGAAGGACAAGGAGGAGAGGTGCATTTTCTGTATTTCAACTCGTTTTCCCCTTGGAGGCAAGGGGTTATATCTCTCTCCTTCCTAGTCTTCCCCGAACAGCCTAAGAACAAGCCAGAAGCTCACCCTTTTGGGGCCAAAGAGATTGTGGTAGAGGGTCCGAAAGCGCTTGCGCGTGTAGTTGCAGCGGTAAGCCCCGCCCATCAGGTACTCGATCACCAGGCCAATGTCTATCAGGCTGATTCTGTAGTCCGGGGGCAGGTTTCCCTGTGAGGGAGGAAGGGAACAACAGACAAACCCAAAAAGATGGTGTGGTTTACTAGGGGTTCATTGGCATGTGTTCTGTAACTATTTAAGAGTAAAAATATATTGAAAAAAGAAACATGAATGTATTATTATGCTGGTTAATTAATTCACCTTAAAATAGATCCAACCGAAACCTGGATACTCTCGCTTGGAAAGAAGACATAAGTTAAATAAGAAGATGCGGTAATCGCCGGCAATAACAGAAAATCAAATTATTTATTCAAGTCTTCAGCTGGGGAGAAAAAAACACCAGTGTAGCAGAGAGAAACACAGGCTAGACAAGGCAAGGGCTACATCATTCCCAGCTGCTAGATGCAGGGTCCCCTGATGCTCCTGGGCCCTCTCTGTCCCTTTCCCAGAAGGCAGGCTTTTTGTTTTCTCCCCACTCACAAAAGGAAGACTCCTCTCAGAAGATGAATGTCACTACCTAGGCGGGGACCACTTAGAGATCAGGTCTGCTGCAGTACAAGACCTCTGCTAGCTGGTCACATACACCGGTGCTCTCCGACTCCCCAAAGTAGGAAGCAGGGGCGGGATTTCATAGCGTCAGAATGGAGCTGTGTGCATGTCCCTTGTGCTTGTGTGTGTGTGTGTGTGTGTGTGTGTGTGTGTGTGTGTGTAACAGAAGAAATGTTAACGTTGGAACAAAAAAACCTACACAAAATTTGTGTGATTTTGTCACCTTTTGTTTCAAGGCAGCTTGGTATTGTCGGGAGGAGGGCACAGTGCCAGGATGGAACCTAGGGCTTTGTACATACTAGATAAGCATTGTAGTTAATTAATTATTAGTTAATAATGTTTTTTTTTCCTCCAGATATGGTTTCTCCGAGAAGTCTTGGCTGTCCTAGAACTGATTCTGTAGACCAGGCTGGCCTTGAACTCATAAGATCCACTTGCCTCTGCCTTGAGACTGCTGGGATTAAAGGTGTGGGGCCACCACCACTCAGCTAGGTAAGCATTTTAACACAACTCTAGTCAGAGAGTGGCATCTCTTAAAGACCCAAAAGTGTGCTATCTCTATCTATCTATCTATCTATCTATCTATCTATCTATCTATCTATCTATCTATCTATCTATCTATCTGAGTGCCAGTTCCAGGGGTGGAACATAGAGACTTGTTCTCATGGATAGTTCGAAAGAAGACTCTTTGAGCCCAAAGAAACTCTTTGCTCTCTTAAGTCAAGGAAGAAGTAATGCACAGTGAATTCCAGAAGGCATAGATGGCTGGCAGCTCTTACTGTCTGGCTGAATTCAGTTGCAGGTCAGCATCCTCTGCCAGGGATGGCCTGTGTCACACACACTGGGGGGGGGGGGGATTTGGTGACCATGTAGAGGTATGGACTGTATCCTGCCTACCTCAGTGTGTTGGGCCTTTATGTGCCTCATTACCATCTCTGGGTGACTTTTGATGAAAGCCTGAATTTGTAGAACCTCTTTTCCTACTTAAGGCTCAGGTGACAATGGCAGTCTACCTAGGGACCTCCAGAGTGTGATATGAGGATCTCTGTTGGTGGGAAACTAATCTAATTGGTTAAAGGAGGTTTCATTAAACCTATAGTTTTAGATACTTCCTGAATATTTTTAATCTTTATATTTTTCTATGCCTTTTATAGTATGTGGGATGTGGTTGGTTCCTGGAATTTCTGTTCTTGAAATACATATCAGTTTAACAATGAAATTATTGATGTGGTTGGGATCCAGCCCATGCCTGGGCTTATTGCGTTATGTTCTCAGTAACAGAATTAAGTAGGTCCCCTCTTTATTACCTCTGGTTGGGATAGACCCAGCTCACTGAAAAACATGCATGGGCCACTGTATCTGGAATTCAGTGGCAGTTCTTGGTGGGGAGGTGTGGGGGAACAGCTTTGTAAGAACTGGTTTGAGCATAAGATTTCACTGCTGGGTCTTACATCCCTCTGCTGTCCATGTGTCCACTGGATTCGTCAGCTCCAGTTGCTAGGGCCTCAAGTTCGTGTCGGGATCTAAAGTGAACCAGATCTTGATGTTGGTTCACCTTATCTCATTCTGAAATTCATTTCATTAGCTTAATTGTTCTCTGAAAAAAAGGTCTTTGATTTCCTCTGTCCTTTCTGCAGTCTGTAATGCTTATGTACGTTACTGTGAGAAACTCAGGTGTGAGCACCCATTTAAATTCTATGAATGACACACTGGCATTGTCTTGAAGTCAATGCTGAGTGGTATTACTTATGAATTTGATGAGTCTTTAAATTATAAGGACTGTGAGAAAAGTGCTAATAGTAAAATTTAAAGAAATAGAAATTTAAGAGCAGATAGGGCATTTTTAAACAGAAACTTTACTTCATGAAGGGCAATTGTTGATGCATATTATATTACCAAGGAAGGCAGTAAACTTTCCCATGTCAGAAGCATTCCCTGATTTGAGACAGAAGAAAGTTATTTTATTTTATTTTATTTCGCTCTGGGTTCTATGGGGCAAAGGGAATGGCTTGCTGTTCTGTTTGACAGCAAGGCAATAATGCCCACCTAACAGAAGCCGATGAGGATTCCTCGCCTCACCAGCACTGACTCCCTGTCCTGGTGAGGTGATACAGGGAGATCAAAGGATACAGGGAGCTCTCTCCAGAAGGACTGGAGAGAGGCTGCTCTTGTTTGTAACATCACGAAGAAGGGACATTGACATAAACAGGTCTGAGGTCTGCCTGCAAGGCCATCAGTATCTGTTTCTGTACCTCTGTGTTTCTTGGTAGAAGAATGGAACCATCTTAGGAAGGAAGAATTAGAGTCTACAAACGAAATTGGATGTAAGTTAGGCCTCCTGAGGTAACTGTGTCCTGGGTAGGCTAAAAGGAATGGCAGCCCTGGTGTGTGATGAGGTTTATGCCTTGACTTGCTGTGCTCTGGTCATGTCAATGGTGAAGCCTCTGGCTTGCTTAGCACAGGACGCCATTATTGGACAGAAAAGGAGCTTGCAGGTATTCCTGCCAGGAAAGGCCAGAGACATGAGTCTCCAGGACAAACAGCAGTGGGCTAGGCTCTGTTAGCTCGACCCCATGTGACCCTGGATAATTTTCTGTACCTCACTTTATGCTCTAAAGTCAGGTGTCACGGACCACCTCCTCAGGTCCCGCCTACCTCTCAAAGTCCAACTGTTCATCAGCACTCGTCCACTACTTTTATTTTCTAATTACCAATGGCGATTGGTCAGAGACCCCTGTGTAGAGTGTTCAGGGTTGTTGACCTAGTGTGTGTGTGTGTGTGTGTGTGTGTGTGTGTGTGTGTGTGTGTGTGTATGTGTCTGGGTGTGGTGAAGGAACTGGCTGGGCTGGATCTGTGTTTTACCTTCACCTGCTGGGAAGGAGACAGAGAGAGAGACTGGGTGGCATCTTGCATGCTCACCCTCTCAGTGACAACAGCTTTCTGGAGGAGTCTTCCTTCACTTTAGATCTTTCCAAATTGGAATTCAAAAAATGACACCAGAATCATTCTTATTCTGTCTGCTGCTCCTAGGCCTCTCCCCACCCTGTTGGTCATGACTTTGGTAATGGGCAAAGACTCAAGGATGGTTTCCCATCTCATGCCTGAACAGTACAGGGTAAGTCCCGAGATTCAAATGATTTACTAGAGAGGGTTGGGAGGCAGGTTGACAACTTGAAAATGTTGTCTTCATGCTATGAGTCATTTCTCAAAGGTACGATCTAAATCATGCCATGCTTGAAGATGTCTTAGAGAGCTGGCCAAGTACACAGGCTGCATCTGCTCTTCAAAGCCAACTGTCTTTCGGTGTCAGCTCATGGTATGGCTGTCAGACCTCAACTTCTTAGGGATGCAAATTCTTCTTTTCCTTTGAAACTTCTAACAAGCCTTGGGTTGTGGAAAGTCTTAAAGGACTGTTGCTTTTTCAGGTTCACCAAAGGAGAGTGGGGGACAGGCTTGCCGGGAGGAAAAACAGTCACTAGGTAGGGGTCAGTCTGGGGAGTACTCAGGGGAAGAAAGGGAGTTACCCATGGTTTGGTAGACTAGCAAAGTAAGAAACCAGGCAATTGATTAATTTAAAATAAAAATGTCTCTGTAAATTTACATTAATTTAGTATATGGGCTTATGAAAAATCTCCTTTCCTTACCCAAAGTTAAAAAAAAACACCCTTCCTTCCTCCCTCCCTCCCTTCCTTCCTTCTTTCCTTCCTTCCTTCCTTCCTTCCTTCCTTCCTTCCTCCCTCCCTCCCTCCCTCCCT